>NC_058132.1:10986346-11045388 GCF_016433145.1 Gracilinanus agilis | reverse complement strand
TCCTGAAGCTGGAGGGAGGATGAATGTGAAGCAGGCTGGTGACAAACATGCATCCAGTTCTTTGAAAGGAAATAGGGATAATGTTGTAGGGAAGCAGGAATTTGGAAACTGAGCACTGATCAAATGAAAGTTTCTTTCTTTTGAATTGCTAACAGTTTTAAGGAAAGAACTATAATGCTGGCAAATATAATGATTCAGGCAGCCTGTGTAATTTACCCTCATGATCTCACTTGTCTAAAGGGAAATACAGAAATATCACCACCCAAGAAGTCTACTACTCTGCTTTGCGTATGACAGGCAGTATATAAATTTTAATTCTTCTTCTTCTTCTTTAAACCCTTATCTTTGTCTTGGAATCAGTACTATGTATTTGTTCCTACACATAAGGGCGGTAAGGGCTACCCAACTGAGGTGAAGTGATTCACCCAGGGTCACGCAGCCTGTAAGTGTCTGAGGCTAGATGTGAACCCAGAACCCCTCTGGGCCTGGGTCAATACACTGAACCATCTTCCTCTCTCCATTGTTATTGTTATTGGTGCTTTCATGGAAAAGAACTACTTTATATTAGATGACCTCATGAAGGGTTTTGGACATGACCAAAAATTCAAAGGGTAATAAGTGGAATCAATTCTCTGATAGGGAATTTGAAAAGATGATAATAAGTTTCACTTCAGGTTTCAAACTCAAAATATCTTTTATGAAAAGGTGAAATTTGGCAAACTTTGGTAAAAATATGGTGTAGAAAGGCCACTTCTACAATCTGGATGCTGGATTATGAACTAAACTTTAAGAAAATAAGAAAATATACATCAGGAAAAATCATGTATTTTATCTGCCCGGTTGATCATGTGTTTTAATCATAGAAAGCATTGTTTTCTGAATTTTCAGTTCTAAATCTAATTCTGAAGCCTTAAATTTCATTCTGATGGGTTTTTTGCTATGCCAACGAAAATGATAAAACAGTTTGTGAGGGTTTTTGTATAATTATAATATTATATTATACTGAATATAAAATATTTTATGATATAGATTTATAATACAAAATTATATAACAATCTATTATAAAATAATAATATGATACAATATATACTTTATGTATAATATTAAAAACCAATCAAATATTTAATTGGCTATATTTGAGAGGAAAAAATTGAAGAAATCTAGTTAAATCCCCTTGTTTCTCTTTGAGCTATAAGTGCAAGGGAAATTCTTATCACCTTCTTCATTATAACATCTTTTTGATTAGATGGACAGTAATTATTAGAAGGAATTAGGTCTTTGTTCAACTTATACAACTGTTTTTTTGCATCATTTAGAGTTTAGCCAATAAAAAATTTGAGGGCACTTCTCCAAGGGTATCATGGTTTATTAATGAGGGCATGAGATTCCCATGAACAAAAAATGAGTCTCATTCATCAGTCCTCTGAGAAAAAAGATTGTGTCTTTCCCCTTGTTTTCAAGGGAGTTGTGTCCTGTCACTGACTGGCCTGACAGCTCAAACTTAAGACCTCATTGAGACTAAGTGGACTCAGACCTCAAATCCTCTCTCATTACTTCTTCACAGAAAGGCTGGACCTCAGCTCAGACCCAGAAATCAGCCAGCTACATCATGAGTTAGTCGTTAGATATAATGGACTGAACAGTAGGGATCAGGGCCTCTACTCATTCCATATCTTCCCCATATATTGTTATTTTGTTTGTTTGTAAGATCCTTTGTGCCTGCAAACCACAAAAAGCAAAGCAAGTATCCATTCACTGGGGAAATGCTGAAGAAATTGTAATAGATGAATGCCATGAAATACTGAGGAGGCATGACAAACACCAGCATTTCAGAGGAAAAGTCCTTATCATTATAGTATTTTGTGCACAATATGAAATTTGGGCTGTTGGATGAGGCCTCCTCTATGAGGAAGACTAGGGAATTCTGTGCTACAGCAAGAGGCCTTTTTGGTGAATTAGATTTATTGAGTTTTCTCTCTAGAATATTGTGTCCAGTGTAGAGTCAAGGATGAGCTTGAAGCAAAGCCTTTCCTGCAACTACTGCTTATAGACCCCTTTATTCTGGGAAGAACATTGTTCTCTACTGTCCATAGCTCTGTTCTCCCCCAATATTGGGTATTTTATTTTTTTACCACAATTTATGTATAATAACAATATCCAACATCTAAAAAATATTTGGTTTTGGATTTTCTTCTCCCATCCCAAGGGATAAGCAATCTCATATAAAACGTTTCCTCCTATTGACCTTTTTGTGGAAAGAAACTAAAAAAAAAAAAAACAAACAAAAATCAAGAAAGTAAGACATTTTTCTTGGTCTGCATTCAGACTACTGCAGTTCTTTCTCTGGAGGCAGATGAAAATTTTTTTATTATGAGTTTTGGGGAATGTTTTGGATCATTGCATTGTTGAGAAAGACCAAATATAGAAGTTGTTCTTCATACAATATTGTTCTCTCTTTGTACAATGTTCTCCTGTTTCTGCTTACTTCAGCTTGCATCAGTTCCTGTAAGTCTTTTTAGTTTTTTCTGAGCTCCTCCTGCTTGAAATTAATTGTAGGGGCAGCTGGGTAGCTCAGTGGATTGAGAGCCAGGCCTAGAGACAGGAGGTTCTAGGTTCCAATCCTGCCTCAGACACTTCCCAGCTGTGTGACCCTGGGCAAGTCACTTGACCCCCATTGCCTACCCTTACCAATCTTCCACCTATAAGTCAATACACAAAAGTTAAGGGTTAAAAAAAAAAAAAGAAATTAATTATAACAGAATAATATCTTATTACAGTCATATGTTACAATTTACTCAGCTGTTTCCCAATTGATATGTTTCTCCTTACTTTCTAATTCTTTGCAATACAAAAAAAGAGCTGCTTTAAGTGTGTGTGTGTATGGTTTTTTTTTAGCCATATAGGTCCTTTTTCTTTTTCTTTTATGATACCCTTTGGCCATAGTTCCAAATTGCTCTCTCCAGAATGGTTGAATCAGTCTACAGCTCCCCCAGTAGTTTATGTGTATCTCAATTTTCCCACATCCCCAACTTTTCTCACTTTCTTTTTCTGTCATAATAGCTAATCTTCTAGATTTGGGCTGATCCTTCAGATTTGTTTTAATTTGCATTTCTATGAGTAAGAGTGCTCACACTCCACTTAAGGAAATTATATCCACCTAGCACTCATTCATAAGACCTCTCTACATTATGAATCCTCTGATATAAAGTGATGATCTCTGTTTGAAAGTCTTCCCTCAGGGAATCCGTCTAGAATTGGTTTCCTCAGATGGCATTTTCCCCTACAGGATGAGTTCTAAACTCTCCATTTGAATGTCTTCCCTCATTTATGACAGTGACAAGACTTCTATCCAAAAGGAATTCTCAGGCTGGGAATAAGAGATGATTGCTGCCTGAAGGCCTTACCATATTAATTCTACTCCTAAAGTTTTTCTCCAGTGTGGAGCCTCTTCTGTTAAATAAGCTAAGAGTGGCAACTGTAAGCTCAGCCTCACTCATGATGTTTCTGTCCAATGGGGATTCACTAATGTGAAGCAAGATGGCCCCTCTGTGTGAAAGGCTTTTCCATGTTGTTTACATTCATAAAGTTTCTCTTCATTGTGGTTAATCTGATCTGCAGCTAGCTCAGAGTTCTGACTAAAGGCCATCCCACTGTTATTGCTCCCAGAAACCATTTCTACAGGATTACCCAATCAGCAGCCAGGACTACAGAAAATTATCACACTTATTTTGAGCAGAAAAAAGACTAGGTTTTGAAGAAGACTGGATATAGCATTCCCTCGTCTGATTTTATCTTAGGCCTCCAAATGGAAGCTATTCTTAGGAAACTAAGAAAGTAGTAAGTCCTTTTTACTCACCTGAAAAAATAGTTCATGAGTCAGAATCTAAGTAGAAGCCATGATTCACACTGCAGTCTCCAGGGAAGTTCCCTTGAAGACTATCTCTAGGAGACACTTTCCACCAGACTTAACTTCACAAGCCTGCTCAGCCCAAGGATTTCATGACTTTTATGGTGGTTTCTTGTTCCTGCCCCTCTTCACAGGGGCCAATCAAATCCAAATTGTCCAGCCCTGCCCAGGGACAGTGTCTGTGGGATTGACTTGTCACCTGCAAAGGTCTTATCTCTCCTGCTAGGATTCACAGGTTTCCGAGTTGTCATCCAGTTTGGATTCACTCATTTCTGAGTTATCACCCAATTAGCACTTGGGTTGCAGACTTCCCCCTACTTAAGGTTATGTAGGGGTGTCTTCCTTTTGGAGGCATAAACTCCTATAGTAAGAGTTTCCCTTACTTTAGGGTTATATATGGGTATATTCACTTTTGTTGATTAATTCAAAAGTAGACAAAGGAGAGTTAACCCAGTCCTCCCAATCTAGTGAGGTACTAAGTAGGGGTATTTAAGTTATTGTTAACCAAAGTTTTAACTCCAACTAGGCAAAGAGAATAAAGGATTCCCTTTTCACAAGTGTAAACTCAGAATAGACAAAGAGAACCAAGAATTTCCTTTCACACAACTCTACCAACAGTGCATTAGTGATTCAATTTCTCCACATCCCCTCCAACATTTATCATTTACTTTTCTGTTATATTAGCAAATTTGATAGGTGTGAGGTGGTACTTCAGAGTTATTTTAATTTGCATTTCTCTAATCAATTTTTACTTGGAACATTTTTTTATCTGAGTGTAGATAACTTTGATTTCTTCATCTGAAAACTACCTCTTCATAAATCTTGACCATTTATCAATTGAGGAATGAACTGTATACTTTTAAATGTAATTAAGTTCTTTATATATTTGAGAAATGAAACCTTTGTGAAAGACACTTGCTATACAAATTTTTCATGTCTTTATTTTGCTTCTAATTTATCTCATGCTCTCATAATTTGCTTATGGTATCACCCTTTATATATGTCATTTATGTACTCATTTTGACATTATCTTCACATACAGGGTGAGATTTTTTTTATAAATATCTTATCAAATGGATCATTTTATTTATTATTTATTTTTTAAGCCCTTACCTTCAGTCTTGGAGTCAATAATGTGTATTGGCTCCAAGACAGAAGAGTGGTAAGGGTAGGCAATGGGGGTCAAGTGACTTGCCCAAGGTCACACAGCTGGGAAGTGTCTGAGGCCAGACTTGAACCTAGGACCTCCTGTCTCTAGGCCTGGCTCTCAATCCACTGAGCTACCCAGCTGCCCCTACAGGGTGAGATATTGATCTATATCTAGTTTCTATCATACTCTTTTATGGTTATCATACACTCTGGTCATTTACTACTGTATCTTGTGAACCTAATCTATTGTATTGATCCACTTTACCATTTCTTATTACCAAACTGTTTTGATGATTACCACTTTTTAGTATAGTTTCAATTATGGTATGATTAGGCCATCTTACTTCCCATTTTTATCATTAATTCTCTTGATATTCTTAACCTTTTGATCTTCTCAGATGAATCATGTTATTATTTTTTCTTCCTCTATAAAGCAAATTTTTGGTACTGTGATTGGTATAGAATTGAATAAATAAATTAGGTGTAACTGTCATTTTTATTATGTTGACTTGGATTATGCATGAGCAATTAATATTTTCCCAATTGTTTAGATCTGACTTTATTTGTGTGGATAATGTTTTGTAATTTTGTTTGTTTTGGGAGGTAGCCTCTAGAGCAACGGTCGGCAACTTTTTTGGCCTTGAGAGCCATAAACGCCTGAGGAAGGAGGAGGATGGAGGTGGAAAGCGCTGGAATATGGGGCGGGGGCTGAAGGGCCCTGGGACACATCCTGGGGCTCTGCCCAGACTGGCTGGTCGGGAGGTGGAGCCAGATATGGCTCAAGAGCCATATGTTGCTGACTCCTGCTCTAGAGTATTTTATATAGTCTAAAGTTATTTAAAATGGAATTTCTCCTTCGATCTCTTGTTGCTGGACTTTGTTGGTAATATAGTGAATAGATCAAAGAAAACTATCTGATTTTGATCTTTGAAAAACTTTATTTTAAGGAAAAGCTCCAGAGTTCCCCTAGCCTAAAATTGACTATCCTTCACTAAACCCTGAATCTTGTCAGATTCAAAGGTTCCTCCTTGGTGCAGGATTGGTCCTTATATAGAGCAATCCTGTGCCTGGAAGTAGGGGTGTGTGTGGTCTCTCCCTACCATGGGATTGGTCCAATTCCAGATCAGTATTTTAAAACTCAAATTCCCCTCTGTGATCCTTTGGTAGACTAGTCTCTCTAATGGATCATATCAAACATAGCAAACTAAAGATACATACATTTTTATAAGGGGAAAATACAACAACCTGAGGACAAGGAGACAAAAGGGAATCAAGAACAAAACCAATTAGGGGACAGTCCCCTTTCATACAACAAAGTACATATAAAACAAATGTATTCAATCCCCCAAAGTTCAATTCCGCATGTCTGGTTTGCTCAACAATTCCTGGAGTAGCATGTGGTCTCTGTGGCATCTCCATGGCATCTTCCACAAGGAGTTTAGTCTCTGGATTCTGGGAGGAGGCAAATTTCTTATCCTTAAAATTGCTTTAAAATGACTCAAACTTTTAATTACCAAACAAGAACACATTTCCCTCTGAGGAGGACATAAAGAAACACTGAAATCACACAGGGAAGGGGGCAGCTGGGTAGCTCAGTGGATTGAGAGTCAGGCCTAGAGACAGGAGGTCCTAGGTTCAAATCTGTCCTCAGACACTTCCCAGCTGTGTGACCCTGGGCAAGTCACTTGACCCCCATTGCCTACCCTTACCACTCTTCCACCTAGGAGCCAATACACAGAAGTTAAGGGTTTAAAAAATGTTTTTTTTTTTTTAAAAGAAATCACACAGGGATTTATGGCTTAGATATGAGGTATATTAATCATTGCCAAAAAAATACCAAAAACATCACAAAAATTCCAAATGTTATATGAAAAAAATCCTAAAGAAGGAAAAATAAAATCACAACAGGTCCTTGAATTATGGTCTTACTAAAGCAATCCATGCCCAACATCATGCACTTACCCACTGTTATAATGAAAGGTTAGAATGGGTGCAAACAGGTAATAGAGAGATTTTGCACAGAGAGCAGTGTACAAGACATTGCCACATGCCCTGGTACCAGAGGCTGTGTTCTAAGAATGAAGGGACATTATAAAAAAGGTCACACATTAATGCACTGCTGGTGGAGTTGTGAACTGATCCAACCATTCTGGATGGCAATTTGGAACTATGCCCAAAGAGCGATAAAAGAATGCCTGCCCTTTGATCCAGCCATACCATTGCTGGGATTGTACCCCAGAGAGATCATAGATAAACAGACTTGCACAAAAATATTTATAGCCGCGCTCTTTGTGGTGGCAAAAAACTGGAAAGCAAGTATACCCTTCAATTGGGGAATGGCTGAACAAATTGTGGTATAGGTTGGTGATGGAATACTATTGTGCTCAAAGGAATAATAAACTGGAGGAATTCCATGTGAACTGGAAAGACCTCCAGGAATTGATGCGGAGTGAAAAGAGCAGAACCAGAAGAATATTGTACACAGAGACTGATATACTGTGGTAAAATCGAATGTAATGGACGTCTATACTAGCAGGAATGCAATGACCCAAGACAATTCTGAGAGATTTATGGAAAGGAATACTACCTACATCCAGAGGAAGAACTACAAGAGTAGAAACACAGAAGAAAAATAACTGCTGGGACACTTGGGTTGATTAGGACGAGATTGGGGATGTAGACCTGAAAAGACCACACCAATGTAACTATCAATAATGTGTAAATAGGGGGCAGCTGGGTAGCTCAGTGGAGTGAGAGTCAGGCCTAGAGACAGGAGGTCCTAGGTTCAAACCCGGCCTCAGACACTTCCCAGCTATGTGACCCTGGGCAAGTCACTTGACCCCCATTGCCCACCCTTACCAATCTTCCACCTATGAGACAATACACCAAAGTACAAGGGTTAAAAAAAAAATAATGTGTAAATAAGTCTTGACTGACCACACATATTAAAACCAGTGGAAATGCGAATTAGCTACAGCGGGGGCGGGGGGAGGGCGATGTTGAGGGGGTGAAGGGTAAAGTAAAAACATGACTTATGTAACCATGGAAAATTTTTCTAAAAATAAAAAATTATTTAAAAAAATAAAAAAAAAATTAAAAAGGTCACAGAGAGCAGCCAAGGGGCTTTTGGACTTTCTGTTGGGGGAATAGCCTAAAGCTGACAACTTCCTCCCACTTGGGATCTCTATAAGCCTAGGAGGGAGTTTGTTTCCTATCCCCTTGAAGCCAAAGCTTCATATCTGGTGATCCTGTTCAGATTCTTCCTGCATACCTGTGATCTAATTGTGTTCCAGTGTAATATGGTGGTATTGGAGATAGGATATGATGGTTAGTATTTGGCCAGTATTAGAAGATTAACTGTGGTTTGGGAAGGCCAAAAGAACCCAGTAGATGCAGAGTCTGGTCTGAGACCAATACACACAGATCACTTAGTAAAAGGAAAGCTGTGTTTATTTTTAAGGGGAAAGGATAAATAGGAATTAGGGTAATACTAATACTAATGGTCCCCTAACTAAACCAGATCTATCTTATTCTCACAGGAAGTCTTTGACCTATTTGATCTACACTGACCCTCACCTCTCTGATCTAAAGAAATCCAGTCCCTGCTCTACCTAAATCTGCATTAAACCCCACCCTTAAGTGGTATTAGAGGAAGTGGTCTATGGTAGTTTGGCAGGGCCCAGGAGAGGTCCTGGATCCAAAAGGAACCCAGACCTGATCTTACAGACAGATGGCCAGATGGTTCAGGATCACTAGGAAACACAGTAGATAACAATAGGGCAGCAAGTAGGATGGGAAATCAGGGTAGATAAGCAATCAGTCTCCAGGTAAACCAGAGAAATACAAAACCCTTCAGTTACCAGTCTAACCCCTCCTTCCACATTCCAGAATTCTTTCCGTTAATCTCATGCCTCTACAAACTTACTCTAATTTTCTCTTCCTTATAACAGTTCCCCCTTTGCACAAAGCCAAAACAGTGTCGAAAACAATGTTTTGGCATTTGTACACCAACAAACATATCCCAAATAATAAACAGCCTACACTCACTTATCTTATCCTACCTTACTCTAGGAATTCAAACAAAAGAAAGGAAAAGGGAAAAATATACAACGAACAGTTACAAAGTTCAAAATATAAAGCAAACATGAGCAAAAGCAAAACAAGCAAAAAAATCAAGATAGAAATACAAACACAAAACTTAATGCAAAACATTAAAGTTATAAAATACTCTCCTTATAAACAAATACAGAAAAAATCTTATCAAAACTACTGCCATGCATAAAACACAACACAACAAAATAGAAAATTAGAAAAAGTACAATAGACACAATATTGCAAAACCTTTTACAACAAACTCAAACCAATCCATCAAAACTTACTCATGCAAAATACATTCAAAATCAAGATTATTACATGAAACTCAAAACTATTACATAGAACTGTGCTATGGACTATCCTATGTAAAGAAATAGTATGAAATATCAACTACATACGTAATTTCTATACATATACACATATAATGCATACATATAATATATACATACAGGCCACACATATACACACCCAAATACTTCCATACATGTTACATATATACATGCATGTATAGATACATGTACTGTTGTGAGGAAGATTAGATTAGTGATTAAGAATTAAGGTTGACCTAGCAGGAAGGAGCTGGAGCTGGGAATTCTAAGATAAAATGAAGGAGGAGAAAGTGTGTGTGCCCTGAGAGAGGACTCCATTAGTGGTGGGCAAAAACTGTTGCCAGCCTGGGAGAGCTCAGAGCAAAGGACACCCTGCTTCCTGATTTTCCCTGGGATCCTGAGTGGTGTTAGCAAAGAGGACAAGATCTACAGTGCAGTTCCAAAGGAAGAGGTGAAGTTTGGGATCTGGTGGACAGTGTCTCAAGCAAAACCCTCCCTACTTGGTACCTGAGACCACCTTGACTCTTGGCATCCAGAGATCATCAGTGGATTGCAGTGAGAATCCCAAAGCCACATCAAGCCATAGCTGTGCTGCTCAAGTCTGGCAGGTCCAGACTGAGGCAGTCACTCAGAGACTCCATTACAGCTCCTTGGGCCCTGTTAGTTTAAGTCACTAAATTAGTGTAGAAATAAGTCCTCCCCTTTCCCTGTGGGTTTTGTCATTAGGTTTTAAGGGTTTAAGGGTTTAGTTGTTCATAATTAAAACCTGTTATATCCTGTTACCTTGTCTATTGGATTCAAAGCCTCTGGCCCAGGGTGACAGTTGATCAACAGCCATTTTGTCAGTTAGGAGCAGCTTGGTTATTCTGGTCCCTATGTCCAGGTCTAGTCTCTCATAAATCCCAGTGTGTGTATCCACAATCACCTAGTTTTTATTATAATATCCCTGGTGTCCCCATTACCGTTACTTATCTTTTCAATAGTACACATACACCATAATACATTTTATCAACCTTAACTATAATACATACCATTTACATATATTCACATATGTATTTACATATATGTGGAATATATTATGTTATATGTAATGTGTAATACATATTGTAATGTATGTTGTAATGTAATTCACTACCTTACCTTAACTTAGCAACCCTAAGCTCTAATCTATCTAACTACAGTTCTATATACTTCCTAATATCATCAAAGCAGAACATCCGAACTCAGACATCCTATCTTAATGAATTCTCCTAATAACTAACCTATCTATCTATACTTCAATTCTATATATATATCTACTTCAATTCTAACCTCCCTAAAATCTAAACAGTATCCATTTGCCTACATGGACATGCATATATAACTAAATACACTACACCTCTTTAACTGAATGTTCTCACTACCTAGGAGAATAATTTTATACTTAGAAATTCTTTTATCTGAATAAGCTTGAGTGCAAAATTTTCTCATTAGTGTTTCTATTTGATGTGAACACTATACAGGTCAATGGACATCCCAAAACTAACTCAGCTGACTTCTGGACTAATACAGCAGCAGCAGTTATCCCACCTTAGATAAGGTACGGTACCTGCAGCTCTGGGACCAAATTGACAACTATAATACCCAATAGGATGATAACTTTGTCCCAAAGCCTGTGTTAATACAACAGAAGCGATTCCCTTGCTTTCATTAACAAATAATTGGACTGATTTTGAATAGTCTGGGATACCCAAAGTAGGAGCAGATAAAATGGCTTCCTTAAGCTTTGCTAAAGCTTGAAAATGTTCAGGTTTAAGTTTTAGAGGTTCAGGTTCTGTGTTCTTGGTCAAATCAGTAAGACATTTTGTTATCTCACTGTAATCAGGTATCCACTGTCTTCAGAACCCAGTTGTTCCAAGAACAGCTCTGAGCTATTTTTTGGTCTTTGGAGCAGTCAGTTTTTGGATATCAGCTATTCTTTTCTGTGTGATACTCCTTGAACCCTCTGATAACACAAAACCTAAATATTGCATTCTAGGCAAAACCCACTGTAATTTTGCCTTGGAGATCTCATGCCCACACTTGTAAAATTCCAACAAAAGAATCCTGCTATCTCTAAGACACATTTTTGCAGATGCAAGGAGAATATTGTCCACAAAATGCACCAGTTTGCTCTCCTTGAATGTTATACTTTTGATATCTCTATTTAAAATTTGTGAAAATTGACTCATTGAGTCTGAGAACTCTTGAGGCAAATGAGTCCAGGTCCATGTGTCTTTTACCATGTAAAACAAAGATCTTTTGAGAATCCTCATGAATAGGAATTGAGAAAAAAGCTGAGCATAAGTCAACCACAGTGAAATATCTTGCCTGATTTGGAATGGAAGAAATTATAGCAGCTGGACTTGGTACAATAGGATGAGTTTTGATCACATAATCATTGAAAGCCCTTAAATCTTTGAAAAAATGATATACAGGTCTGCCATTTTCATCTAACTTTGGCTTTTTCATAGGAGGAATAGGAATATTAAATTCTGAGAAGGAAGGAATTATGATCCTTTGTTGGATTAGCAATTCTATGATTGGTCTTATTCCCTCAATTGCTTCTTTAGTCAAGGAATATTGAGGTACATAAGGAATTAATCCTCCCTTAGTACTCACTCTGACTGGAGTAGCTGATTTCAACAAGCCCACATCTGTAGAAGACTTTGCCCAGAAATCCTTAGGGATGTCATCAAGTATTGGGAAAACTGAACCTGAGTCACCTTCTGCACTCACTGAACCTAAGAAAAGCATTGGAAAGGATTTCAGAAATTCTTCTGGAAGATATAATTAAATTTCTCCAGTTTGAGTACAATGGATCATTGCCCTCAGTTTACACAACAAATCTTTTCCTAAGAGATTCATTGGGCAATCTGGCATACAAAGAAAAGTATACTCTACAAATAATGGTCCCAAAGAAACCATCTTTGGTTGCAATTTTGCTATTCTTTGTGGTCTTCTAGTAGCTCATACTACTTCCATTGTACCGATAGCTCTACAATTTTCAGGAGGAGTTTGTAATACCAATTTACTTGCCCCCTTGTCAACCAGAAGATCATAAATCTGGTCTTCAATAGTCACAGAAAATGTGGTTCTGTGCTATTTGGTGGTTGGAATGTTTCCAATACTGAATCTAACACAGTAACATCACTGAAATGCTCAATCATCTGTCCATCCAAACACACATCTGCTTGAATTGCATGACTTTGTTAGGATTTTACATCTTCATCACACTCCTCAAATTTAACACTACTCTCATTGGTCCTCTTAACTTTTACATTAGTTCCATTGTTTACATTTACAGTCACATTTTCTCTATCCATTTTACATTCTCCATTATTTTCCATTATTACACAATCCTTAGAATTTTCAACTATTTTTTACATCACGATTTTTTTCTTTCCCACATTCATTAACATTAATTATACTTCTTTCTGTTTTGATTTCTTTATTTACAGATTCATTTACATTATCCTCATTACATCCAATATCATTAACCTTAAATCCATTTGGCATTTATGGTGTGCAGTTTATAATTATTCTAAGCCCTGGGAGACTACATCTCCCAGGACTCTCTGCTACAACTTCCCCCGACACCTCCCACTTCCTTTGTGGGAGGTGTAGTTGGAGAAAGTATAAAAGAGAGAGTTTTGGTGCCTTCACACTCTGGAGCCTGGATGCTCTCAGATCCTGGGCTCTCTTGGATCTTGATCTCTCTCTACCTGAGAGGCAGAGGAGACCCTCTTCCCCTGCCTAACCTTTCCCTTTCCTAATCTAAATAAAACCTAGCTATTCTATAAATCTAAGTTGTTTTATGATATTTTATTTGAGCCCAGAAGGGCTCTGGTCAATTTCCCCCTGCAGGGGCTGGGGACCACTACCTTCCTTTCCCTTTCTTCACCTTCTTCTTTCCTTTATCCCATCCATCCTTCCTCCTTCCTCCCATCACCTCCATAATTATTTGGCACCCATTGGGACCCAAACCTGCCTGCCTGCCGACTATCCTGACTGCTTTACTGCCTATGGGTAAGTGAAAAAGTTTCCCCACCCAAAACCCAGCCTAGCAGGGATTCCTTCCCCTACTAAACCCCTGCCAGGCTCCTCTGCCTCAGCAGGGGTTTCAGATCGAAATCACCCTCAACCTTTCTGGGCTAAAACCCAGCAGGGGGTCTGCTGGCAAAAAAAAAAAAACAAAACCAGCAGGAGTCTGGAAAAACCCGGTCCCTCTCTGACTACTACCCACCCAAGTCTAATTCTAAAAACTCCCTACTGCCCCCTACCTTACCTAAATAGCTCCAATCTTCCCCTCTGGAGAGACGTTGCCTTTTTAAAAAGGCAACACTAAAAACCCCAAATAAATAAAACTCCACCTTGATTTTCAGCCTGGATGGCTTCCATTACATCCCCTTTGTCCATTTCGGCTTTAACTCTCCCCTTCCCACTCCCACCAGCACTAGTCACACCCCTATTCCAACCCCTAATCCCACCCCTAAGTCTCCTCCCCCTGTATTACTGAATCTTGGCCACTAGAGGCCAGCACTGAGCACTCAGTATGCTCCCTCCTCCCTTTTTTTCTTCTAAGCTGCAGTGCTACCTTTCTGCCACTAGAGGGAAGCACCAATAATACATAATATATAGCAAAACCAACCAAATAAATGAAATAATTTTTACAATTAAAATTATATAAATATACCAAATAAATGAATGAATGAATGAATGAATGATTGAAGCTAGCTGACTAAATAAATCAATCAATAGAAGTCACTCAATATGATCATTTCTATATAGGAAAACTTTTTGGGTTTTGCCAAATTGGAAACCTTTATGGTTTTTGAATACATCCTTGTTTTGATGTTGCTGGGAAATTTTCTTTTTTAAATTTCCAATAACATGCAGAAGGCTACAAATAGGAAAATGCAGGCCCAGATCTAAACAGTAGTACAAATCCAATTGGACAATTTCAAATACTCTATGCACGATGCACTGAAAAAGGAGGATCCAATTCAAATATCTGATTCAAAATTTCAGGAGTATACAATTCAAAAATCTGATTCAAAATTTTGTGAGGCTGTTCCTGAAATACTCAGAGAGGAAAGTCCTATTTCTCCTGAAATGGAGAAGGAAACAGATGTGAAGAAACTCCTCTCTCATCTTGTGCATCTCTTGGCCAACCCTCCCTCCCCTGCTACTTCTCCTGACACCCCATCCTCTCCTGTCCCTTCTCCCAGTCCACAACCAACACCAGTCCAGACCATACCGGTTCCTACCAATACTGCCTTGGTAAGCATGTAAACACCTCAAAAGACTCGCCCTGCCTCGGTAAGCACCCAAACGACTCAGAAAAAACAAAAACCACCCTATGATTCTGATTCTAAACAGTAGTACAAATCCAATTGGACAATTTCCCTTTTCCCTCTAAGGCCTTTTCCCTCTAAGGAAAGTGCCTACATTAGACCAATCTGGGGATGTGATAAATTTAATACACCATACTCCATTCACTCCTCAAGATATCAAAGAATTTTTTAAAAAATGTTCCAAATTATAATGATGAACCCATAGCTGTAATGAAAAAGATGGAAGACAGCTTTTCCCAATACAATCCTTCCTATAAGGATGTGGAAAAATTACTCCAGATCTTCCTGACAGAGAGAGAAAGAAACAAAATCATCTCTCATGTAAATAAGGCCTGAGGATGAAATGCAGTACACTGGCCACGCAAGGATCCTCACTGGAATTAAAATGATCCTAAGGAATATTTACAGTTAAATAATACTAGGGCTACAATATTAAAAGCAATGAAAGGATGTGCAGAATGTCCAGACAACTGGACTAAATTTGATCACCTAGCGCAAAATGATGACAAAATTCCCTCTCAGTTTATGGACAGGCTTATTTAATTGGGAGCTCAATATTTGAACTTAGATTTATCAACCAGAGCAAGGCATAAGACAAATAAAGTGACAATTTGTAAACAATTCTAGCAGAGTGGCCCAGGATTACTTTAAGATGCATTGTCCCAAATGGTCAGAAATGTATCTGGACAAATTAAGGAGAATAATTTTGTATGTCACTAAAGGACATGAAGAGACAAAGGTACAAACTAATGATCTCTTGGATGCCATACAAAAAGAACTGAAATCATTACAAAAAAAAAATAGAAAAACAGGAAAGAGGGCATGATGATACTACACCAATACCACTTGCCCCTCTCTGAGAGTCAATTATCAATCTCTGACCTGCCACTTCTGTAACAAGAAGGGCCACTTAATGATGAATTGCAGGAATTTGTTCCAGACAATCAGGAATAACAATAATAACTATAGAAACAATGCTAATTTCAGAAACAATAACTATTGAGACAATAACTCACAATTTCAGGACTGATAATCAGGCAGACAACCCACAACAAATTACCCCACAGCAGTATCTTTTGAGTGGAGCTTGTCCACGCACTACTCAGGGTGCTACTGCCCCTCCTTAAACTCTATTGCTTTTGTTGTTTTGTTGCTATTAACCCTTTTCAGTTTTGTCTCCTTCAAAAATAGCAAAGAAGAAGCAGATTTTACAATACAGTCCTTGTCTATTCCCTTATCTTCATTTGTGCCATCTGGTATTTGACATGTGCCTTTGTATTGATAATTTGGAAAACTTGTATTTTGTGTATTTGAAAGATTTTAACATATATTACCTCGAATGGAAAAAAAACCTATATTAAGAGACTTGTATTGAATTGATTTGATATGCATTTTGTGCTTTTTGTGAAACTTTTGAATTTTCTTCAATGTATTATTGCTTTTATAACTCCATTGTTTTACATCATTTGCATTCACACTGTAGATCATGACTAAGCTAAGAGGAAATGCATCAAAATTCTTGGGTAAGAACCTTTATATTCTACCCCTCCTTAAGTAATATTAATTGGAACATCCATATGTGTATATTGATTATAAGAGATAGAAATGTTTTGAAATTTTAGCACATTTTTCAAAATTGCATGTGCAAATTTTATATTTGAAGTACATCTATCTAAATTGAAAGTTTTTGATTATTAGGTTATTGTAGATTTAGTATATCTATTTGTTCTAAATTTAACTGCCTAGCCAAAAGCCTTAGACTACTGAAACTGCCATTGGTATTTAACTAATATGGGACTTTGTACATATGTCTGATTTGACGAAATGGGATCAACAAAGGAGCACAGATTTCATCTATACAGTGCCAAAGAAGCACAGATACCTACACAGTGCCAAAGCAGCACTTAACCTGACTGATGCCCAATGAGTACACAGTTCAAATAGATTGCTAAGACTTCTATGCCAAGAAAAGGGATTTGAACTGTAAGAGGAAGATTTTAGGTATTTATAGATATATATTTAAAATGTGGTCGCCAGGAATCAACAATTCAGATTGACTCCATAATTAAAATAGACCCAAGTCAGCATCGGGTTTAAGGTAGTTTATTTACAATTAGGATGGTAAAAGATAGGGAAATAGAGAGAGGAAGAGGCTAGTCCAGGCCTGGAGAGGCCTGGACGGAGAGAGGGTTAAAAGGCTAATTAAACTAGGCTACAAGCCACAAGACCTTAGAAATCAGAGAGGCTATAAGCCTACTTAAGGCAGAGTTTGGAAATGCCAAGGTAGGCCAAGGAAGTCAGCCTAACTTACCCACGTGACAATTCATAGTAGAAGCATTCTGAGGTCTCAGCTGAGCACCTTCAGCACCAAGTCCAAAGCCGGAACTCCTTCACCAGCTTGTAACCCACATATTTAAAGAGATAGCGTCTCTCGTCATTTCCTACCCACCTCTAATTCAAGTGGACCAATGGCTGCCTCTACACTGATTTGGACTGCCCTTTGGGCAGTCCCTTGTTCTTGATTTGATACTTATTGTCAGTGTGATTAACTTATCTCCCCTCCCTGCTGAGGGAGGTGGGGATGATATAATCTAGGTGCCTAGGGTAAGTAGATTTCTGACTATGAATGGGCTAGAGTTAATTCCATTTACACAGAACCTAGTGTGAGAATCGAGGTTGTGGAGCTTTAAATATGTTAAGATATAGGACTCCTTGAACCATACTCCTTGTGAAAATTTATATCAAATACCTAACAATTGGCTGTTTCCGGCTCCATATTCTATCCCTGAGAATAAATGACAAAAGAAGAAAAGAAGAAATGATGTAATATCAGAACAATATTACAAATCTAGTCCTTTTTCTAAATTTCATACTATGGTGGTTGACTGTGGTCCTGGCTGCTAAGTGGGTCCATGATATTGGACATGGATTGCTTTAATTGGGCATTATTCAAAGACCTAGTGTGAAATTTTTTTTCTTATTTAGAACTTTTTTTCATAAAAAATTTAGAATTGGATGTTTATAATTTTACATCCATGAGTTATCTAACCTTTTTGTGCTAATTTTTCTGATGAATTTGATTGGCAGAGATTCATATGCCTCCTGCCTCAGCCATATATCCCTCTGTGATTTCAATGTTTCTTTCTATCCTCCTTAGGGAGGAATGTGTTTTTATTTTATATGGAGCATTTAAGTTATTTTAGGAAAAGAGATTTACTATCTCCTGGATTCTAAATGGGATGCCAATGGAGACCACATGGAGAATGCATGCTGATTCAGGAGCCTAAGAGAGCAATTGGATATGCAAAAATTTTTTAACTTTGGGGGATTTTTAATTCATTTGTCTGGTTTAAAATTCATTTCTCTTGTTAAAATTCATTTTTTTGTTAAATTCATCTGTTTTGTGGGAGGTGTTGTTGGAGAAAGCATAAAAGAGAGTTTTGGTGCCTTTTCACACTCTGGAGCCCAGATGCTCTCAGATCCTCAGCTCTCTTTGATCCTGATCTCTCTCTACCTGGGAGGCAGAGGAGATCCTCTTCCCCTACCTAACCTTTCCCTTTCCTAATCTAAATAAAACCTAGCTAGTCTATAAACCTAAGTTGTTTTCTGACCTTTTATTTGAGCCTAGGAGGGCTTTGGTCAATTTCCCCCTTCAGGGGCTAGGGACTGCTACCTTCCTCTCTCCTTTCTCCCATCCATCCTTTCTCCTACCTTCCTCCCTTCACCCCCTAACAATGACCTGTTCAATTTCTTTTTTCTAAAAGGGGACTATCTAGATATCCAACTCTGTGGTGTCTCCCTGCTTCAAATATGTTTATTGAAAATAACATGTTGTAGGATTTGGGTTTTTAATCCACTTTGGTATCTGCTTTTCTTTTATGGGTGAGTTCATCCCATTAACATTTGCAGTTAATACTACTAATTATAGGGGTCAGCTGGGTAGCTCAGTGGATTTAGAGTCAGGCCTGGAGACGAGAGGTCCTAGGTGCAAATCTGGCCTCAGACACTTCCCAGCTGTGTGATCCTGGGCAAATCACTTGACCCCCATTGCCTACCCTTACCACTCTTCCACCTAGGAGCCAATACAAAGAAGTTAAGGGTTTAAAAAAATACTACTACTAATATATTTTTTTTCATTCTATTCCTCTCTGGTTATCCTTCTTTTCCTTTCTTTCCACCATGGCCCTCCTCACAAGTGTTTTGCTTTTAACTACTGCCTCCCCAAATTTGGCCTACTATTTATCAACCCTCCTTTTTCTTATTCCCTTCCTACTTTCTTATAGGGTAAGATAGATTTCTATATCCAATAGCGTATGAAAGTTATTCCCTCTTTGAGGTAATTATGATGAAAGTATGGTTCAACAATTACCCATCACTACTCCTATTTTTTCCTCCACTGTATTATCTCTTCTATACATCTTCATATGAGATGATTTATCCCGTTCTACCTCTCGCTTCTCTTTTCCACTCCTTGATTTTTAGGGAGAAAATATGTCATCCTATTTGTTCACAAAACCTCTGTCTATATATGCTCCTTCTAACTGCCATAATAATTATAAATTCTTAGGAGTTATAAGTATAACCTTCCTGTGCTTTTAACAGTTTAACCTTATTGAATCCTTAAGTTTTCTCATTTCTGATTACATTTTTATCCTTAAGTCTTGTATTTGAACACTGAATTTTCTGTTCAGTTCTGATCTTCTCATCAGGAATGCCTGAAAGTCCTTTACTTTATTAAATGACATATTTCTTCCTCCCTGAAAGATTATACACCATTTTCCAGATATATTATTCTTGGTTGTAATCCTAGCTCCATTGCCTTCAGGTATAACTTATTCTAGGCTTTCCAATTCTGGTGTGGAAGCTGATAAATCCTGTGTGATCCTGATTGTTGCTCATGATTTTTTAATTGTTTCTTGTTGGCAGGTTGAGATCTATGGATTCTTTTGATTTCCATTTCATACTCTTGGTCAAGATTCTTGGGGCAATTTCCTTCATAATTTATTGTGCTGTGATGTCTGGGCTCTTTTTTAAAGTTATGGCTTTTATGTAATCCAACACTTCCTAAATTATTTCTCCTCAAACTATTTCCCAGGTCAGCTATTCTTCCAATGAGATATTTCAAATTTGCTCTTATTTTTTTTTTCATTTTTCTGACTTTGTTTTATTGCTCCTTGATGTCTCATGGAATCATTAGCTTCCACTTGCCCAATTCTAATTTTTAGGGAATTATTTTCATTAGTGTGCTTATGTACTTTCTTTTCCATTTGGCCAATATTCCTGGGAATCTCTTTCAATAGGTTATTATTGGATTATTTTCAGTTTTGCTTTTACACTTTTTTTTAATTTTTTTAAACCCTTAACTTCTGTGTATTGATTTATAGGTGGAAGGTTGGTAAGGGTAGGCAATGGGGGTCAAGTGACTTGCCCAGGGTCACACAGCTGGGAAGTGTCTGAGGCCAGATTTGCACCTAGGACCTCTCGTCTCCAGGCCTGACTCTAAATCCACTGAGCTACCCAGCTGCCCCATTGCTTTTATACTTTTGATGTAAAATATGACAGCAGTTTTCCTTGAAAATTTTTTGAAATATGCTATCTAGAGTCTTCTCAGAAAAGACTTTTCAATTAGTCCAGTAATTCTTAAATTGTCTCACCTCAATATATTTTCGAGGTCCATTGTTTTTCCAGTAAGATATTTCACATGTTCTTTTCCTCTATTCTTTTGATGTTATTTTACTATTTCTTATATCTAATGGTGTCATTAACTTCCACCCAATCTAATTATTAGGAAATTATTTTCTTTTTTGAGTTTTTATACTTCCTTTTCCATTATTCCAATTTTACTTTTTAAGATGTTCTTTTCTTCAGTGAGTTTTTTTTTTCTATTTTTCTCCATTTGGCCATTTCAGGTATTTAAAAAGTTCCTCTTGTCAGTGGATTTTTGTGTCTCTTTTACTATTTGATCAATTCTATATTTTTAAGGTGTTATTTTCTTCAGTGTTTTTTTTATACCTTTTTAATGAAGCGGTTGGCTCTCTTTATATATTTTTTTCTGTCCCTCTCATTTCTCTTCCAATTTTTCCTCTACATCTCTTATAGTATTTTTTAAAATGTAAGCTCTTCCAGGAATTTTTGGGGGTTTGTGTCTAATTTTTTTTTCTCAAGGCTTTGCTTTTAGGTTTATTTCTTACATAATTTTCTTTGTTTCAAAATCTTCACTGTCCTCATAGCAGAATTTTATGGTCAAGTTCTTTTTGTTACTGCTTATTTTCAGACTATTTCTTGATTTTGAACTTTATGTTAAAGTTACATTTTGCTCACTTAGTTAATTGGGGAGATACTGGCACATACTTTGGGCTTTTTAGTGTTACTGTTTTTAAAAGTAGTTCTCAGGGTTTGCATTATTTTTGGTGCTTCCAAGGTGGTATGATCCAAAGAGAGATGTGGTCACTGTTCTCCTGCCTGTCTTTTCATCTTTACCCAGGGTGGGACCTTCTTCCTCTACATCTGAAAGTATTAGCACTTCTTTCTGCCTTAGGACTGAGACTAGGGCCACTGCTGCCTTGGGAGTAACCACAAAACCTCTTAACCACCCTGGAACTGTCTCAAGAAGCCCTGCTCCTTTGTAGCCACAAGCCTTAATGCCCCTTTTCACACTGGAATCTTAAATCAGAATATTGTATGTGCAATACAATGAGGCTCCTACACTCAATGTCAGCAAAGTGTATGTTGTAATCTCTTTCTGATCAATTGTCTGATTACCTTACCTAAGAGTATCTGAGCCTGTAGCTGTTGTCTTTGCAGTTGCCTCTAATGGCCAGTGTTATTGCTGCTTCAGTACTGCACCACAGACTGACCAATATTTCTATGTCACATACATCTCCTAGAAACCTCTTAAATTTTCTCAAGCTAGAAAAAAAGCTTCACCCCAGCATTCTGTTGGCTTTGCTACTCCAAAATTCAATTTGAGTAATTATTTTAAAGTTGTTGGGAGAGTTGAGCTGAATTGCTGCCTATACTTTACCATCTTGGCTCCTCAGTAAATATTTATGGATTCAGTACAATGTGTATGTCCATGTGCTAGGTGCCAAGGAAACAAATGGAAAAAAAGCATCTTTGTCATCAATGATAGATGTCGAGTGATGAATAAAGAACTGCAATACCTTTTTATAAGAATAATATCAGGAGTATCTTTTCCAATTCTAAGTCAGTATAATTAATTCTCATACAGCAGAAAAACACCCACTCTGCAATATAGAGCCAGGGCCTGATGTACTTTCTTCATTTGTTACTATCTAGACCCTCCAGGCTTTATGTAGTGAGAACTGTGGATCTGAATTCAGGAAAATTTATCAAGAGGGAGAGACTGCCTAGAGGGAGAAATTTCCAACTAGAGGAGTAAGTGTTTGAGCATAATGCTGAAGTTGCAGTCCTCAGAGTGTAAGGGATAAAATTAAAGTTGGACTAAGTGTATAAAAATGTGATCACTGAAAATATATTATTCAAGGTCAGAATGACTTTTTATGGTAGTTTATTTACAAAAGGAGAAAGAGTGAAAGTAAGAGTAATGAGAGAGAGTAAAGTAGAACTGCCCTCACAGGAAGTTGCAACTGCTTTTAAAGACGCTTCTTTGGTTCAGTTTCTGGGCGTTCCTTCCATTTTAGGTGGACCAATTATAGCTTTAGCTTTGCTTAGGACTGCCCAGGGGGCAGTCAATAATTTCTGATTCATCACCCACTTTAGCACTCGTGGGCCATAGACCTCCCTCAGTTAAATATAAAATGGGGTGTATACACTTCTTGTGATTGAATCTAAAAATAGGCAGGAGAGAGTTGATCCCACCTTCACAAGAGATAGGAGGAAAGGTGATGTCCTTAAAAGAAATAAGTCATGAGAGTAGTGGATTTTAGTGTGAGGTTGAATCACATGATTCATCTGATTTACACCTCTCTATTATTATTAATTTTCAATCATCTGTTGATTGCTTTGACTTCTTCTACCAACTGGTTGCTCATATCCTCTAACAAGGGCTTTACTGAGGAGTGATCTCCCTTTTCTACCAGCTCCTTTGCCATGTCTAACAGACAGGCTCTGGTCTAAACCATCCTTAAAAAAAATTCCCAATTTTCCATGACTTTGTCATCCTCTCAAACTATCATTCTATATATCTCTTCTTTTCCATGACAGGCAGCACTCTGCTGCCTCTAATTTCTGTAATTATCATCAGGCTTCTGATCCACCACATTATTGAAATTGATGTCTCCAAGATCAGCAGTGGTTTCATCTATGTCATCTATTCATATTGGAATATATACACTTTATCTTTGTTTAAAGTCCTTGTATTAGTTTTGTTCCTCTTAATTTCTATGTTAGAACTTCAAAGTTTCTATACATTTTTTCCCATAAAGATTGCTTGGTCAATAAGCATATGAGAAAGTGTTCTAAATCTCTAATAATTAGAGAAATGCAAATCAAAACAACTCTGAGGTACCACCCCACACCTAGCAGATTGGCTAAAATGATAGCAGGGGAGAGTAATGAATGTTGGAGGGGATGTGGCAAAATTGGGACATTAATGCATTGCTGGTGGAGTTGTGAACTGATCCAACCATTCTGGATAGCAATTTGGAACTATTCCCAAAGAGCTCTAAAAGACTGCTTGCCCTTCAATCCAAGCATAGCATTGCTGGGTTTGTACCCCAAAGAGATCATAGATAAACAGACTTGTATAAAAATATAGCCATGCTTTTTGTGGTGGCAAAAAACTGGAAAACGAGGGTATGCCCTTCAATTGGGGAATGGCTGAACAAATTGTGGTATATGCTGGTGATGGAATACTATTGTGCTCAAAGGAATAATAAACTGGAGGAATTCCATGTGAACTGGAAAGACCTCCAGGAACTGATGCAGAGTGAAAGGAGCAGAGCCAGAAGAACATTGTATACAGAGACTGATACACTGTGGTAAAATTGAATGTAATGGACTTCTGTATTAGCAACAAATCAATGACCCAAGACAATTCTGAGGGATTTATGGAAAAGAATGCTACCCACATTCAGAGGAAGAACTGCAGGAGTGGAAACAGAAATAAAACAACCGCTTGAACACATGGGTTGATGTGGACGTGGTTGGGGATGCAAACACTAAATGACCACATCAATGCAACTATCAATAATATGTAAATAAGTCTTAACCGATCACACATATTAGAACCAGTTGAAATGTGTGCACCTTATCCCAGACAGAGTAGGGAGGAAGTACTCTCATTGGGTGGCTGGGAAGAGTTGCAGATGAAATGAGGGATGTCCTTAGGTACATGGAAAATGGGAGGGGAACAGCTTGACCCCGAGTCCCTCTGGTTTTCTAGTAATGAACTCTGGTGGGTGACTGCTGGCATGCCCACAGAGAGGACTCTGTGTGCTGTTTTTGGCATGTGTGCCATAGGTTTACCATCATGGCTCTGGCCTTTCACTAATTTGTAGAAATTTGTAGAAATTTCCTTTTGGCATTTCTTTAAGACCACCAATGGATTCTTTAAATTCCTACTTTGCCCTGTAGTTCTAAAAGATGTAGGCTTTTTTTTTTAAATTTAGAATTTCTTGAAATATGAGGTCTAGGCCTTTTTTGATTGTGGCCTTCAGATATGCTAATAATTCTCAAATATTTCCTCCTTAATCTGTTTTGTTTTTCAGTTGTGATTAATAAGAGATAGTTATGTTTTTCTATTGTTTTCAGTTTGACTTTTTTGCATTTATTAATCTTATTTTTTTCCATATTGTCTTTTTTGGAAGTAATTTTATAAAACTAAAACCCCAAAATATAAACCCAAATAAACAATTGAAAAATCATATTCTTTCATCTGTATTCTGACTTAAATAGTTCTTTCTCTGGAGGTGAATAGCATTCTTTGTCCTAAGACCCTCAGAACTGTCCTGGATCTTTGTATTTCTAAGAGTAGCTAAGTCAATTACAGTTGATCATTCCATAATATTGCTGTTACTGTGTACATTGTTTTCCTGGTTCTGCTTATTTCACTCTACATCAGTCCATGAAGATCTTTCCATCTCTTCCTAAAATCATACTTTTCATCATTTCTTATAGCATAATAGTATTCCATTACCATCATATTCCATGATTTGTTCAACCATTCCCCAATTGATGGACTTCCCTTCAATTTCTAATTCTTTGCCACCACAAAAATAACAGTTCTAAATGTTTCTGTGTAAGTGGGTCTTTTCCTCCTTTTTTGATATCTTTGGAATAAAGATCTAGTAATGGTATTGCTGGATCAAAGGGTATGTATTGTTTTATAGCCCTTTGGGCATATTTCCAAACTGATCTCCAGAATGGCTGGATCAGTTCACAGCTCCACCAGCTCTGCATTAATGTCCCAATTTTGCCCTGTCCCTTCCAACATTTATCATTTTTCCTTTACTGTCATATTGACCAATCTAATAGGTGTGAGGTTGTTTTAATTTTGCATTTCTCTAATCGAGATTTAGAACATTTGTTCATATAATTGTTGATAGCTTTAATTTAAAAATATAGAGTGCTTCATGAATTTGTGTATCATCTTTGCACAGCAGCCATACTAATCTTCTCTGTATCTTTCTAATTTTAGTATATGTGCTGCTGAAGAAAAAGTGCTGAAGCACTTTTGACTTAGTTTTAAGATTTCTTCTTGTTTTCTGGAATCACTGGCTTCTATGTGAACTGTTCTAATTCTTAGGGATGTAGTTACTAGGGCAATTTTTCATATCTCTTGCACCAATCTATTAATTTCCCTTTCCAATTCTTATTCCATTCCAGTAGCACTCCTTTTTCATTGACAGAAAAACCCCATAATTATCATTTTAAAATCTTGTTTGATCTCTTTTATGAATTCTAGTTCAAATTATTCTTATCCTCTCTGACACTGAGAATGGTGACTATTTCTATTTCTATCACCTTGTTAATTAACAAAGAATGAAGAAAATTCAGGGTTTTTAAAAATTAAAGCTTTTCTTGTGGCTATTTTGCAGTTATCATTTTCTTTTGGGTTGTTTGTTGAATTTTCCTATTATCATAAGTTTTTTATGATGGGATCATTATTTTGATCATTTTTCCAGCTATCTCCTGGCTTTGGACTTAATTTTACGGCAGGGCTCTTAACACTTCTGAAGAGGTGGTCTGGGTTGGTACTATTGCTGCTTTCTTGAGGTATTGAGTGTTATGTTATTCCAGGATCACAGGGATTGATCAGCCTGGGAACCTGAAAACTTTCAATGCTCCCAAGGTATTTCATCCAAGACTGAATTTTATCCTCCTAGTCTGACCTCTAGAAGACCCTGATCTGAGTTTGAGTTTGAGCAAGAGTAGACTTTTATTTAACATAGCCACAATTAGCCTGCTGAGAAGCTCTTCCGGTTCTGATTGATTCTTAATAATTGCTTAGTTACTAAATTACAGATATGGACAATTGTGTGAAGTACCCAGAAGATCACTATCCAAATAGAGAGAAAGATCAGTGTTTCCCAAACATGGTGACCTTCCTCAACAATGAAGAACCTTTGGGATGGACTCTGACCTGCATGGTTCTTTCCTTCTCTCTCATCATACTTCTGATCCTCGTCCTCTTTGTGAAGTATCAAGACACTCCCATTGTCAAAGCCAACAACAGGATTCTCAGCTATACCCTCCTCATCTCTCTCATCTTTTGCTCCTTCTGTTCTTTGCTTTTCATTGGCCGTCCCACCACAGTAACCTGTCTTCTTCAGCAAATGACATTTGGAGTCGTGTTCATAGTGGCAATTTCTTCTATTTTAGTCAAAACCATCATGGTGGTTCTGGCTTTCAAGGTCACAAGACAGGGAACATGAGCAGGATGTGGGTGCAGCCCAGGGGGCCAATTCTCTTGTCCTCATCTGCTCTGGGATCCAAGTGATTCTTTGTAGTATCTGACTGGGGACTTCACCTCCTTTCTTAGGTACAGACATTCATTCTGAGCCTGGCCATATCATTATTGAGTGTAAGGAGAGCTCTGCAATTGTCTTCTAGTGTTTCCTGGGCTGTATGGGCATCCTAACCGTAGGCAGCTTAATAGTGGCTTTTTTGGTCAAAAACTTTCCTGATACCTTCAATGAAGCTAAGTTCATCACCTTTAGCATGCTAGTCTTCTTCAGTATGTGGGTCTGCTTCCTCTCCACATACCAAAATTCTAAAGGGAAGACCATGGTGACCATGGAGGTCTTTGCCATCTTGGCCTCCAGTGTTGGGTTACTGGGTTGCATCTTTATTCCCAAATGCTATGTGATCTTGCTAAGACCAGACAAAAACACCCCAAAATGGTTAAGGAATAAAGCAGATTCCAGAGACAAGAACTTTGCTGCAGAGAATGTTCCAGGGGCATAAGAAATACTGGATAAAAACATGTAAATTGGTTGCAAAAAGCAAACACAGCTTACCGATAACTATCCCTTCCCAACCTCATAGGTCATGTCCTCTTTCTGATTTTTTCCACTTCTCTCAATATAATGTGGACCTTCAGATGTAACCCTTGTTTTTGAAATCATAAGCAAGGTTTTTGTTCCCTTCACTGCTTAGGTTCTGGCTATCCTTGGGTGCTTTCCTGGGCTTATCACTAGTGAGCTAAGCCTCCCTTGCTGCATTTCTTCACCACTTCTTGCTTGAGTTCCTGACCTCTATATATTCCCTCCCTCCTGCTTCTGTTCCCACTTCATGAACTCCATTGTACCCACTAACAGTTGTTTTCTATTATGTTCCCCTTGTGAGGAAGATTAATAAATGAGTATTTAGGAGACTTAGAAGGCAGGACTGAAGGATTCTAAATGGAATGGGGAAGCAGGAAGTGTTGCCTTTCTCTCTAGGACGGACTCCATGATGGTTGGGGACAAGTTGTAATTGACCCCTGGGAAACCTCAGAGGAAGTAGAGTTTGTACCCTGATTTCCTGATATCTGGAAGGAGGAAAGTCATTTGCCTGTGGGAGGTTAGGTAGAGACTATAAAATCTAACCTGAGTTGCTGGTCAGCTCAGGTTGGTTTAACTCCCTGACTTACCCAATTGAAGGAGTACTGGCTGAAGACCTGGGAAAGCTGTACCATCGCTGGAGTGTGTCAGGACTCTGCTGTGAGGATACCCACTTCAGTCCTGCTATTCTTTGGGCCCTGTCTTGCTTTAGTTCTCAGTTCAGTATAGATAAGTCCCTCCCCTGACCCTGTGGTTTGCCCATAGTCTGGAAGTATAGAAACCCCTATTCCCATCCTTTAGACTAGGGGTCTGCAACCTTTTTGGCCGTGAGAGCCATAAACGCCACATTTTTTAAAATGTAATTTCGTGAGAGCTGTACAATATGTTTAACACTGAATACAAGTAAATATGTGCATTTTATGTAAGAACACTTTTAAAGTATAATAAGTCTCCGAACTATTTTTAATAACGTTATTATGTCTTAACCAATGATGAATAAAGTACATTAATGTGACTTCTGGTGCTGCATGGTTTTGCTGATTAATCAAAATTATTTTATTAATCAAAAAAACAAGACTTAATGGGGTACTATAGTACTGATATAACTGCACACATACATATAAAACTCCTTTACACTAAGAAAATTGCTGAAATAAAGAGAAAAATTCAGGGAAGAATACTTTTTCCTTTCCCTCTCTCAAGTCAGGCAATAGGAGAAGAAAAAGCTGCCGGCCTGCTGGTTAAGCCACTTGGCCACATAAATTAAGTAGGAGATCAGGAGATTACAGAAAATAACATGACTTGTGTGTGGGCATTAGTACGTAGTGGGGGAGGAGGGTACCTTTTCATGGAAAACTGGCCAGGACACATCACACACATTTCCTGATACAGGTGTTTATCAGTGCTGCCTACTCAATCATTCTGTATCAAATGAAACAACTACTGGGGAGAAATGCTTCTCACTAATGAAGCATATGTAAAGATGTAATCTGAGTATAGTTCCCCTTTAAGAGCAGGTAGAAAAGTTAAAAACAATAACAATCCCACAAATAGGGAGTGCAGACCCCATGAATGCACTGAGATAAAGCCATGTAAATCAGAGGCAGAGGGATAGAGAATGTAGACCAAAGTGATCAATCATTATACAGAACCCCAAGATGTCAGTAACAGGTGTGGAAAGAGTAAAAGGAGGGCAGAAGGAGGAACATACAGCACACCTACCAAGCCGAACTAAAGACCAGGATTTGTCTCTCACGGCAATATCAATGAGGGAGCCTTCTATCTTAGAAGATAGTCACAGAGGGGGCAGCTGGGTAGCTCAGTGGATTGAGAGCCAGGCCTAGAGACGGGAGGTCCTAGGTTCAAATCTGGCCTCAGACACTTCCCAGCTGTGTGACCCTGGGCAAGTCACTTGACCCCCATTGCCTACCCTTACCACTCTTCTGCCTTGGAGCCAATACACAGTATTGACTCCAAGATGGAAGATAAGGGTTTAAAAAAAAAAAAGAAGATAGTCACAGTACCAAAAGGATCATGTGACGTATCACGTGACGCACGATGTCATGCATAAACTGTTAGTTACTGTGCCATGGTTGACTTTATAGCTCCTGCAGAAAGAGCCATACATTGCCGACCCCTACTTTAGACTATAGTTCCCTTAATTAAACTTGTTTATAAGCCCTCTTGTCATTTACTTGCTGGTTTCACAGACTCCTTGTCTAGGTGGAGCAGGATGACAGTTAGGGCCTAACTATCACTCCTATCAACTGTCATTTCCACAAAGAGCTAAACCCAGTTTCCCTGGCTTGTTTGGTCTCAGACTATTGTCCATTCCTGTCTCCTACTCACCCTTCTGAACCCAGATAAATATTTAAGATAACTCCCCCCATTTTCCTCATAAGAGTTTGGCGACCCAGATGGTAGGTTAAGAGGGCAGGAAGTTCACTCTTGGATGCATAGGGCCAGACTGGAAGCCAGAAGATTCTAAACATTCCATGGGGTTAGATGGTCATTGGATGTGGGCTGAAAGTTTGGGGAAATGACAGTTGACAGGAGTGACAGTTAGGCCTTAACTGTCACCCTGCTCCACCTAGACAAGGAGTATAATTAGTCTCTTGTAAATCAATTCAATTATGAAGTCACTGCACCTGGGGATAGAGAAATCTTTTCTCCAAAAGGCATTGTTGCTTGTATTTGTATCTATAGGACTAGAATCCTAGTTGAATCTCATCCTCCAAAAAGAACCAAAATGAAAAATATTGAGAAAGCAACAGGTTAGATAATCCTATAAGGTTCAAGGTACATGATTTTAATGGGACAAGGAAAGACCTAAAGTTTCTGTATGTTTAGTGTACTCTAAGTTCCTGATAGCTTAATATTTGTAAAGCAGACCTTTTAACCTTCTCCCAGAATTCCTTTTTCTTTTGCTAAAATCATACCTGATCAACAGCAAATGCCTTTCCTAGTGAACTGAAGATACTGAATCTCCAGTATAATGTGCCCAGAGTATAGTCAAGTATCAGCTAAAGATGAAGCCCTTCAGGTAATCATTTCCTTTACACCTTTCCATTCCAGAAAGAATATTGTTCACAACTGATCAAACAACTCTTAAATACTTCATAGAGTCTAGAGCAGGGGTCAGCAACGTATGACTCTCAAGCCATATCTGGCTCTTTTGAGGCCCAGGTATGGCTCTTTCTGCAGGAGCCATAAAGTCAATTTTTTTTCAGGCGCTGTTACAGGAGCGCGCAATGTGAGCACTGTACGGCTATCATGAAATTACGTTTTTAAAAATGTGGCGTTTATGGCTCTCACAGCCAAAAAGGTTGCCGACCCCTGGCCTTTGGATGGGGACAAAAATCAATTCAGAACTAAACTATCACTCTTTGTAGATAAGATGGAATACTTTGAAAATCCTAGAAAATCAACTAAAAAACTAGTAGAAATAATTAATAATTTTAATAAAGTTTTTTTTTTTATCCTGGGACTCCTTCTAGGAGCATAGGGCCACAACCAATAGGCAATAGGTCACACAGTCGCTCAGGGTCACCCAGCTGGGAAGTGTCCGAGCCCGGATTTGAACCTAGGACCTTTCGTCTCTAGGCCTGGCTCTCAATCCACTGAGCTAGCCCAGCTGCCCCTACTTTAGGTTGCAGTTTCTTTAGCAGATGTAGTTTTTACAGGGTGGGGTTGCTAGCCCCACGCCCAACCCTCCTCCTTTTTTTCATCCGGGCTAGGGACTGTCCTTGGCCCAGGAGTGGTAATTAATAAAATTAATAATTTTAATAAAGTTGCAGGATACAAAATAACTGCACATAAATGTTTAGCATTTTTATATATTTCCAACAAAAATCAGCAGCAAGAGTTAGAAAGAGAAATACCATTTATAATCACTCTAGACAATATAAAATATTTGAGAATCTTTTTGCCAAAACAAACTCAGGAATTATATGAACACAAGTCAAAACACTTTTCACTCAAATAAAACTAGGTCTAAAAAATTGGAAAAACATCAATTGTTCATGGATAGGATGAGCAAATATAATAATGACAATCCTGACCATATTATTTTTGCTTATTCAGTACTATTCCTATCAAACTACCAAAACCCTTTGTTAAAGAATTAGAAAAAATTATAACAAAGTTCATCTGGAAGAACAAAAGATCAAGAATATCAAGGGAACTTATAAAAAAATGAGACGGATGGGGCCCTAGCAGTACCAGATCTTAAACTGTACTAAAAAACAATCGTCAAAATAATATGGGACTGGCTAAGAGACAGAAGGATGGATCAATGGAATAGTCTAGAGGTAACTGAACTCAGCAAGCTACTGTTTGATAAACTAAAAGATCCCAGCTTTGGGGACAAGAACTCACTATTTAACAAAAACTGTTGGGAAAATTGGAAAATAGTATGAGAAATATTAGGTTTAGATTAATTTCTCACACCTTTTACCAAGATAAGTTCACAATGGGTATAAGGCTTAAATATGAAGGTGATATTATAAGTAAATTAAAGGAATGTGAAATAGTATACCTGTCAGATCTACAGGAAAGGAAGGAAATATAAGACCAAACAAGAGACAGGGAACACTGCAAAATGTAGAATGATTAATTTTGATTATATTAAATTTAAAAGGCTGCATCAGTTCTTAAGTCTTTCCAGGTTTTTCTGAGCTCCTCCTTCCCCTCATTAATGATAAAATAATAGGATTCCGTTAGAATCAGGTTGCCACCATTTGCTCAGCTATTTCCCAATGGATGAGTTTCCTCTTAATTTCCAATACTTTTGTCACCCCAAAAAGAGTACCTTTTGGTGTACTGTATTTTTAATATATATAGGTTTTTTTCTTTTTTGTTTTTTAATGCCTTTTGGACAGAGTTCCAAACTGCCTTCTCTAGAATGGCTGAATTAGTTCACAACAATCCCAAAAGTTCACTCTTTTCTCAATCTTCTCACATCTCCTCCAAGTTTTGTTACTTTCCTTTTCTGCCATAATAGCCAATCTAATAGATGTGAGCTGGTCCCTCACACTTATTATCATTTGCACATCTCCAAATGAGAGTGATCAACCTCCTCCTCAGCAAAACACATAAACTTGAGCACAGTCATTAGGTTTTGTTGCACTATGAATCCTCTGACATGAAATAAGAGGTGATCTCTGGCTGAAAGTCTTCCGACAGGGAATCTATCCAGAAATGATCTGTTTAGAAGACATTTTCTCAACTTCTGGATTAAGATGGCCTCACAGTAGAGGCAGGGCTCTTTCTCTCCTCTCCACTGACCAAGATACAGGGCCTCAAAAGGTTAAAACCAAAGTCACATGACTGAAGGAGCTCCACTGTAGGGCACAGCATGGGAGGTAGGCAAAGGCTGGGCATTTCCACCCAAAAAGGTAGTGAAATTACTCCCATCAAAGGGTGAGCTAGTGTGCTAAAAGGAATAATGAAGTGGAGGAATTCCATGATAACTGGAACAACCTCCAGGAATTGATGCAGAGTAAAAGGAGCAAACAATATACACAGAGATGGTTACACTGTGGCACAATAGAATGGACTTCTCAACTAGCAGCAATGCAATGAACCAAGACATTTCTGAGGGACCTATGACAAGAACACCATCCACATGCAGAGAACGAACTGTGGGAACAGAAATACAGAATAAAAACAATTGCTTGATCACATGGGTTGATGGGGATATGATTGGGGATGTAGTTAAACGGTTACCCTAGTGCAAATGTCAATAATATTGAAATAGGTCTTGATCAATGACACATATAAAACCCAGTGGAACTACGTGTTGGCTATTGGAGGGGGGTGGGAGGAGAGAAGGGAAAGAAAATGAAAAATTTTCTTAATCAATAATTAATTTGAAAGAAATTTTCTCCTACTTAAAAAGTTCTAGATTCTCCATTTCAACATCTTTCTTCATTCACGACAGGAATATTTCTATCCAAAAGGAATTCTCACTTGGGAATACAAGATGATTATTGCCCGAAAACCTTACCACAGTTACCATATTCCTAAAGTTTCTCTATAATGTGGATTCTCTTATATTAAATAAGCTAAGAGTGGCAACTATAAGCTAAGCCTCTTTAAGGGGTTTCTCTCCAGTGGGAATTTTTTGACATGAAGCAACTGTGAAGCATTCAGAGAAAAGCTAACCAAATTTATTACATTAAAAAGGTTTCTCCGCAGTGTGGATACTCTGATGTATAACAAGATAACCCCTCGATGTGAAAGCCTTTCCACACTCTGTACATTCATAAGGTTTCTCGCCAGTGTGGAAACTCTGATGTACAACAAGATGACTCTTCTGTGTGAATGCCTTTCCACATTGTGTACATTCTTAAGGTTTCTCTCCAGTGTGGATTTTCTTTTTTTTTTATTATTATTTTAAACCCTTAACTTCTGTATATTGACTTATAGGTGGAAGAGTGGTAAGGGTGGACAATGGGGGTCAAGTGACTTGCCCAGGGTCACACAGCTGGGAAGTGTCTGAGGCCGTATTTGAACCTAGGACCTCCCATCTCTAGGCCTGGCTCTGAATCCACTGAGCTACCCAGCTGTCCCTCCAGTGTGGATTTTCTGATGCATAGCAAGATGGCCCCTCTGTGTGAAAGCCTTTCCACACTGTGTACATTCATAAGGTTTTTCTCCAGGGTGGATTCTCTGATGTGCAGCAAAATATCTCCTCTGTGTGAAAGACTTTCCACACTGTGTACATTCATAAGGCTTCTTCCCAGTGTGGATTCTCTGATGTGCAGGAAGATAGCCTCTCCATGTGAAAGCCTTTCCACACTGGGTACATTCATAAGGTTTCTCTCCAGTGTGGATTCTCTGATGTATAACAAGATAACCCCTCGATGTGAATGCCTTTCCACACTCTGTACATTCATAAGGTTTCTCTCCAGTGTGGATTCTCTGATGCATAGCAAGATGCTCCCTCCGTGTGAAAGCCTTTCCACACTGTGTACATTCATAAAGTTTCTCTCCAGTGTGGATCCTCTGATGCGCAGCAAGACTAGATCTGTGTATAAAGGCCCTTCCACACTGTGTACATTCATAGGCTTTCTCTCCAGCGTGGATTCTCTGATGTGCAGCAAAATATTTCCTCTTTGTGAAAGACTTTCCACACTGTGTACATTCATAAGGTTTCTTCCCAGTGTGAATTCTCTGATGTGCAGCAAGATCGCTCCTCCATGTGAAAGCCTTTCCACACTGTGTACATTCATAAGCTTTCTCACCAGTATGGATACTCTGATGTACAACAAGATGACTCTTCCGTGTGAATGCCTTTCCACATTGTGTACATTCATAAAGTTTCTCTCCAGTGTGGATTTTCTGATGTACAATAAGATGAGACCTACATGTGAAAGCCTTTCCACACTGTGTACATTCATAAAGTTTTTCTCCAGTGTGGATCCTCTGATGTGCAGTAAGACTGGATCTGTATATAAAGGCCCTTCCACACTGTGTACATTCATAGGCTTTCTCTCCAGTGTGGATTCTCTGATGTACAAAAAGATGACTCTTCCGTGTGAATGCCTTTCCACATTGTGTACATTCATAAGGTTTCTCTCCAGTGTGGATTTTCTGATGCATAGCAAGATGGTCCCTCCGTGTGAAGGCCTTTCGACATAGTGTACATTCATAAAGTTTCTCTCCAGTGTGGATCCTCTGATGTACAATAAGATGAGACCTACATGTGAAAGCCTTTCCACACTGTGTACATTCATAAGGTTTCTCTCCAGTGTGGATTCTCCAATGTCTAACAAGACTACCCTTCTGTGTGAAAGCCTTTCCACATTCTTTACATTGATAAGGTCTCTCTCCAGAGTAGATGATTTGATATGAACCAAACTCAGAGTTCTGACTGAAAGGTCTCCCACCTTTATTACTCATAGAAAGCATCTCTACATGTTTACTTTTTGGATGTCTTGAGAGGTCTAAACTTGAGCCATAGGCGATTCTCCCTAGGTTATCTTGATCCACAGATATTTTGGGAGCTTTCTCATGAGACTGATTAAATCCTACTTTTTCAGGTAAGCATTTGGTGTATTCACTATCCAGACAACAGTCATTGCCTGAGGTCAATTTCATATACTGATTTGAGACTGAATCTTGGCCTAATTTCTCTGCAACTTCATCAAATTCACAGTCACTCTTTGGATTTTTATTTACCTTGATATTAGAGTCACAGATTTCTCTCAAAATGAAGTCACAGGGACCATTATTCATGCCTCTTGGAGGGTCAGATCCCTCCACAAAAAGATTCAACTTTGTAGACATCTCCTTCCCTTCAAAATTAGTCTCTGCCTCTGAAGAAAAAAATAATGATATAAACAAAAAACAAAAGGGGACATACACACACACGGAATATAAGTTCTTTCCTCTGACTGCAGTAAGTAAATTGATTTTTATTCTATTTCCCAAGGCCAAAAGGAGTTTTTAAACTTAAACAAGCAGAACCAGACTTTGGATACACCATTTGGTCATTAACTGCAAGATGGAAGATTTTAGAAATACTTTCCTATATAATAACAATGAAAACTTACAATGGATCTGGATACAGACAAGACTAAGACTCTCATCATACTTCACAACTCATGTCATGTGTAAAGAATAGAGATGTGACCTGATGAACTTTCTTGTAATTCGACTACAACTAAAATCCTGTGCTTAAGCATGCTTTGTTCACAGTATTTAACAATATTTGTCCATTACCCTTTCTCTCTTTCCTTTTAAAGTCACTCATTAGGGGCAGCTGGGTAGCTCAGTGGATTGAGAGCCAATCCTAGAGAAAGGGGGTCCTAGGTTCAAATCTGGCCTCAGACACTTCCCAGCTGTGTGACCCTGGGCAAGTTACTTGACCCCCATTGCCTACCCTTACCACTCTTCTGCCTTGGAGTCAATACACATTATTGACTCCAAGGCAGAAGGTAAGGGTTAAAAAAAAATAACATAAAGTCACTCATTGATTAATCTTGTGTTTGGCTAGCTTGCTGCCTGATCAACCATCAGGATAGGACGAACCAGCATGCCTCTTTTAAATTGGCACCTGGTTTCATTTTTCTAATGGCTACCAATAAATCTTTTAAACCCATAATATTTTTAAATCTATTCTTTTATATTCACTTTATTTTTTACACCTACCTTTTCTGACAAATTAGATTATTCAGTTTCCAATTAATTTTAAACTTTTCTTTCCATTAATTCTTATTGACAGTACTTTTATTGTATCATGATCTGAAAAGTTGCACTTATTACTTCTGCTTTTTTGCACTTCATTGGGAAATTTTTATACCCTGGTACATGGTCTTTTGCATATTTTCCATGTGCACCTGAAAAGAAGACATTCCTTTTCCATTCATTCTGTTTGCTCCAGATATCTATTAAACGTAACTCGTCTAAAATTTCATACACTTCCTTTATTCCTTTCTTGCTTATTTTTTGGTGAGTTCTGATAAAGGAAGGTTGAGATCCCCATAAGTACAGTTTTATTAGCTATTTCCTCCTTATTCTCCTTTACTTTCTACTTTAAAAATCTAGAGGCTTAATCAGTTGGTGCATATATGTTAAGAACTAATATAGTCTCATCTAGACTACCTTTTTTATCAAGATGTAATTATCAAACTAATCTCTTGTAATCAGATCTATTACTCTAGCTTTGTCTAGGATCATAATTGCTACTCTTGCTTTTCTTATTTGAATCGAAATCCAATAGTTTCTCCTCCATCACCTTCCCTTTACTCTGTGTTCCTAATTTCAAGGGGTGAGCATGGAAGGCACTATTGAAAGCTCAATAAAGGTCTGGGGTCTTGAAGTTGCCTTCTGCCCAGGTATGGGATATGGAGCAGTATGTAGGGAGTGGATTTTCTGCACTCTCCTTTGCCCAGTTTTACATCTAATTTTTACATCTAATTTACATCTAATTCCTCTTTATTTATTAGAAAGAGTCCCTCTCTGCCTACTTTTTAAGTTGTTTTCCTAAGGAGACTCACCTTACTCTGACCCTTGTTTACTCTATGATTCTAGAATTCTAGAAGCACACTTCTAAGGTTCATTTGAGATTATCAGGGTATTTCAAACCTTTACTTCTGCTCTGCTGCCTTCTTGGGAATGCCTCCCCATTAATACTTATTAACAAAAAATCTTTTCTAAATACCACTCATCCCACATAGAAGGGGTTGCCTTGGCAAGTAGAGTGTCTTCTTCAAAGGCCACCTGCAAGGAAAATCTGCTTTGGTATTAACAGAGAAATTGCACACAAAATTCAGGTCTAATCAGAAGGTCAACTAGATGACTTGTGATTAACTTCAGGAATGCAAATCTATAAAACTGTTTTAAGTTTTGACCTGAAGTTACCTAAAATAGAAGAGAGACAATTTCAGGAGCAAAAAAGTAAAGTCCCAACTTCCTATCACAGAATTCAAAGACTTTTTTTTTTCTTTTTAATAAAACCAGGCAGGAAAACTCTGTGCAGATATCAGTACTTTTGTTTTTTTATTAATTGGCAAAGGCTTAAAATGTTGCTCCTTTGGCATGGAAGGAAGACATTCCCTTAATGGCAGATTCAGAGTTATTGGAGGAAATGGTCCTTACCCACAAAGAGTAGATTTTGCACATTCTCCAGCATGACCTTCCGGAATAACTCTTTCTGAGAAGGGTTCAGCAGGCACCACTCCTCCTGGGTGAAGTCCACAGCCACATCCTTGAATGTTATTGACCCCTAAACCAGCAAAAGTCACAAGATTTAGAGCTGAGCCTGCAAAATTCATCCAATCTGGGCCTCATCAACAAACTTGAAGAAACTAAAGCACACAAGGGATTCACTGCAAACTCTTCACCTTGAAGACATTGACTGCAATGACTGGATCTCTCAAGAGGCTGAATTTCTTCATTTTAAATTAATTTATTAATCAACCAGTCATTTAATGTAGTCAGATGAACCTCTCCACAATAAAAAAGAAAAAAAGTTAATTTCTCTAGCACCAGTGTTTTCTCTTTATCTCTTTCTCTCTTACTATCTATCCATGTATCTATCTAGACCAGTAATGGGCAAACTATGGCCCGTGGGCCAGATGCAGCCCCCTGAAATGTTCTATCCACCCATGTGACATTATTCCCAATCTGAGGAATACAATGAGTAAGATACAATACAATGAAACTTCGAAAGAGTTGCCTTAGAAACAGACTGACAGATGAGCATGTCCTTTCCTTTGGCCACTTCTTTAAAAATTTTGCCTATCACTAACCTAGACACATAACCTGGTGCCTTGATACACAAGCACCATAAATCACAAGCAATTTGGGATCCCAGCAGTCACAATCGAGATTTTTTGCTTTAACTCAGGAGTAGATATTTAAATCACAAGCTTTCCCTGGTGGGAAGAAGCCCAAGGTAGATGAGGTAATCAATACAAGTGAGATTAAGGAAAGGTTGAGAATTTCGGAAAAAATTAAATAGTTTATTGAAGACACACCCAAAAAAAGTTGCAACAAGTCCTGCAGTGGAGCTGTATAATGACACTTGTTTCACACATTATTGAAACGTCCTAAAAGGGAGTAAAAAACAAATGTAAGGGTTAAATTAAGGAGTTCTACAAATTGAGGAAAGCAGTTTAACAGAAACTTTAAGATAGAAAGAAAAAGAGAGATTATTAATCTTATACCCTATAAATATATGTAAAATTCCTAATACTACCTAAAATTCCTAAAACTACCTCTAATTGTCTTCTGAGGACAGTTTCTTCTGCCTGACACGCCAGGCTTATCTAATGTACTCTATAAATTATTCACTATGTAACTCCCTAAAATAATACACAGCCACCACTCACTTCTTTAATCAGTTTTCTATAGCAGCCCAACTGTCAGCAGCCCCTTCCCTCAGAGACAGATCTCCTGCTCTCTCGAGATCCCAAAGGCAAAAGACCTCCAACTGCCAGTGGCTGCTTCCTTTATCTCCTCACTGACCAGCTGTCCCCCCTAACTTCCTGTCAGAGGGCAGCTACTTCCCCTCCTCAGGCCTGGTCTCCCCAGTAATGTTATCTTCAGCTCTGGCTCACTGACTCCCATCAGTTCTAATCTACTTAGAAACCTGTTCTCCTGCCTCTGAAGGAGACAGAGGGAGAGACTAAGAAAATGCCTTTAACACACACTTTCATGGAAAGATTTGTGTTGAAACTGCCTCTAAGTGAAATTGAGGAAATTGTGTCAAAACAGCCAAATTCAATGAAGAAAATGGTGATAATTATGTTTAAAAATATCAATGAAGTTTAGCAATAGCTACATATCACAAGTAATGTGTAAGGTCAATTTTGCATTTAAATGTAGCATTACCTACATAGAGAGTAAGTTACATTAAGCGATAGCGCAAGAAATGAAAACCTTTTCTGCCAGCATCTTCGTCTGACTTTTAAGGTAAATAAAATTTCATAAGCAAGTTTATTTCTTCACATTCTTATTATCTATAAATATATTTACATTATATATAAAGTACATTTTTTATTTAAAAACATATAAAACAAAAAATTTGTGTGGTTTTTAGGGCTGGAACAAATTAATTCATAGATTCTTAAATAACCACTGAGGAGGGAGACTTAGGAGACCTCAACACCCCCCTCATTACTTCATCACAAGAGAAGTAGGTCCTTGTTCATACACGGAAAGTGTCAGTCCAAGCTTTCTCCGACATTGTGGCTGGCCCAGCACACTCTCAAAATGGCCAAAGTTCACCATGGCGTGCCAGTCCTAGCCTTAACCAATTTATCACAATAAAAGGGAGGCTCCCTCCTAGTTTCATAACCTCAGGGGAATGGCACGGCAAGTCTGGAGTTTCGACCTTGGTCAGCTAAAGGGAAATTTATTTCACAAAAATATCACATTTCAACATTAATTATCACTTCTATGATTTGATATTGTACTAGAAACATTAGCAGAAGTAATTAAAGAAGAAAAAGAAATTAAGGTAGGCAATGAGGAAACAAAACCATCACTCTTTGCAGATGATATGATATGCTTAAAGAATCCAAGAAAATCAACTAAAAAGCTAGTGGAAATATTAACAACTTTAGCAAAGTTACAGGGTACAAAATAAACCCACATAAATCATCACCATTTCTATATATTTCCAACAACACAGCAGCAAGAGTTAGAAAAAGAAACTTCACTTAAAATTATTCTAAACAAGGGGCAGATGGGTAGCTCAGTGGAGTGAGAGTCAGGCCTAGAGACAGGAGGTCCTAGGTTCAAACCCGGCCTCAGCCACTTCCCAGCTGTGTGACCCTGGGCAAGTCACTTGACCCCCATTGCCCACCCTTACCACTCTTCCACCTATGAGACAATACACCGATGTACAAGGGTTAAAAAAAAATTATTCTAAACAATATAAAGTATTTGGGAATTTATTTACCAAGACAAACACAGGAATTATAAGAAATACTTTTCACACAATTAAAATTAGATCTAAACAATCAGAAAACCATGAATTGCTCATGGGTAGGATGAGCTAATATAATAAAAATGATATCCCTATCCAAAATTAATTTACTCATTCAGTGCCAAGGCTATCAAACTTTTTTCAAGTTTTCAAACTCTTCAAGAAATTGTTTATATAATTAGAAAAAAGTTATAACAAAGTTCATTTGGAAGAACAAAAGACCACTAATAAAAAAATGTGAAGAATGGTGGTCTAACAGCACCAGATCCTAAACTGTACTATGAAGCAGTGATCACCAAAATAGTATGTTACTGGCTAAGAAAAAGAAGGTTCAGTGGATCAGTGGAATAGACTTGGAGTAAATGAACTCAGTAAGCCAGTGTTCCATAAACTCAAAGATCCCAGCTTTTAGGACAAGAACTCAGTAACTGACAAAAAGTGCTGGGAAAACTGGAAAACAGTACAGGAAAAATTAGGTTGAGATCAACATGTCACATCCTATACCAAGATAAATTCAAATGGATAAAAGACTTAAATATCAAGAGTGAAATCATGAATAAGTGAGGAGAACATAGAATAGTATACCTGACAGATCTATGCGAAAAGAAGGAATTTAAGAGCAAATGAAACATAAGAGAACATTGCAAAATGTAAAATGAATCATTTTGATTACATTAAATTAAAAAGGTTTTGTACATACAAAACCAGTGCAATTAAAATTAGAAGGAAAGCCTCAAATTGGGAAAAAAATTTTAGAACAAAACTCTCTAATAAAGGTCTAATTTCCCAAATATATAAGGAAAGAAGTCATCTGTACAAAGAATTCAAGCCATTCCCCAATTGAAAAATGGTTAAGGGACATGAATAGGTAGTTTTCAGATAAAGACATCAAAATGATCAATAGACACTTGAAAAAGTGTTCTAAATGAAAGAAGTGCAAATCAAAACAATTCTCAGGTACCATCTCACACCTAGCAGATTGGTCAACATGACAGTAAAGGAAAATAAATGTTGGATGAGATGTGGAAAAACTGGGACACTAATACATTGTGGATGGAACTGTGAATTGATACATCTATCCTGGAAATTAATTTGGAATTATGCCCAAAGGGCTTTAAAAGAATGCATGCCCAGGGGCAGCTGGGTAGCTCAGTGGAGTGAGAGTCAGGCCTAGAGACAGGAGGTCCTAGGTTCAAACCCGGCCTCAGCCACTTCCCAGCTGTGTGACTCTGGGCAAGTCACTTGACCCCCATTGCCCACCCTTACCAATCTTCCACCTATGAGACAATACACCAAAGTACAAGGGTTAAAAAAAAAAAAGAATGCATGCCCTTTGATCCAGCTATAACATTACTGGGTTTGTATCCCAAAGAGGCAATAATGAAAAATGCTTGTACAAAAAATATTTCTAGCTGTGCTTTTTGTGGTGGCAAAAAATTGGAAAATGAGGGGGTGTCCCTCGATTGGGGAATGGCTGAACACATTTGGGTATATGACGGTGATGGAATACTATTGGGCTGTAAGGATTGATGATCTAGAGACTTTCCATATGAACTGGGAGAACCTCAACAAACTTATGCAGAGTGAAATGAGCAGAACCAGCAGAACATTGTACACAGAAAGTAAAATACTGTGGAAAAATCCAATGGAATGGACTAGTAGCAATACAACAAGCCAGGACACTCCTGAAGGACTTAGGTAAAAGAATGCTATCCACCCGGAGAGAAACAACTATAGGAATAGAAAGGAAAAGCAAAACATATATCACTTATCACATGTATATATAGGTATGTGATTTGAGGTGTAGACCTTAAAAATCACTCTATAGCAAAAATGAATAAGATAGAAATAGGTATCAAGTGACAACATTTGTACAACTCCGTGGAATTGTGTATCGCCTCTGGGAGGGGGGACAAAAGAGAGGAGGGACAGAAAATGAATCATGTAAACATGGAAAAAAGTTTTAAAATTAATTAATTTTAAGAAAAGATCACTCTATCACAAATATGAATAATATGGAAATAGGTTTTGATTAATGATACATATATAACCCAGTGGAATTGTTTATAAGCTCTAGGAGGAGGAAGAGGGAAAGGAGAGAATACAAATCATATGACCGTAGAAAAATATTCCAAATACATTTTTTAAAGATAAAAAATAAAAAAATAAAGGAACCAAAATGAAAACTATTGAGAAAGCCACAGGATAGATCATCTTGTTAAGGTTCAAGGTAAATGATTTTAATAGGAAAAGGAAAGACCTAAAGTTTCTGTATGTTAAATGCACTCTACCTTCCTGAAAGTTTAATAATATTTAAAAAGCAGACCTTTTAGCCCTCTCCTCCAATTCCCATCCTTTTCCTTCTACTAAAAATACACCTTTTCCTGTCTTTGCCCTCACCAGATCTCACCCCAAACTTGTTCCAAAACCTCCCTGGCAGGTCTGATTGACCTGTCCAAACCCCAGAACCTGGAATAGGTCCCTGGGCCATCTCTGGAATGGTGCAACACATAGACAGGGTGGATTAATAAATGACTGTACTTGTGTCTGTCTGGAAACTGGACTGGCTCACCAGGCAGGGGCTACAGAGGCCCTAGAAAAACCCCAGAAATCAGTTGGGGACTGTGGGTGACTTTTGAGGTCACAATGACAGGAAGCAGTGATGGTGCCCCTGGAGTCTTGGGAAAGGCAAAAGTCTTAGTTCTGCTGGATTCCAGCTGGGGGGAGCTTAGCCACAGCTGGGGATGGACTTCACTCACCTGGGAAGGGGACCTCTGTGTCGAAGGAGCCATTCCCTCTGGCTCCAGGGTCTCTCCTTGGGTCAGAAGGTGGTCCTTCAGGGGTTGGGGGTCCCAAGGTGGGGAGACTTTCTCTTTGTACATCTGTGGGAAATTAGAGAGGGGGAGGGCTCAGAGGAGCTCCCAGGGCCCTTCCCCTGGCCTTAGGGGAGACTCTTCCCACAGGAGCCTCAGGCTTGAAAAGGATCTGGGACTGGACAGAAAGAAGCCTCCCCACCCCCCCTGCTGCTCTCTTTGGCTTTATCCTATTCAGAAACTGCATTGGGCTGACAGGGTGGATTGAGGGAGGCTCCTAGGAGGAGAGGTTGCTGGGTAATGGGAGGGGGGCAGGAGATGATGGACAGGGGGACGGGCATCTGGTGGGGGTGGGGGGGAAACGTGTTGACATTTGTTTCTGTTCCAGAGATCAGAGCTCCTTCCATGGCCTGTGCACACGGGCATCCCCACCACTCACTCCAACTAGGTTCAGATTGGCTGCTTCTCCCCTTGGACCTTTGGGGAAGCAGGACCAACCCCGCCCCCATCTTGTAACTGCACCCCCTCCCCCAGCAGCCTGCTGGTTCTGCAGTGTGTGTGGGGGGGGGGGGGAGTGGGAGCCCATTCTCTCCTCTGAGGAAGGGCAAAGCCCCACCACGGTTCCTGGTGCCAGACATACCGCCCCCGCCTCACAAGGGCACTTCCGTATTTGTCCCATTTCTATGGTGGTTTAAAACTATGAACAGACACAGAGACCTCCCCCACCACATATACTTACACAACCTGCCCGGGCTCTCCGGTAGCACGTGCACAGGAGCTTCTCTCTTTCCCCAACCCTCACCCCCACTCCCAGGCTCAGTTACCCGCAACTGGTCCACCCGGGTCGCTCCCCAGGAGTTGGGCAGCAGAAAAGTCTCTACAGCAGAAATCTCACTGACTCCCTCCCCTCTCAAGGAAGAAAGTCCCAAAGAGAACCAGTGCAAGCCCTACAAGAGCAGATACCGCCCTCAAGGGATTCCCAGCATGCTCCGGGACTACACAGAGGGAGGTACCAAGACTTAGATCCCAGGCATTCCCGGAAATAGAGTCTTCCACAACGGGAGTGCCAAGGTTTGGAGGACGTCGTGTGACATGCATTCTGGGAAATGTAGTCTTACTTCCTGGTCCCCTCAGTTTGGAGCCCTGGCGGAGGAGGGGCTGCGCACCAAGAGTTCCAGAGTCTCCCTGGCTGCAGCTGGTCCTTTTAGTTTCCTTTTTGGCAGTCTTAGCTTTGATCCTCCCCGGCCTCCTTCCTGTGATATAGGAGGCGGCCATGGACAGAAACACGGAAGCATTTCGGAGGAGAGCTCAGATCTCGGGTGAGAAGGGACCCAAGAAGCCCCTGAGCCCGACCTCCTCATCTCAGGGAGGACCGAACTGAGGCAGACAGGCTGGTCCTTGTCCTGAATTAGGGGCGGGAGGATGGAGGGTTCCTGTGCTGTATTGATGCTAATAGCAGGGCCCTGGAGTGGGAAAAACCCCAATTCCTGTATTTTAGGAACAATTACTATGTATTTCTGTCAGACGCAGCTCGGAGATTCCATCTAGTGTATGGTTTGTTGCACTTCCTTTGCTTTAAGCATCCCAAAGCTCTTCTTCCTCTTTAACAGCATTTGGTGACTGAGTAAAGGGGGCAAAAAGTGTTTTCAGGCCTGAGAGGGAGCCTTCCCATGTTCCCCTGTGGACAATGGCTGAGGCTTGGCTGGACCATCTCTTCATCAGACATTCACCAGTTCGGGGTGTCTTGGGGTACTCCAGGGAGGGGCTGAATAAGGAGCTCCTCAAACTCTCTCTTAAACTGCCTGAGCAAGATCTGGGCTCTCTGGTCACTGGGGAGGTCCCTGACCCCAAGGGGCTGGTCATGTCTTGGAATCTGGTCCTGAGCAGCCTGTCCAGCTTGGCCCTCTGTCCACACCCTCCTTCTGGAGCCCAGCTTCTCTCTGTCTCTCTTCTCCCTGGGTTTCAGGCAGTATTTCTTTATCCCTCATTCCACAGGAAAGGAAATCCTCACAGCCAGCATTTCTATGGCCCTCAGGGACTCATCATAAGCATCTAACTGGGCTGATGCTCCATTTTACAGATGGGGAAAGTAAGGCAGAGATGCAGTGACTTCTCCAGGGTCATACAGCCACCAAGTGTCTCAGGTGCTGTCCGGGTCCAGCCGGACACAACCGTGGGGTTCGTGGAACAGCCACTTAAAAAGACCATAGGGAGAGAGAGGAGAGACCAAGCACGCAAGAAAGACAAAGAGTCTAATGGTGTCAAGGCTCGTTTATTGATGGCTTAAGACGAGAATATATACGTTAGGAGCGAAGGGGGTTGGTGGTTACGAAAGAGGGAAGGAATGCGGAAAGGAAGCGTTTGTTATGTGGAGAGTCCCCTGTGGTTTTTTAACTGTCTCTACCCAAGCATGGCTGTACTTATGATCAGTATCTTTTCCCAGAAGGGTAGCTATTTTTATCTTATACTTCTGGCTCCTAACAATTCCCCCTTTCTTTTATTTTAAATAGAAGGGCGTAAAGAACAAGTTCACTATCTTTTGGCTGTTGTTCCTTCCAAGTCTGTCCTAGCACCATAAGTTTTCTTAAAGCACCTTATGTTCCCTGGTCAATCCATATGGCAGCGACGGCCCCTGTCTTAGGCTACACAGGGGGAGTTACTCGACCATCAAGGGTCGAGGACCTGTGCTATTCCCGTCATTGGGTTACTGTCCTGCTGGAAAACTGCAGACGAGTGTCGCCAGGTTGTTCCGCATCCGTTATCTCAATACGATGGTATTGAACCATAGGAAACTTATGGAGGGCTGAGTCAACGTTTGATTTGATAAATTTTGTTAGACGTTGGAAAGCCCAAGGGCCAAAAGTAAGAACTGACAAGAGAATAAGGAGTGGTGTAATAATAGTAGGAATCAGGGTAGATAGCCAGGGGGAGCTTTTAAGGAGTGTATTGAACCATCCCTCTCGTGCCTCGGCCTCCCTTTTCCTCTGGGCTAATCGTTCTCGTAATTTTGCCATAGATTCTCGGGCGATACCTATATGGTCTGCTTAAAAACAGCACTCTTCTTTGAGTGCAGCGCATAACCCACCCTCTTTTAAGAATAAAAGATCAAGCCCTTGTCTATTCTGTAAGACAACCTCAGAGAGGGAGGTGAGGGATGTTTCTAGGGCCATAACTGATTTTTCAATATCCTCAAGGTCTGCAATGAGTGCTGTATGTAAAGATTGGAGATAACGTGTTTCTATAAGAGCTGTGGTCCCGGTACTAATGCCGGCAGCTATTCCTCCGAGGCCTAGGAGGGTGACGATAGTGAGGGAGAAGGCTTCTCGTTTATGCCGTAAGGCAGGGGGATCGAACGTTGTTAAAGTGTAGGGGCCATGATGGTAGGTAATGCGGGGCCAAAGAGATATAAGGATACAGAATTCAGAGGAGGAATTAAAGCGGGCCCCTGTGATGCACCTCGTGAGGCCAGTATTGCACACCCAAAAGGTGTTGTTGGGTGCGAGCAGGTAGAAATTACCTGGTTGCATCTGCAAGGTAGAATTGCATAGAGAAGCATAGGGAAGGGGTGGTTTCCCTAGGCAGAGACCGGACCCGGAAAGATCAGAAATAGTAAGTTTGGGGGTCCGTGAGAACAATGCTCAGGGGGCTGGGTGTAGTTATCAGGGTTGAAGGGTAAGGCAAAAGCTTCGTAGTAAGGAGGGGTAGCGGGGAGGCATAGCCAACAGTCTCTAGTCTTAGTGGGCTGAGAGGAGTTTAGTGCCGTATATGCGCCGAAAATAAGGTTGAGGAGGCGTTGGGAGGTAGAAGTGGGGGGAAGGTAAGGGGTTGGGTCTGGGGTTGAGTGGGGTATGGGCTCAGCAGGGGTCGAATGGGGTCTAGGCTCATTAAGGGGTGTTTGGGTAATAGGGGCGGGCCGCACTGGAGGAAGAGGAGGAGGTGGGGGTTGTCGTCCAGTGAGAACGGTATTAGGGCCAACTGAAACTGTGATGGTTTTGATTCGGAGGTGAATAGTAATAAGGACGACATCATCTGGGCCTGTCTTATAAAGGCGTAGTCCCCAAGTGAGGCCATCGGTCCATCGGGAATCTATTTTCCCGCTGTTGGTGAAGGAGATGTTAAGGGGGTTGCAGTTAGGGATATTGGGGGGATTGTTCAGAACACAGGAAGAAGGTTGAGGTCCGCTCGTAATCTGGATAAGATCCCGGTTTTTTGGGATCCAATGTACGGTACCGATGGTTTCGCATCCCCAGCTGGCACAGAATCCTTCAGAGGGGCCACCACAAAAGTCGGGTTAAGAGAACCCGGGACAGCCGTAGATAGGAAATGTAGGTATCGTACCGGTCCCGGTGTATCATGATTACTTGCTGCTAGTTCCGACAGCACATACATTAAAAGAACATCTCATTTGAAATATCCCAAGTTAAATTCTGGAATGAGTTCTCTAACATTACAATTTTTTTTTCTGTTACCACAATAAATAAATTACATTGTACCATATCAAAAATCATTAGCAATCCTCAACCCTTAAAATCAATTCTTACATGAAAAATACTTCTAATTGTGGAGTAAAATCTCCCTTTTGTCTTAAGGCTTAATTTTAAGTTGTCACAATATATGTTATTTGCTTTTTATAAATTTCCAAACCATATTTCCTTTGTATTAACTGTCTTTTATTCTCTATAATATCTGCAGTTTCCCTTTTTATTTTAAATTTATGCTCCAATTGTGGTGAATTAGGGAAACCTGAATTTTTGCACAATCATTATTGATGTTATAAAGTTGCTATTAGCTTCTTGTTCATTTTTTCACTTTACAGAGCTAAGCTGGCAAGTCACACTTGATTGGTCACTATACCTCTCCGAGCCTGTTCACATGAAGCTATTCTACATGTTTATTCTTACCCATAATAATATTTTTTTCTTTAAACAAATTGCATGTTATTCCTTAGATCGTGAATTTCTTCTAATACATTGCACATGCTTTTAAAATAATTTTATATCCTAATAAATTACAATGCTGTCCAAATTTTTTATATTCATAATATACTAGATTCCTAATGCAAAAATATTATTTTTGAATTACCAAAATTTGAAACCCTAATGTTAATTATATTTTTACCTATTACTTAATATGATGGTACAGATCTTAGAGTAACAATTTTACATGTTCATATGTTTTCCCTAAATTCAGTTCGATAACCATTTTTGGTAAGTCTGATCATTCCTACAGTGCAAATCCTAATAGATAGCTTTTCAATATAAGTTTTGTGCATTCTTAAATTTAACAGAAATTCCATTTTTAACTAGTAGTTAATGAATTTACACAATACCATCAGTACCTATTCAGTTCCTTAGCAAATATATACTCTAATGGGTAGAGAAAGGTCCATGAGTTTGGGGGAGAATGGGCGATGATTTTTAGCTTCTCATAGCTACTTCCTGCTGAACTGGGGCAGCATGGATGATTCGCTCTCAACAAATAATTTTCTCATGGACCAGCTTCTGTCTAAAGGGATCTAATTTTGAAATGTAAGCCAATTGCATTGTTCTAATAATCTTTAAGTTAAATTCTTCACTAACATCAGTTTGATTAATGGTAGGTTGAATTCATGGTTGTTTAAAGAAGCTTTTTCACTCTTGGTTAAGCACTGAGCAAGACTGATGGTTTTTATTTATTTTTTTGCTAGCTAGGAAAGTTAAGCTGCACTTCTGTACTTCTGTACACAACTAAGAATCATTGCTTTCTCTCTGAATAAGTTTTTCTTAGATTGCATTTTAGAATCTTTTGTAATTTTCATTAGATATATGTCTCAGTACTTAACCTTTTGATAGAATTTGGTGATGGGATCAAATTTGTCCCTTTTTCTGTCTTTTGATTTCCATGTTCCCTTTCTCATGGCCAGTGAGAAATGGAAGGAGAAATGTTTGACAGATTAGTTTGTTTAACTCTTGCCTTAATAAGAGCAGAGAATAAGATTTCTTTTAACCAATTAAATTATCTTAGAGTTTAAGACATTCAGAAATTACAATGTTATTTTCTGAATTTCTCTAACGTTTCTGTCTGTCTTCTCCATTCCTCCGGAACGAATGAAGAAGAGAGAGAGATTTATTTTTCCCAACCTGTAACCCTCCCATTGTGATCACAGACAAACAACATATAACACACAGATTGATCAAGGACACATTTCCCCGGGCATATCACACGCACTCTCACAATTATAAAACATAAATTATATAAGCTAGATTTTTCTTTTCATCCTGGCAAAAGATCAATTGTTACAATTCATATCTCCATGACTAAAGAATTCTGTGAAAAAGAATGAGTCAGAAAAGGGTTAATTCTTACCAAGGAGCTGGCTGACATATAATGAATTTTGTTTCTTAATTACCTTTCTTCATGCTTCAATAAGTATCCTAAAATAAATACACTTTTGCTTCTTCACTTTTCTATGAAGTGGGATTCTGATACCTGCCTGAATAATTCCAGGTATGCCACATTGCTGGAAAGATTGATTTAGCTAAGTGAAAATTGTTAAAACTTTTTACATTGTCTGTGGCCATCACCAATTGGACTCCTTCCAAGGGAGAAAGAAAAAAACTATGACAGAACTGGTTTTTCTAGCTGAAGCAAAGTAGCCAGCTACTTCTAAAAAGGGGGGCAGAGAGGAAAATTTCTGGTTGCTTTTAAATTTGCTGTTTAGTCCTAGAGAAAAATACGCTTTTCCTGGTGTCCTTCTAAGAAGGGCCCAGTGCCCTAATGCTTAATTTTGAGTAGGGGTGGGAGCTTGCTCAGGGCTCCATCCCCTTTTCCCCGAAGTCCTCTCAAAAGGATCCAGTGCTCTTTACTTTCCCCACACCTGTAGTGCGTCCACTACCAGCTTCCTGGGGTTCTGCCAGGGGCAACGTTCCTCTATGAAGCAGAAGAATTTAAACAAATTTTTCTTTTTTACCCTAATGCCTCTCTCCCTGAGACTATCTTTAAGTTCCTTAACAAATAGGGCTTCCTTTGAGAGTGTTTTCCCCATTTCTCATTCACGAGGTCGTAACAATCACTTCCCCACGTTCTCGCCAATCTCCTCGCGGAGGTATGGAAACGGATACTGGTGGGTCCAGACTCAGAAACAGATCAAGGGAACGATCAGTGTACCGAAACCCTTGTCATACCGGTCACACACACACACTCATTCTGGGGTATTCACTCCAAATTCCAGCCTGATTGCCTATGGGGATGGGACGACTTACCCTGCCTCAAGGCTGTCCGTTCAGCCTCTACCCTTCCTTTGTCCACGGCCGCGGGATCTGTTCCTCAGTCGTCCAGTAAGCCGTTTTCTTCGTGCCCCGCGTTGGGCGCCAGTTGTCCGGGTCCAGCCGGACACAACCGTGGGGTTCGTGGAACAGCCACCTAAAAAGACCATAGGGAGAGAGAGGAGAGACCAAGCATGCAAGAAAGACAAAGAGTCTAATGGTGTCAAGGCTCGTTTATTGCTGGCGTAGGGCAAGAATATATATGTTCGGGGTGAAGGGGGTTGGTGGTTGCGAAAGAGGGAAGGAATGCGGAAAGGAAGCGTCTGTTATGTGGAGAGTCCCCTGTGGTTTTTTAACTGTCTCCACCCAAGCATGGCTGTACTTATGATCAGTATCTTTTCCCAGAAGGGTAGCTATTTTTATCTTATACTTCTGGCTCCTAACAAGGTGCAATTCCACCTCAGATCTTCTTGATTCCATCCACATTTCCCTTTTCTTCCAGGGCTTTGCATGAAGGTCCTGTGCTCTCAAACCTACCCTTGCTAGAGCAACAGGGATTGATCCCCATTTTATGCAAATAAAACCATGAAATGTTAGAAAAAGAATACTCTCCTTGAGGAGAGAGATACACATGTAGTAGCCAGAATCTGAACTCTGATCCTCTGAGTGTTCCTCCTGGGGAAAAGGAGGGAGGTGTATACCTGGCCTTCAGGACTACCAGCTACCTCTTTTCTTCTCTCAGCAGAAGACATCAGAGTGGATCCTGGATCAGCCACTTCCTATCTGACTCTTTCTGATGATCCAAACCTATGAGACTGGGATGGACTGAGAAGGGTGGGAGTGAGGAGGCAGATGGAAGAGGATGGGCAATGGGGTTGGAACCTTTTCTGCATAGAAATTATTTAGGAATTTCTTCCTTGTGCCCAGACCATAGCTAAGGAAAGTACAAACAGCCCAGGTAATATTAATATCAAAATAAAGTCTCTGGGCTCTAGCAGCTGAACTTCCAAAGGAGAATAGTAGCCATTGAGGGGGTTTTTGGCTGGGAAAATTCCTGGTCTGGGGAGTGGGGCCTCAGGGTTGTGGGTTTTAAAATGTTTTGGCCAGGGCCACTGCATCCCCCAAACCCTCCTTCCTACTTCCTGATTTAGGATTAGTCTTAAATAGACTAATCACATGCTAGGGGATGGACCACACACCCCTACGTCCTGGGTTCAGTTGGTCTTGAGTCAGATCAATCCTGTGCTATGGTGGGGCCATGCCCCAAAATTCTGGGCACATGATTGGTCTATGTAAGGACCAATCCTGGGCCTAGGAGAAAATTTTTAATCTAACCAGATTCAAAGTCTGAGAGAGCCTAGTCACTTTCAGACTGTTGGAGCTCTGGTTTTCTTTCAATTAAAATTATACAGATTAAAAAAGAAAGAGCTTTTAATTTAATCATCTCAAGGCACATACTGACATCCAGCATTCAGGTACAGGAACAGAGTGATTTCTTCTTAGTTATGATTTACTGAACTGGATTAGAGGAAGAACTGGGATGGCAAAGGAAGCCAAAACCAGGACTGGGCTGGGGAGGAAGTGGTTTGAGTAGGAGAAAGAAGATTGGGTAGGGTAGGGTGAAACAGAGATTGAATTGGTTCCAATAATGAGCAAGTATGGAGAGATTTATTCTGGAAGATTTTTAAGTTTCTTCCAGTTTTTTTTTATAGAACTCTTTATCTTCCATAAAATATTCTCCATACTTTCATTTTGAATTCTGAGTATAAACAATTATCTTGATTTTTCTTAAGGTAGAATATGTAGAGTATCAAACCTATTTCACCTGCTCTATAGACACTGTGAGATGTTCTCTGAACATATAAGTCATTTTAAACTGAGAAAAGACAACATGTTTCCAACTCAGGTTATGTTGGTAAAACTGATGTTAACTAGTATTAATTTACGTATTAGATTCATTTAAAATTTTTGCTTTCTTTTTAACCAGGGGATGGTGCTATTGGCTAGGGATTAGGGTCAATGTGGTCTTTTCAAAGACCTTATAGAAGAATAGAGACATGCCACTAATCAACCAGCCTCAGGCTAAAAGGATTAAAAAAGGACTCTAAGTGATTTTGTAAAACAAAAATTTGAACTTACCTTCTGAGTTGAAAATCGTAGAAACAAAAAAAAAGGTTGACTTGAAATAGTAAAGGAAAATTTAAGAAAGCTGAGAGAAATTTGAGGGTACTTTTTGTAATCTTTGTAGTTGCCAGAAATGTAATAGTTAAATTTAATGTTTGGATGTAAATTATATTTAAAAAGTGGTCTCTGAAATTATTCTATCTCTTCAGAAGTTTATTTGCCGAAATAGAGGGGAAACAATAAAGTGGAGAAATGTGAAAGAGGATAGAGAAAATACCTATACTAGTCCTCAGCCGGGACAGCCAATAGTGAGTAATCACAAGGCCTCCTCCAAGATGGAAGCTAGTCTCTTAGGAAACTAGGAAGGGAGTCAGGCTTTCACTCACCCAGGGAAGTAGTCCAGGAGTCAGAGTCTAATTTGAAGCTGAGCTCCAAGCCCACAATCAAACCACAGTCTCCAGCAAAGCTGCCTCAAAGACTCTCTCCAGTCAGAAGACTATCTCCAGAAGGCAATTTCTTCAGACAATCTTCTCAAAGACCATTTGACTCAAGGCTAAGGATTTCATGGTTTTTATGGTGGCTACTTGTCCCTTTCCCTCTTCACAGAGGCCAATCACAGTTTCCAAATTGTTTAGCACTGCCCAGGGGTGTGTGTGTGTCTGTAGGATTGATTTCTCACCTTCAGATGTTTAAGTTCTCACCTTATTGTGAGGGGTAAAAGGGATGAAGGTAGAAGGATTGGAGGAATGGGAGAAAGGAGAGAGGAAGGTAGAGGAAAGGAAAGAAGGTAGCAGTTCCCAGTCCTGGAAGGGGGAAATTGACCAGAGCCCTTCAGGAGCTCAAATAAATGATCAGAGAGCAACTTTAGGTTTTTGAATAGCTAGGTTTTATTTAGATTAGGAAAGGGAAGGTCTAAGGAAAACTAGGAGATAGGAAGAAAGGGGAAAAGGTGCCAAGAGAGAGTTCTGCAGGGCTCAGCCTCCCATTGGCATGAGAACAGACCATTCTAGGGTAGAGAGAGAAAAGGCACCAAACTTTCCCTTTTTATACTTTCTCTGACACCTCCCACAAAGGAAGTGGGAGGTGTCAGGGGAAGTTGTAGCAGAGAAAGTCCTGGGAGTTGTAGTCTTCCAGGGCTTACAACAATCTCAGATGATGACACATTATGAAGGTTAACTTCTCATCTAAGGGTATGAATTTTCTAAAATTCACCTCCTGGCTGATTGAGTTTCTAAGGGTGTGAATTCACTAAGTGGTTTTCATGCTCTACCTAGTTCAAGTTTCTGTTGATTTAATCAAAAAATAGACAGAGGAGAGTTAATTCTATCTTCACAATCTGGTGAGGTACCTAAGTTAGTGTTAACTCAAGATCGACAATAGAGCAAAGAATTCTCTTTCACACAATCTAATATTAAATAGTAGCACAACAATTCAAAGTGTTTTGTAATTGCTTATATTAAAATAACCAAATTTCAATATTTCCCCAAAATGTTCAAACAACTTTTCAGTCACTTTAGGGAATCTTATGATTTTATGTAATGAGTGGCCCCCATTTGTACTCAAGTTTGATACAATTCCACCATACTATGTGGCTTCTATTCCATTAACTCAAATGCAAATTGGTACCATATTGGTACCAATCACACATAAGGATCCGGCAAGGTTCCATTTAGGAAATCATAATATTTATATTTTATTTTACTTCACTTACTAAAGATTTCCTAGTTACATTTTAATCTAGTTTTTCTGGCACTCAGAACTGTTGTAGGCCACATGTGGCCTGTGGACCATGAGTTTAACATCTTTAGAATAATTCAATGACTTAAAGATTTGTTTTTTTTTTAATTTTCAACTACATTTGTTGAATGTTGCTATGGAAATCTGAAAAGATTAATTTTTTCTCCACTTTTTATAATATTCCCCAAGCCTGTCCTAACCAGTGATGTTTTGAGTCAATGAGTGTACCCCTTTTAAACATTGTTCTATATACAGATAATATTACTTTCCAAAAAAGATTATACTAGTTTGAAATTTATTAAGTACCTTTACTATGTGCTGCTCACTGTGCTAAGTGCCTTGGCACTATGATGCCATTTGATCCTTATAATTACTCTAGAGGGTAGGAGCTACTATGAATTCCCATTTTACAATGGAAGAAATTGAGGTAGGTGTAAGTTAAATGACTTGGCCAGGGTCACACAGCTAATAACCAACTGAAGCTAGATTTGAACTTAAGTCTTCCTGACTTGAGGCCTAGAGCACTATCTACCATGCCACCTAGATGCCATATAAGTTATTCATTGTTGAGGTAGGATTCAAGTTGAGGGCTTTCTGACTTCAAGTCCAGCACTGTACCTGTTACAGGGAAGTTAGAATAAAATGTATACTTCTATAGAGCTCAAATTGTTGTTACTGTCATAAAAGGCAATGTCCCATGCAACCTCCTGCCTGAGATCTAAGTGTCCTTCGTGCTCAGGCATTATTGAAGAAAATGCCACAATTGTTAGCCAGCTCTAGGAAGTATCCATTCCAACTCAGGCTGGCTTCTTTCCAGGTCTGTCTTTCCACATAAGCTCTACTGGCATGCCATGTCAGTCCTTGATCACCTAAGGATTACCCCCTCACTCTAGCATCATGACACATGGGGGGAAACTCTAGTCCTTAAATAGACTAGATTATAGTGATTTCCCTGTTAGACCTGGAAAAGTCCTTACAAATCATGTCCCTGACTTTGGAGTTAAAAAAAAATTAAAATGGACAGAATTCAGAGAATTTAAATGATTTGTGTGAACTCTTACTTGTAGTGAAAGAAGTTGAGTTATTCATTGTTCTTTACTGACTCTTGGGAGGAATCTTTGTACCATCTATTCTTATTAGGTGACCTTATTAAATTATTATCTCTAAAAGCTAATTAACTCCATCTGACTTGTTGGCATCAATTCATAATCTGTGGGAAGCCAATAAGAGAAAAGATAAAAATCTGAGACTCCTCTTTTGACCCCTTTTGTGACCCTTGTGATTTCTTCTTGAAAAGTATTATGGCCTTACTGAAAAGCTTTAAGTTCCTATCAAACCTGAATTTAAAGGGTTAACACTGTTAACACAGCAAGGAATGCTGCTGCCTGTTATAGCTAAGGCCAAGATACTCCCCAACTTGGCTTTCTGATATGAAGCCAGTCAAAATTCAGCGTTGGCCTTGGTCTATCCTGAAGCCAATGTTTTGTGTTTTGATGTGACATAATTTGTAACTTCTGCACATCTGCAAAGTTTCGGGGGGGGGAGTTCTTTTGTGTGAAATGAGTCTTGAAATATATATAATAAATTCCATGCTCCTGGAGCCAGAGCTGGAAGCATGAAGTAAAAGATATTTCCCTTGTCCTGTCCTTATTTCCTTATCAACTAAACTGTCCTTATCAGAGATGATAAAGAGATCTCCACAATAATCCATGAGGGGGAGACTTATGGTAGGAAATAATGAACAATAGCATCAAAAAGGAAATTCTTGGCCCTTAGGGTTACCCATGGCAACAAGTGGTGAGAAGTATCCAGATGTCCTCTGGGAATCTGATCTGCCTGTGCAAATGGGCATTGGGAGAGTGAGCCCAGAGCCTGAGCAATATTGACTGTGTGACTTTGGGTAAATCACTTAATCCTTCAGTGGTGTAGCTATTTCTCAACCTAAATGTTGCAGAGAAGATGCTGGCCAACTTTGGTAGAAGAAATATCTCTGACCCAAATATTAAACAAGTGTAGTTCCCTATTTCTAGAAACTGGATTTTTCCAAATGAGTCATCCATCTTGTGAACATAAGTGAAATAAAAATCATTAAAAAATAATCACTAGTTGTTGCAGAGTGCTTTAAGATTCATAAAGTGATTTAGAAACATTATCTTATTTGATCCATACAGCAACCCTGGGAATTGGATGCTATTATTATCTTAATTTTTCAGTTGAAACAGACAATGATTAAATGACTTTTTCAGGGACATACAGTTACTAAGTTTCTAAAGCTGAATTTTAAGTTAAAGATTCCTGACTTTAGTCCTAGTGTTATCCACTGCCACAAGTAGATGCCTCATATCATGGAACATCTATCTATTCACCAGGCATGCTGGTCTTATTGACACTATTCTTGAGGAATACCCCTTTGCTTCAAGAATCACTTCTTATCAGGCAGCAGCAAGCAATGGCTGGCAATTCAGCTATTCTCAGTCACCACTCATCCCTGAGTTGGCTTAAGGCCGTGATTCCCAAAGTGGGCACCACTGCCCCCTGGTGGGTGCTGCAGCGATCCAGGGAGGCAGTGATGGCCACAGGTGCATTTATCTTTCCTATTAATTGCTATTAAAATAAAAAAAATTAATTTCCAGGCGCTAAGTAATATTTTTTTCTGGAAAGGGAACAGTAGGTTTAAAAGGAAAAGGGAATTAGAACTCACCCGTCTGCCCAGAAGAAGTGAGAGGCTGCCAAATGCCTTAATGATATCAGACCAAAGGCTGTAGCTGTGAGGCTAATCTGCCCTTTTGTCTATTTCAAACTGCTCTACAAAGTACTAACAAAATGATTTCAAGATAATGTAGGGAGAATAAAAAGTGAAGACGGAGGAAAATAAAGAGTCCTCATCCAACTTCCTGGATGGTCAAATTGTAATAATTAAAATGTCACCAAATTATAATAATTAAAATTAAATTATGAGACTGTTACTAGCTTTAGTAGCTTTATTACATCAAAGTAGAGATAGTAATGAGAGAGAAATGTAGGGAAAAGGTAGAGAGTTGCTTAATCTACCACTTTTTGTGTCGTTTGAATGGGATCCACTTCACCACCAACAGGGTTCCAATCTCCAGCCAGAAGTTTGCAAGAGGGAGCAGTTGGGTGGCTGAGTGAATTAAGAGTCAGGCCCAGGGGCTGCTGGGTAGCTCAGTGGATTGAGAGTCAGGCCTAGAGACGGGAGGCCCTAGGTTCAAATCCGGCCTCAGACACTTCCCAGCTGTGTGATCCTGGGCAAGTCACTTGACCCCCATTGCCCACCCTTACCACTCTTCCACCAAAGAACCAATATACAGAAGTTAAGGGTTAAAAAAAAAAGAGTCAGGCCCAGAGATGGGAGGTCCAGGGTTCAAATCTGGCTTCAGACACTTCCTTAGTTGTGTGACCCTGGACAAGTCACTTAATCCCCATTGCCTAGCCCATACCACTATTCTGCCTTAGAACCAATACCAAGTATTGATTCTAAGATGGAAGGTAAGGGTTTTAAAAAAAAGAAGTCCACAACAGTCTCTTCAGCAAGAGTTACTAGAGCAAGTGTCTCCCTTCAGCAACTCACCAGCTCAGTAGTATCTCCAGTCACCAACACATGAATGACTCTTCAGACCTCTGGTCTTGCCTTTATAAACCATTTTCTCCACCCACTCACTCTCCCACATCACATCTCAGGAACCAATCATAGTTCTTTAATTTGCCTGGCACTGGAGTATGAATGATGATCTCTTCAAAAATAACCCTCTAAACAAATTTTAAAATGTGCGCCAAATCAAATTCTGAGCAAGAGAACCAATAAAATGTCACCATGAATCATTTCTCTATCCCAGAGATTAGGAGTGCAGAAAGAATTCTGCAGATAACAGGGTAGGAACTGTCTAGCCCTATAATGTGGTGGCAGCAGCATCAGCTATGGGGCTGAGAGACTGTGGAAATGGCAGTGACAGTGGCAGTGGGAATACTCCACATTCAGGGATGGTAAGAGGACTAAACACCTGGTCAGAAAGAGATTATACTGATTTTGGCACTTTGGCAGTCCCTTTGCCCATTATCTAGTTTTGGATCTGTTTGTTTTGAATTGAGGAGGTGACATTTAAAAGTAGTGTTTGTGGACATGTGAGGGACCTTGGAACTACATTTCCCGTGGTCTAATGGGTTTCCTGTTTTAGATGACCTCTTCAAGGTGAGGGACGGCTTTAAATATTGGGAGGTGGTTTGGAACTTCCTCTTGGCTACCTGGCTGGCTGGCTGGCGGACGAGATACATGATGGGCACTGGCGGTAAATTTAAAGATGGTGAAGCGTGGTCATAGATATATATATTTTTATATATATATA
>NC_058132.1:10929779-10981452 GCF_016433145.1 Gracilinanus agilis | reverse complement strand
AGCAGAATATATATAGATAGATAGATAGACAGATATGGATATAGATATAGATATCTTGCCAACAAAACCATGGTTATTAAAATATTAATTTCTTTTATACTATATGTCTTTATCATTTTTAATCTTAACAGATCTCAGTTCCAGGATGGACAGGAGTACTGGTAGTTTGTGGTTATATAGGAGCAGAGGACCTAACTGGGTAAGGACCAGAGTCTAGATCAGGAGGACAAGGACCAGAACTCCACCCAGATCACACAAACTAGAAGCACTGAAAACACAAGTCCCTAAATCAGATTATAGAACGCCAGGCTAGCCAATCCACATTCAAGCCTGAAGCAAGGAAAACCCAACTCTAATATGAAGTCCAAAGTCAAGAAATAGTCTGGAAAATGAGCAAACTGCAGAAAAGGACCTGAAAGTAAAAGTTTCTGTGGTAATAGGTGTAAGGGTTCAAATTGGGTTTTGACTCACTATGAGAGTCATGAAAGTAATATTGTGGTCTCCATTTATAAAATATTATCCCTTAAGTCAAAATGAATGTTAGCTGCTTTTAAATAAGAGGGAGAGAAAAAGAAAGTGGGAAATGCAGGAAAGAGGTAGAAAAAAATCTCCTAGCTACAAAAATACCCTAAGTTCTACTCCTAGTGCCTCCAAACCACAAATTTGAATCTGAAAGTGAATCTCATCAGGATCCGAAGTCCTCATTAAGAAGCTGAAATCTGAAGAGCCAGGAGACACTGGAATCCACATGAACTTCCAGCTCTAGTTACTCACCCAGCAAGAGTCTCTCCATACACCAAATCAGAAGAGCGTCTTCAGCTCAGTTGACCCAGGCAGAAGAGAGCCACTGAGTCCTTGGGCTAGAATTTTATGCCCCCTTTTCTACAGCACTTCCTGTCTCTCCTCTTCACAGAAACCAATGGCAGTCTTTCAATTTGCCTAATACTGTCCCAAGGGGAAGAGTTTGTGGGGTCCACCTCTCCTCTTCTGAGGGTGTAAACTCTCATCAAGAGATTTACAGGTTTCTGGCTGAGTTAAAAGGGTGGAGCTCTCTAAGAACTTGATGAGTTAAGATAAAGAAATTTCCTTTCAAATAGAGAAGCTAAAATAAGGGGTTAAAATACAGTGTACTAAGGGGTTAAACACAGTCCCTTAGTACAGTGGGGAAAGAGGAAACTAACTGAGTAACAGAATAACCAGAAGTAAAACCACTTAGCTGGGGATAACAGAGTAAAACCTATAATAACCAGGGAAAATAATACAGTGGGTACAATGTGTCAACCAAATAGCTGGGAAAGAACTTACAAAAGTAAGATAGTGATATCTAAACTGTTTTAATGACAACTAGAGATTGGGAGTGAAGGGAAACAGGAAGAACTATCACTTAGGTCTGGGGGTTAACTGCCTGGGAAATGGAGGTATGGAAATGACTACTCTATCAGTAAACCTACAACAGACAGCCTGGGGCAATGGCTGGCTGGTCAGGGTTAAAAGGTATCTCCCTAAGCTGTCCTTTGGCTGCTGTCCAAATGTATTAGCTTGTCCCAGAAACACAGGTAAAAACAGCAAGATAAATCCACTGAGGAAGTCAGGGTGATGGATGTATCTGTATGTCCACCATACAGATAAACTCCCATTTCAACCTGAAACTTCTTGGACTTGCTAGAAGATCTTGTAGATACTGCCCAAGGCACAGATCTCAAGTTCAGAGATACCACAAAACCCACAGAGCCTCACCCAGACAGTTGCTAAAGCCAACTCCCAAAGCAAACTACCAGCCCAGCATCTCTGTGAAAAGTCCCCTCTCTCAGCATTCCAAGTTTGGAATCTTCAGCTCCTGCCAGCTTTGCCTGGCCAAGTCTGCTCTTTATTAATTAAGTCCTAATCTACATTTCCCCTACAACAAAGTTCATGATATAAATTCAGAAAAAGTCAATGACTTGAAAACATCTACAAGAAAAAACCTAAAAGAAAAATGTACCACAGTAATTCTTTTTAAAAATTTTAAAATCTTTTTCCAGGTTTACATGATTCATTTTCTTTCCCTCCCCACTCCCAGAGCCAACAAGCAATTCCACTGAGTTATACAAATATTATCACTTGATACCTATTTCCATATTATTCATTTTTTTCAATAGAGCAATCTTTCAGAACCAAAACCCCAAATCATATATACCCACATAAACAAATGATAAGTCATATGTTTTTCTTCTCTGTCTCTACTCACAGTTTTTTCTCTCAAAAAATGGGAAAGGATATGTTTATACAAAATCTTATAGCTGCTCCTTTTGTGGTGGCAAAGGATTGGAAACTAAAGGGATGTCTCTCAATTAGGGAATGGCTGAACAAATTGTGGTGTATGAAGATAATGGAGTACTATTGTGCTATAAGGTATGATGAATGGGATGATTTCAGAAAGAGCTGGAAAGACCTGTGTGAATTGAAGCAGAGTGAAAGAAGAAGCAGGAGAACATTGTGCAAATTAACTGCATTACTGTGGAACAATTGTACTGCTACTAACAGCAGTACCAGGATCCAGGATGATTCTGAGGGACTTATGAAAAAGAATGCTATCTACCTCCAGAGAAAGAACTGTTGGAGTAGAAATGAAATGAAAGCATATGGTTTGTCACTTATTTATTTGCATATATGTTTGGGGTCTTTTGTTTTATAAAATTATTCACTTATAAAAGTGAATAATATGGAAATAAAAATGAAAAAAAAGAAATATCAATTTCTTATGGATAGACTGAGTCTACATAATAATGAAATATTAACAAATAATAAAAGATATAAATTACAATACCACCTGGTTGCTAGAAAGGCAGAGGGATTTGGGCAGAGCTGCTTTGGCCCCCTCTCCACCAAATCTGATGACATTTGTTCACCCCTCTGCCCAGCTGCCCAATGGGAGCACATAGAAGGTAAGAGGAGAGGGAGTAGATTGAAGGGACTTTAAGAGGGGAAGACAGGAGCAATGGCAGGAGTGGGAGTGGGACCATGAAAGAAGGCCCTGATGTAGATCAATAAATAAGCACTGAAGGGGCAGCTGGGTAGCTCAGTGGATTGAGAGCCAGATCTAGAGACAGGAGGTCCTAGGTTCACATCTGGCCTCAGACACTTTCCCAGCTGTATGACCCTGGGCAAGTCACTTGACCCCCACCAGTTCTTTCTCCCACTCTTTCTAGGAGTCTAAGTTAATCACATCTGATTCCACCCATGCCTCACTGGGAGTCCTTGCAGTTTTTCTGTGGCAGCCATGCAGCGGTTTCCAAGGCTCAGCAAATGGCTTTGGGGCAAGAGGCTTTCTGTGGCCCATGGAGAACTGCTGGGAAAGAGGAAGAGGATGTTCAAACCTATTTTTCTGTGACATTTCCCTTGGGCATGAAGGTACAGGAGCAGAATCCCAGTAGGGGTTCTTTCTGGAGCTCTTCCTTGACACTGGCACCATGATCCCATGATCTAGGATGGGCCATCCCCCCTCCGAGCTTTCCCACCATCATAACGAGCACCAGGGCCCTGTAGCTGGACTCTTGGACAGGAGCTGGTGTCTGCTGTGTCTGTCCTATCATCAGGAAGAGACAAGCATCAGGCTGCCTGGCCAGAGAAGGCAACTATCACATAAACAACCGTTCTCACGTGTGCCTTAAGCAGGGGTTGTGGCTGTCTTGGTTCTTCACAGGCTCAACATTTGGGGCATCGAGATATGGTCCCCATGTTTTTTCTGTCAGCATTCTTCTTGCTCCTCTACATCCCTTCTTCATTGGTGTGTAAATAAAATTAGCTCTAGTCCATTCTATAGTCAAAACTCTACCTACCTGAGATGAGGTCACTCCCACCTCCCTTAGTGGGGGAGGGGAGACGAGTTACCCACACATGACAATAAATAACAAATCAAGAACAAGGGACTGTCCTTTGGGCAGTCCAAATCAATGTAGAGGCTGCCATTTGTCCACTTGAATGAGAGGTGGACCCACGGGAAGTGACGAAAGACACTATCTCTTTAAGTATGTTGGTTACTTCCTGTGGAGGGAGTTCCTGCCTTGAACTTGGTGCTGAAGGAGCTCCTGAGACCACAGACAGCTTCTACTCTGTATTGTCAAGTGGGTAAGTTAGGCTAACTTCCTTGGCCTACCTAAGCCGCTTCCAAACTCTGCCTTATGTAGGTATTAGCCTATCTGGTTGCTAAGTCTTGTGGCTTGCAGCTTCATTTATTTAGCCTTTTAACCTTCTCTCTCCATCCAGGCCTATGCAGGCCTGGACTAGCCTCTCCCTTTTTCTTTATTCCTATACCTTTACCTTCCTGATTGTAAATAAAGTGCCTTAACCTGATGCTGACTTAGGTCTGATTTAATTATGGAATCAACCTGAATTGTTGATTCCTGGCGGCCACACTTTAAATACATATCTAAATTTCACTCTTACATTGGTTAGCAAAGACAAATTCCCCTGCTTGGAGCAAACCAAGCCACAAGTCCACAGAGATGGAGACCTACTTGTTGGAAGCCTGCTCTAGCAGTCTAGGTATCTTGGGGGTGGGATCGTTAAGTGGCTTGCTTGGAAAGAGAACAGCCAGAAACTCAGTAAACTTGCAGAAGCTGATCTCTGAGCCTTCTGCTGTATTTTATTTTTTTATTCCCTTCTCTCAAGATTACACAAATGCTGCCATGAATTTCCACAATCAGCATACAATTTTTTCTTGTAGATAATGAATCAAGTCATACATTAACTTTACTGAATCACAAAATTATTTCATTGACATTCCATAATTATTTTATTTTATTACTAAACAAAAGATGCAAAGGTTTGGCAAGAAAACATCATTACGGATTAACAGGGCTGGAAATTACTTCCCTGGTACATAACATGCATTCCAGTATAAAGAATGGTAAACTATCTTTTAACCAATCAGATTTAAGCTTGATTATTTTTCTTTATTAAACTGTGTAATTAATCAGTAAGTGATTTCTTAGCTAGTTGATTACACACACAATCAATTTCAAATTCAAAAATACAATAACCCTAACACCAATCCAAATATTATTTCAATATAGTCTTTCATTTTTCAATATTTTTCAAAAGTGAACAAAAAATTGTTCTATTCTTTGATGAGAACACTTCAGAGGTAGCCTGCTCTAATTTTTCATCCTTGTCCTCCCTGTGAAAGATCAGGGAAGCTTGAAAGCAATTTCAGGCATCTGTGTGGGAATTGTGAAATTCTTGGGTGCAGCCTTGCTGGGAAGGTTTAAAGTCTTTTAACTCCTTATTTGCTGGTTTGTTATAGGGGGAGTTTAGGGGACTTTCTATGTTATATATAAAGGTGGAGCTTTCCTAGAAATTTATAGGGGGCCTGTAAGGGCTTTAATGATAGTCTTAACTAATCTTCTATATCTCCCTAGGGCTGGGCAAAGATATTGGTTATAATAATTCCACTAAGGTGTATTAATAAGAAAGAGTCACTCTGGGAAATCTTGAGTGAGGGGAAATTGTTATCCCTAGAATTTCACTCTGCAGTTCTAGGACCCTTCTGAGACTGTCATTCAGATGGGGTTTGATGGCCCTCCATACCTGCTCACTGGGGGAAGAGGGGAAGGGTTCCCTTGTACTTAATGGTGGTGAAGAGTTTCCCTAGAGCTGAGTACTGTTACGATTAAAAATTATAAAGACTGATATAACAATAGAAATTAGTATTTTAATTAAAGCCATGCTGATAGAGACAAATCATAGACCACGTGCCTGTAAGAATTCACATTGCCTCAGCCATCTTTACCTTTCATATCGCCCGTGCCTCGTAGCTAAGAGAGCCCCTTCCTCCTCACCCAGGAGATTTAACCCCTCTCTTATATCATCATACTTCCTGTTTGCCATGAGGAATCATGGGAAATGTAGTTTCAAAGTCTCTCACATGTCCATAGGAAATCTATAACATACTTTTAAATGGCATCTCCCAAATTCCAATTATACAATTCCCCCTGAGATCCGGCAAAAAAAAGATTGGCCCTTTTTTCTTTGTTGGATCTGTAAACATAGACAACTTCTAATTTTCATGAATTTGTGGAATAAAAGAAATAGATGAACAAATGGATAAAATTAGCCACATTGACAAAAAAAAAACCAATTTGGGGGCAGTCCCCTATAGGCATAACATGTACAATTAAAACAATGCATTCAATTCAAATTCAACTTAATTTCAACTCCCCATAATTCAATTAACTGCACCCCAAGGTTCAAATTTGGTCTGCATGGTACAGTGAAGGCTTTTCAGGCATCTTCATGGTGTCTTCACCAAACAGGTTCGTCATCTGGATTCTGGGGAGATGGCAAGATCCTTATCCTGAAATTATTCTCAAAAGAATTTAAACTTAACATTATAGATTATAAAACATACATTTCCTTCTAAGAAGGAACATACATTTCCCCCTGAAATTACTCCTAAAAGAGTTAAATATACATATATTTTTATATTATCGAAATTAAAAAAAAACTTAACACACATCCCCCTGAGGTAAATTCTAAACACACCTTCTTTCCTTGAAAAGGGTACCTCAGGTCAGCTAAGGATGAGTGGCTGAGTCACAGGGGTTGCATGAAATCAATTGGCAAAATAAAATAAAAAGAAAATTCAAGAAAAAAGAAAAAATTAACTCGTGAATGAAATGTAAAATGTGTAAAAAATGTAGGGGAAATAAACTTAGACCTTTGAATCAAGGCATAATTAAAGTGAATTAAGCAGTTTGCAATTACCCATTCAGGGCCAGGACTTAAGGGAATGTCTCTCTCTGATCTGAATTGCTATTAACTTTTCAGGGAAGCGAGCCAAATAAATAACTAATCTTAGGTGCTTCACTAGGAATTTAAGTTGAGGGGACCCATGTCCTCTAAAGTTTTAGAAAAGCCTGGGACTCCAGGACTCAAACCCCAATTTCAAGCCCTAAAGTATTGGCATAGACCTCTGCAAGCCATGCAGATTTTTAGTCAAGTGACCATGTGCTTTCTTAGCACTATTAACAGCTCTTATGTTCCCTTCTCCTGGAATCAGACAGAAAGGCATTTAATCACAGTCCTATGGGCTCAGGTATTTGCATTAAGCTCATATCACTGTAAAACAAATAAAAAAATTTTAAAAAAAGATAAATAATGATTATATATGTACTTCTAGTACGAGATGAGAAAAAGGAAAAATCAATTGCTCTAATTTAAAAAAAATGTTTAAAATATATATATATATATTAGAACTAGAAGGGTTTTGTTACCCAAAAATGAGATTTTCTGTGAGAGAAAATGGATCTTACAAATAGCAGATTCACAATGCACATTCAAATAGAGTACCATAATTTCCAATAGCACATTTTAAAACAATAAACAATGATGTTTAAAAATTAAATACTTGTTATAACTTTTAAATCTTGGCTAAGAGTTTCTCAACAAACTCTGTTATTGCTTCCATAGCAAAATCTGATATTTAAAAAAAGAAACCTTCTGGTCTAAATCATCCTCAGATAAGAATATACAGGAGCTCCTTGGCTTCCTGTTTTAAAAAAAATCCTGGGTAGGAAATTTTATGCTTCTATCCATTTAAGGCAATAATTTCCCTTATAATAAAATATATAAAAGCTTATCCTTTAAGACAACAATTCTTTAGGATTTAAAGTAAAAGTTAAAAAGATCTCTTGTAAAATTACAAGTTAATTCTCAAGGCATGGAAACTTCTAAGGTTCTATACAATTATCAAGACAGAATAAATTTTAAAAGACATGTGCTCTATAAATCCAGTATACATAAGGCAATTTACAACTTTAAAAATGTGTAGGAAATATAATGTGAGTATCAGATTAACAAGCTGGTCAAAACCTCTTACCAGTTCTAATAGATTTTTCTCATTATTTGGGAGTTACAATAAAATCATAAACAGAATTAATCTAGCAGCCACAAACTTCATTAACTTAAAATGATTTAATGCAACAGGAAAATCAACGAAATAAGTAAGATTAATTTACAAAACTAATTAGCAAAATACAGTAAGATACAGTCTCTTTAAAACAGAAATAAAACTCATTCAGTTCCGAGGTTTAAAAGTCCACCGTTGGTTCAATTTAAGGTTCTTCTGATTGAGTTCTGCTGAGTTTAAGGGGTTTTTTAAAGTTCAAAGTTCTGAGCAGGTATGGGGGTGAATAGGCCATGCTGCCCGATTAAGGGTAAACGCTAGTTCAAGATTCAGACACTAGGTCCAAGTGGGGTCAGGTAGTGGGCTTGGGGCTAGAGAAAAACTTAGGTCAGTTTTGTAGAAAATCCCACGTGTAGAGCTTGTGGGAATGGGGGGTGCCTAAATTAGGTCTTTAGAGAAACATGTGGAGGGCTAAAATGCAGGCCATTACCAAGGGGGGGGGGGCAATACCAAATCTTGAGCAGCAGCTAGAGCAGTCTCTGAAGATTGAGATCTCAGCAAAGAGGCAGCAGCTCCAGCAGTCTCCAAGTCAGGGCAGGGGTCGCTCCTTGGAAATCTCAGGATTCCAGATCCACAGAAATGGTCTGCACTGGCAAGCTTGCAGCAGAAACATGAGACCACAGGAAAAGCTGCAGAGATCACAGGCACTGGGACACTGGCAGGAATGTGAGGCAGTGGTCTGTACTGGCGGGCCCAGCAGGGATGAAGTCCAGGTCAGGAGTCAGAAGCAGTGGCAGAGGCACACTGGCTGGGCACCAGCAGTCTGTCAGTGTCTGCAAGGGCCACCAGGCCCGGGGCATTGAGCAAAATAATTTGCAGCCCAGAGGCAATTAAAACCATTGTCTCTCTTCCCCATAAAACAGCCTCTAGGCTGGGGAAAATTGGGAGAGAACTGGGCGAGGAAAAAGATTGTTTCTGAGACTCTGGGTCCCAGAGCTGCATGGCTTCTTCTTAGGCTATCTAGAAAATTGAGAATTCGAATTTCGACTGTGTGATTGCCATCATTGTTATGATTAAAAATAATAAAGACTGATATAACAATAGAAATTAGTATTTTAATTAAAGCCATGCTGATAGAGACAAATCATAGACCACGTGCCTGTAAGAATTCACATTGCCTCAGCCATCTTTACCTTTCATATCGCCCGTGCCTCATAGCTAAGAGAGCCACTTCCTCCTCACCCAGGAGATTTAACCCCTCTCTTATATCATCATACTTCCTGTTTGCCATGAGGAATCATGGGAAATGTAGTTTCAAAGTCTCTCACATGTCCATAGGAAATCTATAACATACTTTTAAATGGCATCTCCCAAATTCCAGTTATACAGTACCCACACAAGGCCTTCCATCTATACCAGTTATGGGTGAGGAGCTGAGCTTTCACTGAAGGCCCTAGATGAGTAAGCCTGAGTATTAAGCCCTCAGCTTCCTGAGACTTTCCCAGCCTTCTCTTGTAGCTTCTCAACCCTTAGTCTGTCCTTAGAAGATGAAGACAAAAAATCCTTTCTCTCAATTTGGATCTGGGGGGGGGGGGCTCCCTTATTGATATTTGAATCTTTCCTGTGGCCACTCAGGCACAAGAAACAGGAAGACCCTATCCTTCTTCCCAGTATCTAGGACCAGCTCCTTCTGTCTTCCCTGTTCTCATGACCATGCTGAAGAGGACAAAGGAAAGTCCTCAGTGACTAGGGAAACACAGAAAGCTTTCCAGCACTGTAAGCAACAGTATCAGGTCCTAAAGAGCTAGACTTGGAGTCAGGAAGATTCAGGTCAAATCCAGCCTCAGACAACTACTATGTGTGGTTCAGAATATTAGTTATCATGATGATAAAATGTGTGCCATTAATATTAGCTTACATGTAGCATGTTCAGGGGTGTAATGTGCTTTGTGGTTAAACTTGCTAAGTCTCAGTTTCCTCATGTGAACATGAGAATAATAATGCTTTGAGAACTTATTTTTCATATACTGTGTCAATTCCTCTGTATTAGGGAGATTTACTGTGTATTCCTGTGTCTGGGATCTGGGTCAAGATGATTCAGGGGGCAGGTAGGTGGCTCAGTGAATTGAGAGCCAGGATTACAGGAGAGAGGTCCTAGGTTCAAATCTGGCCTCAAACACTGCCTGTGTGACCCTGGGCAAGTCACTTAACCCCCATTGCCTAGCCCTTACTGCTCTTCTGCCTTAGAACCAATACACAGTATACTATATACTTTCAAAGATGAAAAATGCAACTCATCTCTAAAGAAGAGGAAATTAAGGTAATTATTAAGAACTATTTTGCCCAACTGTGTAGGAATAAATATGAGAATCTAGGTGAAATGGGCAAATATTTACAAAAATACAAATTGCTTAGATTAACAATAGGGGAAATTGAATACTTAAACAGTCCCATCTCAGAAAACAAAATTGAACAAGCCATCAAGGAATTCCTTAAGAAAAAATCTCCAGGGCGAGATGGATTCACAAGTGGATCCTCCAAGATGGAAGCTAGTCTCTCCAGAAGCTAGGAAATGAGTCAGCCTTTCATTCACCCAACAACTTAGTCCAAGAGGCTAAATCCAAGTAGAAGTTCCAAGTCCACTATCAAAGCCAAAGTCTCAAGCCAAAGTCTCCAGTGAAGCTCCCTCAAACACTATCTAAGACTATCTCCAGAAGACAATCTCTTCAGACTATCTTCTCAAAGACAATCTCCTCTGAAGGAGTATTAGGCTTCCTTTTATGGTGACTTCTTGTCCCTTCCCCTCTTCACAGGGGCCAATCATAGTTTCCGAATTCTCTAGCATTGGCCAGGGGGCAGTGTCTGTGGGATTGACTTCTCACCTTCTGAAGGTTAAGTTCTCATCAAAAAAGATTCAGTTTCCTGATTGATTGAATTTCTAAGGGTATAAATTCTCTAAGTACCTTGCTAGCTTCCCACTTAGTACAAAGTAGGGTTTTTAATCTTTTGTTGATTCAATTTAAAAGTAGACAAAGGAGAGTTAATCCTGTCTTCAGTTTAGTAAGGTACTAAATAAGGGTACTTAAGTTAGTTTTAATTTAGGATTGACAATAGAATAAAGAATACTTTCTCACAGATCTCAAGATTTTAATGGAATAGATGTGTGGGTAGTTTGCCTCCTTTTCAGGAAGCCACGTGGACAGGAACCCTTTAAAAATTACTTTAAATTTTAAATCAAATTATCTTCCTTCTGCTTTTGTTGTTTGTGGAGTTTACAAGGTAAATATTCTGCTCATTTTTATTTTTTTTTTACTGGGGATGGGCAGGAAGAGCAAGAGTGTCTCACTTGCCTCTTTTGTGAAATGTGTCTTCATTGGTGATTAACCTGAAGTTTGTAGATTATGCCATTTAGGAGCATATCTTCTATCCCTCTCCCCACTTCTTCCCTACCCTGCCCCAACTTTATGACTGCCAGTATGGATTACTAATCAGTGTGGGTCTTGGGTTACACATTCTTCCTCTTTATATTTCAAAGGCAAAATTTGAATGTCATTGTTATTTTGAAATTCGCTATTGAAATTTAACTAGTATGAATCTTGGAATTTGAAACAGTAAATAAGTAAAACTTACTTAACAGAAATAAGTAAGATAAGTTCTATCTCCTGCCCACTGGAAACAACCTAGGAATTCTTTTCATTCAAGCATTGTGTTCTGTATTCAGAAGTTTTTGGCAGCTTCCATGTATTATTTTCTGATTTTCTGAGTTTTAGACACTCTTCCTCTAAGCCCAGTGCAGCTACTCAAGCTGATCCCTTACCCAGTATCTTTCATGGCTCTTTTCTTTCCTTCCCTAGCTGGGCTAGATCAGTTTCTAGGATTCTTTGCATGGTTCATGGAGGAAAGGAGACATATTTGCTATTTTTTTTGTTTTTTAGATTTAAATTTTTTTTCATTTAATAAATTTTATTTTTTAGAAAAGTTAACATGGTTACATGATTCATGCTCTTACTTTCCCCTTCACCCCCTGACTTCCCCCACCCTATAGTCGATGCTCATTTCCACTGGTTTTAACATGTTTCATTGATCAAGACCTATTTCCAAATTGTTGGTAGTTGCATTGGTGTGGCAGAATATTTTATTTTTTTAGAACAATTTTCCATTGTTACATGATTCCTGTTTTTACTTTCCCCTTCATACCCCTTTAAACCACCCCCTTCCCATATCCAACACGCATTTCTACTAGTTTTAACATATGTGATCAATCAAGACTTATTTACATATTATTGATAGTTGCTTTGGTGTGGTCATTTTGAGTCTATATCCCCAACCATGTCCATATCAACCCATGTGTTCAAGCGTTTGTTTTTCTTCTGTGTTTCCACTCCTGCAGTTCTTCCTCTGAATGTGGGTAGCTTTCTTTTCCATAAATCCCTCAGAATTGTCCTGTGTCATTGCATTGCTGCCAGTACAGTAGTCTATTACATTCAATTTTACTACAGTGTATCAGCCTCTGTGTACAATGTTCTTCTTCCTCTGCTCCTTTCACTCTGCATCAATTCCTGGAGGTCTTTCCAGTTCACATGGAATTGCTCCAGTTTATTATTCCTTTGAGCAAAATAGTATTCCATCAGCAGCATATACCACAATTTTCAGCCATTCCCCAATTGAAGGGTATACCCTCATTTTCCAGTTTTTTGCCACCACAAAAAGCGCAGCTATAAATATCTTTGTACAAGTCTGTTTATCTATGATCTCTTTGGGGTACAAACCCAGCAATGCTATGGCTGGATTGAATGGCAAGCATTCTTTTAGCGCTCTTTGGGCATAGTTCCAAATTGCCATCCAGAATGGTTGGATCAGTTCACAACTCCACCAGCAATGCATTAATGTCCCAATTTTGCCACATCCCCTCCAACATTCATTACTCTCCCCTGCTGTCATTTTAGCCAATCTGTTGGGTGTGAGGTGATACCTCAGAGTTGTTTTAATTTGCATTTCTCTAATTATTAGAGATTTAGAACACTTTCTCATGTGCTTATTGAGAGTTTTGATTTATTTATCTGAAAATTGCCTATTGTGTAAATGGAATTAACTCAAGCCCATTCATAGTTAAAAATCTACTTATCCTAGGCATCTAGATTATATCATCCCCACCTCCCTCAAATCAAGAACAAGGGACTGCCCTTTGGGCAGTCCAAAATCAGTGTAGAGGCAGGCATTGGTCTACTTGAATTAGAGGTGGGCCCACAGGAAATGATGAGAGATACTATCTCTTTAAATATGTAGGTTACAAACTGATGAGGAGTTCCGGCTTTGGACTTGGGGCTGAAGGTGCTCAGCTGAGACCTCAGAATGCTTCTACTCTGAATTGTCACATGGGTAAGTTAGACTGACTTCCTTGGCCTACCTTGGCATTTCCAAACTCTGCCTTAAGTAGGCTTATTAGGCTTATAGCCTCTCTGATTTCTAAGGTCTTGTGGCTTGTAGCCTAGTTTAATTAGCCTTTTAACCCTCTCTCCGTCCAGGCCTCTCCAGGCCTGGACTGGCCTCTATCTCTCTCTATTTCCCTATCTTTTACCTTCCTAATTGTAAATAAACTACCTTAAACCCTATCCTGACTTGGGTCTATTTTAATTATGGAATCAATCTGAATTGTTGATTCCTGGCGACCACATTTTAAATATATATATCTATAAATACCTAAAATCTCCCTCTTACACTATTCATGTCCCTTGCCCATTTATCCATTGGGGAATGGCTTGATTTTTTATACAATTGATTTAGCTCCTTGTATATTTGAGTAATTAGACCTCTGTCAGAGTTTTTTGTTATAAAGATTTTTTCACAGTTCTTATTTCCCTTCTGATTTTGGTTGCATTGTTTTTGTTTGTGCAAAAACTTTTTAATTTAATATAATCAAAATTATTTATTTTACATTTTGTAATTTTTTCTAACTCTTCCTTGGTTTTAAAATTTTCATAGATCTGACAAGTATACTATTCTGTGTTCACTTAATTTACTTATAGTTTCCTACATTATATTTAGGTCATTTACTCATTCTGAATTTATCTTGGTTTAGGGTTTGAGATGTTGACCTAAACCTAATCTCTCCCATACTGTTTTCCAATTTTTCCAACAGTTTTTGTCAAATAGTGGATTTTTATCACAAAAGTTGGGCTCTTTGGGTTTATCATAGACTGTCTTGCTGAAATCACTTGCCCCAAGTCTATTCCACTGATCCTCCCTTCTGTCTCTTAGCCACTGCTTTATAGTATAGTTTAATATCTGGTACTGCTAGGCCCATTCCTTCACATTTTTTTTTCATTATTTCCCTTGATATTCTTGATCTTTTGTTCTTCCAAATGAACTTTGTTATAGTTTTTTCTAATTCAGTAAAAAAGTTTTTTGGTAGTTTGATAGGTATGGCACTAAATAAGTAAATTAATTTGGGTAGAATGGTCATTTTTATTATGTTAGCTCATTCTACCCATGAGAAATCACTGTTTTTCCAATTGTTTAGATTTAGTTTTAATTGTTTGGAAAGTGTTTTGTAGTTGTTTTCATATAATTGCTTTGTTTGTTTTGGTAGATAGATTCCTAAGTATTTTATATTGTCTAGGGTGATTTAAATGGTGTTTCTCTTTCTACCTCTTGCTGCTGTGATGTGTTGGAAATATATAGAAATGCTGCTGATTTATGTGCATTTATTTTGTATCCTGCAACTTTGCTAAAGTTGTTGATTATTTCTTTTAGCCTTTTAGTTGATTCTCTAGGATTTTTTAAGTAAACCATCATATCATCTGCAAAGAGTGATAGCTTAGTCTCCTCATTGCCTATTTTAATACCTTCAATTTCTTTTTCTTCTCTAATTGCTACTGCTAGTGTTTCTCGTACAATGTTAAATAATAGAGGTGATAGTGAGCATACTTGTTTTATTCCTGATCTTATATGGAAGGCTTCTAATTTATCCCCATTGCATATGATGCTTGTTCATGGTTTTAGATATATACTGTTTATTATTTTTAGGAAAGGTCCTTCTATTCCTATACTTTCTAGTGTTTTCAATAGGAATGATTCTTAAATTTTGTCAAAGGCTTTTTCAGTATCTATTGAGATAATCATGTGGTTTTTGTTGGTTTTCTTGTTGATATAGTCAATTATGTGGATGGTTTTCCTAATATTGAACCAACCTTGCATTCCTGGAATAAATCCCACCTGATCATAATGAATAACCCTTGTGATCACTTCCTGAAGTCTTTTTGCTAGTATTCTGTTGAAGATTTTTGCATCTATGTTTATTAGGGAAATTCATCTGTAGTTTTCTTTCTCTGTTTTTCATCTATCTGGCTTTGGGATCAGTACCATATTTGTATCATAAAAGGAGTTTGGTAGAACTCCTTCTTTGCTTATTATGTCAAATAGTTTGTATAGTATTGGAATTAGTTGTTCTTTGAATGTTTGATAGAATTCACTTGTGAATCCATCAGGCTCTGGGAATTTTTTCTTAGGGAGTTCTTTGATGGCTTGTTCAATTTTTTTTTTCTGATATGGGGTTACTTAAGTATTCTATTTCTTCTACTGCTAATCTAGGCAATTTATATTTTTGTAAATATTCATCCATCCCACCTAGATTGCTATATTTATTTCCACATAATTGGGCAAAATAGTTTTTAATGTTTGCCTTGATTTCCTCTTCATTAGAGGTGAGGTCTTTTCACCTTTAATACTGATGATTTGGTTTTCTTCTTTCCTTTTTTATTAGATTGACCAGTACTTTGTCTATTTTATCTGTTTTTTCAAAATACCAGCTTCTAGTCTTATTTATTAATTCAATACTATTTTTACTTTTATTGATTTCTCCTTTAATTTTTATAATCTCTAATTTGTTCTTTAAGTGGGGATTTTTAATTTGTTCCTTTTTTTTAGTTTTTTGATGTGCATGCCCAGTTCATTGATCTTTGCCCTCTCTAATTTGTTAATACATGCACTCAAGGATATAAATTTCCCAGAGTACTGCAAAATTGGAAAAGAGTGTGGCAAAAATTAGGTTAAGATCAATATCTCACACCGTATACCAAAATAAGATCAAAATGGATATATTATTTAAACATAAAGAGTGATATTATGAATAAATAAGGGGACATAGAGTAGTTTACTTGCCAGATCTACGGAGGAGGGAAGAATTTATGATCAAACAACAGATAAAGAACATTAAAAGATGTAAAATGAATAATTTGTTTACATTAAATTAAAAGGGCTTTGTACAGACAAAACCAATGCAACCAAGATTAGAAGGGAAACAACAAACTCGGAAAAAATTTTAAAAGAAATTTCTCTGATAGATGTCTCATTTCTCAAATATATAAAGAACTCAGTCAAAATTTTAAGAATTCAGTTCATTGCTCAATCAATAAATGGTCAAAAGAAAGGAATAGGCAGCATGAAGAAATCAAAGCTATCAATAATCACATAAAAATGTTCTAAATCTTTCTTGATTAGAGAAATGCAAATGAAAACAATTCTGAAGTGCCTGCCACCTCATGCCTATTTGATTGGGCAATACAACAGTATAAATATAAATGAAATAAATTGAAATAAACATAGAGAATGAAGAAATAAAACCATTTTTTTCAAATGATATAATGGGTTCCTTTAAGAATGTCAACTAAAAATCTAATCAGAACAATAAACAACTAAAGCAAAATTGCAGCACATAAAATAAACCCACCCAAATCTGCATCATTTCTATATAAGATCAACAAGGCTCAGCAGGAGAGAAATTGCATCTTAAAACACCATATGTAGCAAAAAGATAAATTCTAAATGGGTAAATGATTTAAATATCAAGGTGATATAAGCAAATCAGTGGAGACTGGAATAAATTGCCTGTCAGCTCTATGGATACAGGAAGAATTCATGATCAAGTGAGATAGAGAAGTTTCTGGAAAATAAACTGGATCATTTTGATTAAATAAAATTTGAAAAGTTTTTGCACAAGCTAAAGCAATTTGCTCCAATTAGAAGAAAAGTCCAAAAATGGAAAAAAATCTTTATAGAAAGTTTCTCTGATAGAGGTCTCATTTCTAAACTATATGAGGATCTGAGTCAAATTAACAACTACAATGACCATGATTTTAAAAGGAATGTTTCTTTCTGCACTGAGTCCCTTACCTGTCAGCAGGTGCATAACAAGCTTTGTTACAGGTCCTCTGAAAACATGATTGGTCACTACTTTGATCAGAGTTTCTTAACTCTTTGAAAGTTGTTTCTTCTTTATGCTGTCAGTCTAAGAGATGATCTAAGTCAAGCCATTCCATTTCAACTCTTTTTCTCTTTTTCATTCTCTTTTAATGTTTCCATCAGAAATTAAGTTACTTTTAGAAAAAAATCTTTACTAGTATTATCCTTTCTTTTAATCTCCCATCTCTGTTCTTGCCTATTGAGTTCAATTCATTTCTTTTGAACCTGGGATATTCCAACCACCAACAAATCCCTAAAGAGCATCAAATTTTTCTTGGGGTTTGAGTTTGCAGGAAAGGCTGTGTCACCTGCATGGGCAGAGACTCCCCAAAATCAGTTTACATGGGATTCAGATGTTTAAACCACAAAGGAGGGAGGGGGAAGATTTCAGGCAAAAAGGAACTGAGAGATGTTGCAAGAACTGATTTATTAGTTAAGATACTTGTTACTGAATGGGTCAAGCTCATTTCTGGAATCGGGGAAATGTTGCAGTCTCAATTCAGATGGTATGACAATAGAATGTTCTGATGGAAGAGACTCATCAGGATGGAGAGTGAGTGTGGCAAGGAGGATCTTTAATTGTCAAGGTAAACTTTAACACATGATGGAGGGAGTCATGCTTAGTATGTTATCCACACCACTTGGAGATCTTTGGAGATGAGTCTTTCACTCTTTCTACCTCCAGACACATGTCCTCTATCTTAGCTGGGAGGATTCCCTTTCTATTTCCAAAGAGCTTTTTCTCTTATTGAACTTCACCATCAATATAAGGTTTAGTATGAATCTCAAGATTTTAGTGGAATAGATGTGTGGGTAGTTTGCCTCCTTTTCAGGCAGCCAAATTGACGGGAAGCCTCTTAAAATTGTTTTAAATTGAAATATTAATTTTAATTTTAAATCAAATTATCTTCCTTGTGTTTTTGTTGTTTGGGGTGTTTACAAGGTAAATATTCTACTCGTTTTTCTTTTTTTGGAGAGGGTGGACAGTAAGGTTAAGAGTGTCTCAATTGTCTGTTTTGTATAATGTGTCTTCATTGATGATTAGCCTTAAGTTTGTAAAGTATGTCAATTAGGACTATGTCTTCTATTTTAAGAGGGAGATTTTTTAGATATTTAAAGATATGTATTTAAAGTGTGGCTGCCAGGAATCAACAATTCAGATTGAATCCGTAATTAAAATAGACCCAAGTCAGGATCGGGTTTAAGGTAGTTTATTTACAATTAGGAAAGTAAAAGGTAGGGAAATAGAGTGAGGAAGAGGCTAGTCTAGGCCTGCAGAGGCCTGGAAGGAGAGAGAAGGTTAGAAGGCTCAATAAATGAGGCTACAAGCCACAAGGCCTAGTAATTGGATAGGTCAGAGCCAACTTAAAGGTAGAGTTTGGAAATGCCAAGGTAGGCCCAAGGAAGTCAGCCTAACTTACCCACGTGACCATTCAGAGTAGAAGCTGCCTGAGGTCTCATCCGAGATCCTTCAGCACCAAGTTCAAAGAGGGAACTCCCTTAGCAGGAAGTAACCAACATACTTGACGAGAAAGTGTCTTTTGTCACTTCCTGTGGGTCCACCTCTAATTCAAGTGGACAAATGGTAGCCTCTGCACTGATTTTGACAAGGGCAGTCCCTTGTTCTTGATTTGTTACTTATTGTCACATGTGGGTAACTCATCTCTCTCCCCACTAAGGGAGGTGGGGATGATATCATCTTGGGTAGGTAGAGTTTTGACTATGAATGGGCTAGAGCTAATTCTATTTACACACTATCCTTTTCCCTACTTCCTCCTCACCCTACCCCAATGTTGCAACTGCCATTTTGGATTTCTAATCAGTGTGGGTCTTGCATTATTACACATTCTTCCTCTTTACATTTCAAAGTCAAAATTTGGCTGTTATTGTTATTTTGAAATTTGCCATTGAAATTAAATCAGTATGTATCTTAAATTTGAAATAGTAAGTTCTAGCTCCTGCCTACTGGAAATAACCCAAAAATTATTTTCATTTAAGCTTTGTTTTCTGTATCCAGAAGTTTTTGACAGCATCTATGTCTTATTTCCTGAAGGTGCTGAGTTTTAGACACTCTTTCTTTAAGCCCAGTGCAGGAACTCAAGCTGATCCCTTACTCTTCCTGCAACTTTGCTAAAGTTGTGGATTATTTCCACTAACTTTTTAGTTGATTCTCTAGTATCTTCCTTGGCTCTCCTCTTTCCTTCCCTAGCTGGGTTAGATCAGTTTCTAGGATTATTTTCATGGTTCCTGGAGGGAAGGAGACATGTTTGCTGTTGGTGGTCTGTTGGGTCACCAACCTTGTGGGGAGGTCCAAGCACAATGGCAAAAATAATAGCTAATATTTACATATCACATTAGATTTTGCAAAGCACTTTACAAGTATGTCATTTTATAGTCATCACAGTCCTGGGAGGTAGGTGCTATTATTATTCCCATTTCACATTCATTAGGTTCTATTCGTTATGAATTTTCTGACCTTTAGTCAAGGATCCACTCTAGCCAAAAACCTTCCCACATTCAAGACATTCATAAGGTCTCTCTCCAGTAGGAGTTATCATGTGTTATGGAACACCTTTCCTGTAGGGGAAGGTTTTCCTATATTCATGACATACATAAGGTTTCTCTCTAATATGAATTTCCTTGTATTCATTATGTATAGCTGTTGTTAACTTGGAAATATCACAGAACTACTATAGTAGTCAGAAAAACCAAATCTTTAATTAGGAAAGGAATAGGTTCAATAATTGGCCAGTACACAGAGCCCAGAACCAAAAACTACACAGGGCCTACACTCTGGGGACTCTGGGAATGTATCCCTGGGAGAATGCACCAAGCTAGATGATTTCTCTTGAAGGACAATAGAATTTTGGGAATTTATATATCTCCTGGAGAACTTGGGACAGGGAAGTATGATTGATTGGCTTTACAATAACTACAAGGAAATGAGAAGTCCAAGACAGGATTATCACGGGAGAGGCTGATGCTTTACAATGGATACAAAAGGAAAATATCCAGCCAAGGGTTGGGTTACCTGTGAAATGACTCTTGTAAAAAGGGTGTGATGTGTTGGAAATATATAGAAATGCTGATGATTTATGTGTGGACATCTGAAATTCTAAATAAAATAAATGCTTAATAAAAAAAATAAAAATAAATACCATTATTCCTAAAATTCATGTTATTGAATACCTGATTACAGTTTCTGCAGTTTAACACTGAGTGACCTTTTCCCCCCCACATAAATAACACTTTGGTGCTTTATTTGTGGATTTTTGCAAGGGGGCTATGGCCACTGCTTGATCTGCTCTTTCTTTTTTCAATTCCTTCTCTTAAAAATTTAATTTCTTTCTTTAATGCCTCTAATGAGTCACTGTTATCTTTATCTTTCCTCTGGTGACTGTTAAATATGTAAACTGCTACTCTCAATTCTTCATGGTCTATACTAGATCAATTTAGGCAATTGGTTTTAAAATCTTTTACCACTTTATAACAAATTTTTTACAAACTGCTTTCTTATCTGCCTGACATCCCTTTCTCTGAAAAGATCAAGGTCTATATATCTTACCTCCCAGCTCAATAAGTCTATCCATAAGTTGGGAGGGATTTTCATCCTTTTTGCTTAAGATTCTCAAACTTTTTCCATGTGCCTGATCTGTCAGAACAAGTTCTCATTGCTGTTAATGCTGCTTTCACCTGGCATTCTTTAAAGTAATCTTGCTCACTGTGTATATTCCATTTAGGGCCAGTCTGGGGCCAATGAATTGCTCACCTTCCTTGGGCCTAACAAGAGAGATGATTTTATTTCTCTGTCAAAAGTTTGTAGCAAATTTTCAATATCAATCCATCCTGTATCATATGTGAGAAAAATGTTCTCTAGCTTTTTAATAATTACAATAGGACCATCTTCAAAAGAAGGAATGTTTTGTTTGAATCTCTCAATATCTTGAGGGGTGAATGGTGTATGGTGCCTAAGGGAAACTACATCTCCACTCTTATTAAAGGTGAGTATTTCCTTTAGGGGGAATAGGATTTTAGCTGAATTATTTTTGGTTTCTACCTCTAGACTTGATGTTTCATTTTCAATGGGGTAAGTAAGGGGAGGGAGAGTAGGTGAGCTGAGGAGGGGTTGTGGGCAGGGAGAGCTCAGGGGTGAGAGGTAGGGGCAGGAGGGGGAATGGGTTTGGCAGGGGAGGAGGGGCTGGGGCAGAGAAGGATGAGAGGCAGGGATGGGAGGTGGGTTTGGGTAGTGGGCGGGGAAAAGTTGAGCAAGGTAAGAGAGAAGGTGGCTATGGCAAGAGCAAGGAGGCTGGGTAGAATTAGATGGTGAGAGGGTGTGAGGAAATGGATCAGGAGTAGGGAGAGGGATGGGTTGAATGGGAGGTGGGATGGGTTGAGTAGGGACAGAATTGGTAGGATAGGATAGGACAGAGACTGAATCGGCTCTAAAAATGAGGGAATGTGCAGAGATGAGTCTCTCTTACTCTGGAGGTTCCTCAAGTTTTTCTCAATGCTTTTTATATAAGCCTTGAGCTCCCCCTAACTCTCCTCCAGCTTCTTCTCAAGGTTACTTGAGGTATTTTCCAGTTGTCTTTTAAGGTGAGCTTTTAGTTCAGCTTTGAGGTCAAGGATTGGTTCAGTGGTAGGAGGGATCAGTTGTATTGGACAGGAAATGCATAGCTAGATGATTTCTCTTGAAGGACAATAGAATTTGGGGAATTTATATATCTCCTGGAGAACTTGGGACAGGGAAGTATGATTGATTGGCTTTACAATAGCTACAAGGAAATGAGAAGTCCAAGACAGGATTATCACGGAGAGGCTGATGCTTTACAATGGATACAAAAGGAAAATATCCAGCCAAGGGTTGGGCTACCTGTGAAATGACTCTTGTAAAAAGGATGTGATGTGTTGGAAATATATAGAAATGCTGATGATTTATGTGTGTTTATTTTGTATCCTGAAACTTTGCTAAAGTTTTTGATTATTTTCACTAACTTTTTAGTTGATTCTCTAGGATTTTTTTAAGTAGACATGTAACTGTGGGAAAATATAAAAAAAAAAAAAGAAAAAAGAAAGAAATAAAAATGTATATTCAAAGCCATGTGAAATTCTAAATAAAATAAATGCTTAATAAAAAAATAATAAAAATAAAAGGGGTGTGTTTAGGAGGATTTGGGTGTAGTTGTGGACCAGCAAGTAAGGTGTAGAATGACCCCTCCTCCCTCACAGCCACCCTTATTTATTGAGAGACTAAATGGAGATCCCCTTGGAAAACTGGGCATCCCTGAAGGAACAAGCCAGGATTGAGGGACTGAAAGTATGTAGTCCCCTCAAGGAGAAATGAGTGCCAGTCAGGGTACACAGAAATCTCCCCTTACTCCCAGCAGGAGGTCAGGCTTAAAATAGAGTTTAGCCTGATTCCCTTCAGTATCCCTTCCAATAGCCTCCCTCCAACTGAAATACACAGATCTGTTCTAGGAAATCTTGCATATTTATTTCAGGAACAACAAGGCAAAGGGAAAGGAAATAAGGGTTCAGCAGGCAAGGTGCTGCAAGGTATCCCCAATCCCAAAAGTCCCTCACTCTGCCAGGTACCCACTGAGTCTCTTGACCCAAAGGTCAGACAGGGTGTTCCCCGACCAAAGCTTCACTTTTCCAATCCCACTAATTATATTCCTAAACCTATGGTTGTAAATCTAGGAGGGATACTGCTGAGCAAAGCCCAAGGCAACTGGGGATTCAGGGAACGGCTCCCCTGTTAACTTAGAAAAAACACAGAACTATTAAATAGTCATAACCACTCTTTAATCAAGGGAAAGGGGGAACAGGGCTGATTAGGCCTCTTATGCAGAGTTCGAGGATTGAACACTTCTTTGCTTTGCTCCCTGACTCCCTGAGAGTGACACCATGCTAGATGACCACGCCAAGGAACAAAGGAAATTGGGAAACTTATATACCATTTGGGAAGATCCAGGGGCTGGGAGAGATGATTGACATTATACTGACAGGATACAATCAAGCTTGGGAAAGGAATCATAGCCAGAGGCTAAGGGAAGAGGCTGCTTACACAATGGATACTAAAGGATGATCCTTGCCCAGGTGTGCCTTACTGGGAAAGGGTCTTTTGATACAATGGGGAAGACTACCTAAAACAAAAGCATATTTAGCATTTACCCTGGGGTCCATTATTCAGTCTGCAACTGCTAGCCTGAGATTCCTTTCAGAGTAGATTCTCAGGGGAACAGGGAAGCCCAAGCTTTAGGGGTCTCCAGCCTACAAGCTATTTCTAAAATTTGGGATTCATCAGATCTCGCTAAGCCACAAGTTTGGGGTCTCTAGATTCCACGTGTTGTACCCAAATTTTAATACCTAACCCAGGTTCAATTGTACCTAGAGGAAGAATCACACTGACAATGCAATATGCAAAAAGAGGCTCATTCTTTACTAGCAATAATAGCGAGGGTCCCTAGGCAGAGAGGTGTGCCTGAACTGACCCCTTGGAATTCTCAGCCAAGAGTTTATATAGAAATGTTTGGGGAAGGGGGTTGGTACATACATAATTATCAAGGTGGTGTCAGGGACAGGTGGTCAGGAAGCATCTGGGGAGGGGGGGGGTTTAGGGTCAGGGGTCAGGAAGCATTTGGAAAACATTCATTAAGTAGGCAAATATTGTTAAGCAGGTAAATATAGGTAAATATTCCTCAAGGAGGTAAATATTCATCAGATAAGATAGCTTCAGTTTTAGGCTTATCATAGGGGGAGATAGGGAAGACTGTACTGGGAAACATTGGGGGCTGGGGGTAGCTTGCCCAGGCTAGAAATAGTTCAGTAGTCTGTCAGACTGATTTTTAAGTCTAACACACTTCAACACCCCCAAGGAAGTCCAGAAATCCCCAAACTCTGTTGGCATTGTTGCTGGTATAAATGAGTCACAGGAATCAAGATGTCTCAGGAAAAAGAAGGTCTTCTTTTATAAATCAGGGAAACCTCCAAAGGCCACTTTTGAGGAACACAGAGCCAGTTTTCAACCACTTCCCACTCTTGCTTCCCCCAAAAGCCCTTGCTCTGGTTTGTCCTTCCCATAAGTCTCTGCTCTCCTCCAATGGTCACTGGGTTCTTCTTCCAACATTCTAACAAAAATGTCTGGGCTTGCTTTCATTCCTTACACTCTGAAACAATGGGAGAAACTACCAGGACAAAAGGGTACTTAACATTTGATTTAGGTCTACCACTTCCACCCAATTAGGACTATTAAGTACCTTAAGGTCTATTAGTCAATCTGAAATGGCTAAATCTGAACTTTCCCTGGAGGTGAATTCTCTAGGGAACAGGGGCAGAATTGGGATTTCCAGATTTCAAGTTGACACTGCCAAGCAAAAGGCATTCCCACACTCACTACATTCAAAAGGTTTCTCTCCAGTATGAATTTTTTGATGCAGTCAGTGCAACTTTTACAAAAAAGCCCTTCCCAGATTCGAGACATGAATGTGGATTCTCTCCAGAATGAATTTTTACATGTTGAGTAAGATTTGTCCTCCAGGGGGAAGGTCTGCCTACATTCACAGCATTTATAAGGTTTCTCTGCAGTATGAATTCTCTCACAATGATAGGTGTGATCTTCCAGGAGAAGGCCTTTCCACAAGGAGGACATGCAAAAGGTTTTTCTTCAGGACATTTGGGACTATGCCCAAAGGGCTATGAAACTGTACCTACCCTTTGATCCTGTAATACCACCACTGAGTTTGTATTCCAAAGAGATTATACAAAAGTGGAAAAATACTACTTGTCTAAAAATATTGATAGCAGCTCTTTTTGTGGTGGCAAAGAATTAGAAATTGAGGGGATGCTCATCAACTGGGAAAGGTCTGAACAAATCATGGTATATATTGGAGATGAAATACTATTGTGCTATCAGGAATGATAAGTTTCAAAAATAGAGAAAAATCTGTAAAGACCTACCTGAAGTGATGCAGGCTAAAATCAGCAGAACCAGGAGAATCTTGTACACAGTAACAGCAATATTGTTTGATGATCAGCTGTGATTGGGTACTCTCTGCAGCACAATGATCCAGGTGTAAAAGGGAATCCTTTGTTCTCTTTGCCCAAGTTGACTGACAATAATGTAAGTACCCCTACTTAGCACATCACTAGATTGTGAGGACAAGATTAGCTCTCCTTTGATTACCTTTTGATTGAATCAACACAAGCTTGAACTAGGTGGAGGAGCTCATAAATCACTTAGCAAGCTCATACCTTACTTGATGCTAGATGAGAAAAAGCGGAGTCCACACACTCAGGTGTGATTCCAAAGGTGAGAACTCAGACAATTTGGAAACTGTGATTGGCCCCCATGAAAAGGGGCAGGGATAGGAAACCACCACAAAAGTCATGAAAATCTCTAAGTAGCCAGTCTAGTGAAGCTGACTCTAGTGAAGGGTGTCTCCTTAAGATAGTCTTCAAGGGAACTTCACTGGAGACTGTGGTTGGATCATGGCATCAACCTTGGAATCTGACTCCTGGACTACTTCGCTGGGTGAGTGAAAAGGGCTGACTATTTCCCTAGTTTCCTAAGAGATTAGCTTCCATCTTGGATGAGGCCTGCTAGTTACTCACTACCAGACCTTGTGGCTGAGGAATAGTATAGGTATCTTCTCTAACTTCTCTCACATTTCTTTACCTTGTTTCCCACTCTATTTTGTAAATAAACTTCTGACTTGAGATATAATAACTTCGGGGACCACATGATTTCATTTATTATAATTTTACATTATATGTAAATATAAAACATATTAATTTATATTATAATATTACACTTAAAATATAATAAATTATAATTTAAGTCCAACCACTAAATTTAACCCGTACACAAGACAAGTCTGAAGGACTTAGGACAAAGATTGCTCTCCATCTCCAGAAAAAGGACTGTTAAATCAGAAGCAGATCAAAGCAGACTTTCACCTCAGTTTATGTATGGTTTAATATGAGTATTCTGTTGAATACTCATATAAATAGTGACCAATATGGAAGTATGTTTTCTTTTTTGCCATTGCCATTACTTTTATTTTATTTTTTTCTCTGAAAACTTTCATTTAATTAATTAAGAATATTTTTTCATGGCTACATGATTCATGCTCTTTTCCTCCCCTCCCCCCACACTCATCCTGTAGCCAATGAGAAATTCCACTGAGTTTTACAGGTGTCATTGATCAAGACTTATTTCCATATTATTAGTATTTGTATTAGTGTGATAGCTTTAGAGTCCACATCCCCAATCATATCCCCATCAAAATATGTGATCAAGCAGTTGTTTTTCTTCTGTGTTTCTACTCCCACAGTTCTTTCTCTGAATGTGAATAGCTTTCTAATAAGTCTCTCAGAATTGTCCTGGATCATTGCATTGCTGCTAGTAGAGAAGTCCATTACATTCGACTCTGCCACAGTGTATTTGTCTCTGTGTATGAGGTTATCCTGATTCTGCTGCTTTCACTCTGCAGCAATTCCTGGAGGTCATTCCAGTTCACATGGAATTCCTCCAGTTCATCATTCCTTTTAGCAGAATAGTATTCCATCACCAACAGATACCACAATTTGTTTGACCATTCTCCAATGGATGGACACACCCTCATTTTCCAATTTTTTATCACCACAGGGAGTGTGGCTATATTTTTAAAAAGTCTTTTTTCTTTATTATTCTTTGGAGTATAAACCCAGCTGTGGTATGGCTGGATAAAAAGGCAGATAGTCTTTTAAAGCCCTTTGGGTATAGTTCCAAATTGCCATCCAGGATAATGGGATTAATTCATAACTCAACCAGCAATGCATTAATGTCCCAATTTTGCCACATCCTCTCCAAAATTTATTACTTTCCTTTGCTGTCATTTTAGTCAATATGCTAGGTGTGAGTTGTTTTGATTTGCATTTCTCTAATTATAAGAAATTTAGAATACTTTTTCATATGCTTATTGATAGTTTTGATTTCTTTATCTGAAAATTGCCTATTCATGTCCCTTTCCCATTTATCAATTGGGGAATATCTTGCATTTTTTGGGACAATTTATTTAGTTCCTTATAAATTTGTTACTCTTCCTTTAATCTGATTCTTACTTATTTTTATCTTCACTTTTATTTTCTTACTATACAATCTACTCTGTTAGGATATTCTCTTATAATGAAGCTTGTTTCCTGCATGGGAGACCCTTTGGGTCATCAATTACTTCTTTGGATGAGACCCAATCAGCATCACTCACATCAAATAGTGGTTTAGAGCATTTTTTTCTGTACATACACATGGCTTTGATTTGCTCCTCGGGAAGTTGTCCACTCATATCTCTTGCCTATTTCTCAATTGAGAAATGCCTCTTATTCTGATAAACTTGACAAAGTTCTCTACATATATTGGATAGGAGACCTCTATCTCATAACCCACTTATATTTTTTCTCAAATTTTTTGCTTTCTCCTAATCTTTCTGCTCTTTATTTCTCAAAATACACGAGTATGTCATCACAATCTTATACCACATATGGAACAAACATTTATTAAATGTCTATTATGCATCAAGTGTTGTGCTCAAGGCTAGATAAATATCATCTCAATGGGTCTTCACCACACCCTTGAGAAATAGGTACCATTATTATCTCTATTTTTCAGAGGAGGAAACTGAAGCAGGCAGAGGTTAATGACTTTTCCTGGGTCACACAGTTAGGAAACTGAATCTGAACTGAGGGCTTTATGACTTCAGGTCCATTGGTCTTTCCAGTATACCACCTGGCTTCCTCTAGGATGGTGATGTCAAACCTAGACACACACATAGTCATTTTTGATGACATGTGGCCGCATACAGAGAACTATGGGGCTGCATGCCAAGAATGAAACATTTGCTATAGTGTAGTGTAGACGCTCTGTGCACTATAGCTGATAATTCTACCTATATTAATTTACCTATTTTGGTTTATTAAATAGTTATATATTACAATTATACATTTTTGTCATTTAAACTATAAATATCACAAAATTATGGGTTTTTTCTCGAAGTAACACACCACCCAAGTTATGCTCAGTTTTACAAAAATAACTATAGGAACTACAATAATAATTTCAGAAATCATAACTTTAAGAATGATTACAATTCTAGAAATTTAAATCAAATAACTGATAATCCAAACCAAATGACCCCTCAATAGTATATCCTAAGTGGAGCTCCTCCATGAAATATTCAGGGTGCTACTGCAACTCCATGTGGGGCAGAAGGTGATGCCCCTTAGACTCTATTGTCTTTGTTGATGTTAATCCTTTTCAGTTTTGTCTCCCCTCCAAATAGTAGCAAAGAAACAGGTTTTGAATACATTTCCTGTCTACCCTCTTACTATCTTTATACCATCCTACTCGTCACATTGCAAAGTGGTCCATCAACCTGTATGCAACCTTTGGAGACTTAATTGATTTGAAAGTATTTTCATAGCCCCACTACCTCTGACTGCTTGCATTTCATTTGTGTGTAATAAGATATAATGGTCCACTTGGCAACTGAAGTAAAGTACTGTAGCAATATTTGTGCTTTTGTAAAAAATGTAATAGATGAAACAAATAGAGTGTCAATCTCGTATCAGAGGAGGTGCGAAGGTATTCCTAGGGGGCATGATACCCCTGGATCATTCCCAAGAGGGAGTATTTCCAATGAAGTCTACTGGCTTCTGTAGAATATTTTGGACCCAAAGAGTATTTTTATCAGCAGTAGAGAGGTTTGTGTTTTGGAATTTGTTGAAACGTATCTCCTCCAAGGTTGCAAGATTTGGGAGATATAAAAGAACTTGTAGTATGTATTTGTCACACAGCAACTCATGTGACTGTACCTTCTGTTGATGATGAATAATTGCCTATACTGATTGTATTTGACTAAGACGCCCCCTTTTGCTAGATCTGTACTATTCTGTTCCATTATATTTAATTGATCCTTCTACTTGAACAAATTGCCCTTCTAGAACAACACATATACTACCTCAAAAAAAAATATCTGGAGTAGTGATCTATATTGACCTGATGTGCCTTTTATGAATTTTTTTTATTTCCTAGAATATATTATTGCTTTTATACCTCCATTGTTTTATCTACCTCATTTGCACTCTCACTGTGGATTGTGGCAAGTTAAAGAGGAAATGAATCTTATTTTTTGGAAGTAGCCTCTATATTTACCTCTGTGATTGTGAAATATATACATTTTAAAATGTTTTTTTCTTCCTACATGTGAGACGTAATATTTGACTTTTTTCTCTCATTTTTGTATTTGAAACACGTCACCAGTATTGAAAAGGTTTTTTTTAACTTTTGATTTCATCAATGGAATAAGCTAAGATGTCTATTTGACTAGGATATAAATGTGTACCCAAAAAGCTTTGGACTATATTATTGCTTTTATACCTCCATTGTTTTATCTACCTCATTTGCACTCACATTGCAGATCATGGTAAGATAAAGAGGAAATGAATCTTATTTTTTGGCAAGTAGCCTCTATATTTTACCTCTGTGATTGTGAAATATATACATTTTTTAATATTTTTTGTTTTTTCTTCCTACATGTGCTACACAGTATTTGATTTTTTCTCTCATTTTTGCATTTGAAGCACATATCGCCAGTATTAAAAATGTTTTTTTTTTAAACTGTTTTGATTTTAGCAATAGAATAAGCTAAGATGTCCATTTGCCTAGTATATAAATGCATACCCAAAAAGCTTTGGACTATGGCAACTTGCCACTATTTATTTAAATATTATGAGACTTTTGCTTGATGAATATGTTTAAATCAAGGAAAAAACTAACCACAAAGGAGCACAGAAGTTAATCTATGAAGTGTGAAAGAAGCACAAAGGTAAAAGAGACCAAACCAATCCTATGAGGATTGATGACATTCTGCACAAAGAGGGCAAGAACTTGATCATGTGTGAGACTTGAGGTTGCAGCTATTTAACATGTGTTAAATGCAGAACTTCCTTGAACCACACTTTTTATCAAGTATATAACGTCAATTGTTCTGGCTCCATTATCCTGAAAAGTGAGGAAAAGTGTCAGACCAGTGAATATTATTTCCTATTTCCTTCAAGATTTGTCTCTTTTTCTATTTTCTTTCATGATGTGGCAACCTAATGTAGTCCAGACTGTTGAATTGGGTTACTAATGATTGTCCTTGAAGGCTTATGGGACATGAATCGCTACAAAAACCTGTTGTGATTTGTGAATTTTTTTTCACATTTTTAATATTCTACATTTCTGTATTTCACTCAGAGGTCATTTTTAAAATTTCTTTGGATTCTTTAATGTTTTTAATAATTGATTCATATGCCTTCCTAATCCAACATTTATCCCTGTGTGATTCTTATATGCATCCCTGTATCCTCCTCAGGGGGAAATGTGTTATTAGCCTCCTTCAAGGGGGACTGTTATTGTTGTGATTTTTTTTATTTTGAATTCGAGCTTAATTTAGAACAAGAGAGTACCTCCCAGAATCCAGAAGGTGAACTTTTTGGAGAAGGCACCACAAAGATGCCTGCAGAGACCGCATGTTGCTCCAGGAGTTTCTGAGAAAACTGAATATGCAGAATTGAACTTTGGGGGGTTGAATGCATTTGCTTATATGTATTTTACTATACAAAAGGGGACTGCCCCCAATTGGTTTTGTTCTTGATTTCCTTTTGTTTCCTTATTTCCAAGTTGCTGTATTTTACCTGTGTAAATATTATATATACCTTAGTTAATTATGTTTAAAACAATCCACTGGGGAGACTAGTTTCCCAAAGGATTACAGGGGGGAATGAGCAGGTGGAAAATTTGCCACACCTGAGCTACATTCCCAGCATTTTTTAAAGTACATCCTCATTTGATGTTCAGGGGTTTGGGAAATAAATTTGGCTGAAACCCACCTTGTGGGGCTCTTTTTGGACTTTGCTTTTGGTTAAAGTGTGGCAGGTGTGGGTCTCTGGTTCTGTGCTCTGCTCACTTGGGTAAAGGAATCCCTTTCCCTCTCATTTTTTATTATTATTAAATCCTTTAATTTAAAATACCAGGAGTATTCACTTAATTTTATTTTCACAAAAGGATGAACAAATCAAATAAAAACGACAATCCTAACCAAATTATTTTGCTTATTCAGTACTATACCTATCAAACTACCAAAACCATTTTTTAAAGAATCAGAAAAAAAAAATTATAACAAAGTTCATCTAGAACAAATGATCAAGAATATCAAGGGAACTAATAAAAAATGGAAAGGATGGGGGCCTAACAGTACCAGATCTTAAACTGTATTAAAAAACAGATCATCAACACAATATTGTACTGGCTAAGAGACAGAAGGGTGGATCAATGGAATAGACTAGGGCAGAGATGGGCAAACTACGGCCTGGATCTGGCCCACGGGGAATAGTTTGCCCATCACTGGACAAAGGGTAAATGACCTCAGCAAGATAGTGTTCAATAAACTCAAAGATCCCAGCTTTTGGGGCAGGAACTCACTTTTGAACAAAAAACTGTTGGGAAAATTGGAAAACAGTATGGGAAAAATTGGGTTTAGGTGAACATGAAATAGTAATCATGTCAGACCTATGAGAAAGGAAGGAAATTTAAGTCCAAACAAGAGGCAGGGGACATTACAAAATGTAAAATGAATAATTTTGATTATATTAAAATAAAAAAGTCTGCATCAGTTCTCAAGTCTTTCCAGGTTTTTCTGAGCTGCTCCTTCTCCTCATTAATGATAAAACAATAAGATTCCATTACAATCAGATGCCACCATTTATTCAGTCATTTCCGAATGGATGAGTTTCCTCTTAATTTCCAATACTGTTGTCACAAAAAGAGCACCATTAAGTGTTTTATATTTTTAATATATATAACTTGTTTTCCTTTTTGTATTTTTAATGCCTTTTGAACATAGCTCCAAATTGTCTTCTCCAGAATGGTTGAATTAGTTCACAACAACCCCAAAAGTTCATTACATTTTCAATCTCATATCTCCTCCAAGTTTTGTCACTTTCGGTCTCTGTCATAATAACCAATCTGATAGATGTGGGCTGGTGCCTCAGACTTATCATTTGTACTTTTCCAAATGAGAGTGATCATCCTCCTCTTGAGGAAAATACATAAACTTGAGCACAGTCATTAGGTTTTGTTGCACTATGAATCCTCTGATATGAAGTAAAAGGTGATCTCTGGCTGAAAGCCTTCCTACAGGGAATACATCTGGAAATGATCTATTCACAAATAATTTTCTCCTACTGAAAAAGCTCATCGATGTCTTTCTTCATTCATGACAGGAATAAGATTTGTATCCAAAAGGAATTCTCACTTGGAAATAAAGAGATGAGTGATTGTTGCCTGAAGGCCTTACCACACTGATCATATTTCTAAAGATTCTCTCTAGTGTGGAACCTCTTATATTAAATAAGCTAAGAGTGGCAAGTATAAGCTCAGCTTCATTTATGGGGTTTCTCTCCTGTGGGGATTTTCAGACATGAAGCAACTGTGGAGTATTAAGAGAAAGGCTATCCAAATTTATTACATTCATAAGGTTTCTGTCCAGTGTGGGTTCTCTGATGTGTAGCAAGACTGCTCCTCTGTGTAAAAGCTTTTCCACACTGTGTACATTCATAAGGTTTCTCTCCAGTGTGGATTCTCTGATGTGCAGCTAGATAGAACCTCCGTGTGAAAGCCTTTCCACAATGTGTACATTCATATGGTTTCTCTCCAGAGTGGATTCTGTGATGATCAGCAAGACTTACCCTGTGTTTGAAAGCCTTTCCACACTGTGTACATTGATAAGGTTTCTCTCCAGTGTGAATTCTCTGATGCTCAGCAAAACTCACCCTGTGTTTGAAAGCTTTTCCACATTGTGTACATTCATAAGGTTTCTCTCCAGTGTGGATTCTCTGATGCTTAGCAAGATTGCCCCTTCGTGTGAAAGGCTTTCCACAATGAGTACATTCATAAGGTTTCTCTCCAGTGTGGATTCTCTGATGCGCAGCAAGATCGCCCCTCCGTATGAAAGGCTTTCCACATTGTGTGCATTCATAAGGTTTCTCTCCAGTGTGGATTCTCTGATGCTCAGCAAGACTCACCCTGTGTTTGAAAGCCTTTCCACACTGTGTACATTCGTAAGGTTTCTTTCCAGTGTGGATTATCTGATGTATAACAAGACAACCCCTTCTTGTGAATGCCATTCCACATTGTGTACATTCATAAGGTTTCTCCCCAGTGTGGATTCTCTGATGTGCAGCAAGATCTCCCCTCCGTGTGAAAGCCTTTCCACACTGTGTACATTCATAAGGTTTCTCTCCAGTATGGATTCTCTGATGCGCAGCAAGATCTCCCCTCCGTGTGAAAGCCTTTCCACACTGTGTACATTCATAAGGTTTCTCTCCAGTGTGGATTCTCTGATGTGCAGCAAGATCACCCCTCCAAATGAAAAGCTTTCCACACTGTGTACATTCATAAGGTTTCTCTCCAGTGTGGATTTTCTGATGCTTAGCAAGAGAGCTACTCAGAGTGAAAGCCTTTCCACACTGTGTACATTCATAAGGTTTCTCTCCAGTGTGGATTTTCTGATGCTTAGCAAGAGAGCTGCTCAGAGTGAAAGCCTTTCCACACTGTGAACATTCATAAGGTTTTTCTCCACTGTGGATTCTCTGATGCTTAGAAAGAGAACTACTTTGTGTGAAAGCCTTTCCACACTGTGTACATTCATAAGGTTTCTCTCCAGTGTGGATTCTCTGATGAATAACAAGATTACCCCGCAGTGTGAAAGTCTTTCCACATTCTTTACATTGATAAGGTCTCTCTCTAGAGCGGATTATTTGATATGAACCCAACTCAGAATTCTGACTGAAAGGTCTCCCAACTTTATTACAAACAGAAAGCATCTCTACATGTTTGCTTTTTGGATGTCTTGAGAGATCTAAACTCGCGCCATAGGCAATGATTCTCCCTACATTATTTTGATACATGGGCATTTCAGGAGGTTTCTCATGGGACTGGTTAAATCCTACTTTTTCAGGAAAGCATTTGGTGTATTCACTATCCAGACAACAGTCATTTCCTGAGGTCAATTTCGTATACTGATTTAGGTCTAACTGTTGGCTGAATTTCTCTGCAACTTCATCAAATTCACAGTCACTCTTTGGATTTTTATTTACCTTGATATTAGAGTCATAGATTTCTCTCAAAATGAAGTCACAGGGACCCTTATTCATGCCTTTTGGAGGGCCAGATCCCTCCACAAAAAGGCTCAGCATTGTAGACATGTCCTTCCCTTCAAAATTAGTCTCTGTCTCTGAAGAAAAAAATAATAATATGAACACAGAAGGGGACATACACACACATGGAATATAAATTCTTTCCTCTAATGGCAGTAAGTAAATTGAATTTTATTCTATTTTCCAAGACCAAAAGGAGTTTTGAAACTTAAATGAGCAGAGCCAGACTTTGGATACACTTTTGATCATAACTGAAAGATGGAAAATTTTAGACATACTTTCACATACAATAAAAATGAAACCTCACAATGTATTTGTGATACAGACAAGACCAAGACTCTCATCATACTTCATAACTCATGTCTAATATATAAAGAATGGAAAAGTGACCTGACCAACTTCCTTGCAATTACACTACAATTCAAACCCTATGTCTAAGCAAGCTTTGTTCACAGTACTGAACAATCTTTCTCCACTGCCCTTTCTGTCTTTTCTTTTAAAGTCATTCATTGACTAATCTTATAATTCTGTCAATCTCAGGAAACCTTGTAGATATTTCATTCCCATCATTTTGGATGCATTATCACATGGTCATTCCTGGAAAATTGTATAAGCTAAGCTGAGAAACAACTTCACTCTTTAATTCTCATGCAGCAATTTTCATAGTGCAATATAAGTTTTCTTCTTTTCTCTACAGGTGCAAAGATAATTATGCCATTCAGTGCAGACATACTAAATATTCATCTTATTTTCAAATTTACTATAGTAAAATCTTGATCAATGATACATGTAAAACCCAGTGGAATTGCACATCAGGTATGGGGGTGTATGTGGAGAGGTTGGAGGGGAGGGAAAGAACATGAATCATGTAACCACGGAAAAATATTCTAAATTAATTAATTAAAATAAATAATAAAAAGTCCATAAGCAGAAAATAAATGAGTGGTTGGATTAAAGCTCCATTTAATTTGCCCTTTATTAAATTTGAAAACAAACTCCTAGTCTTATTTATTAGTTCAAAAGTTCTTTTACTTTCAATTTTATTCATATCTCCTTTGATTTTTTTGAATTTCCAATTTAGTCTTTACTTGGATTTTTTTTTACTTGTTTTTTTACTTGTTCTTTTTTAATTTTTCCCCCTATTAATATAAGTATTCATGGATATAAATTTCCCCAAAGTACTGCTTTGGTCAAATCTCACAACTTTTGATATGCTGTCTCCTCACTGTCATTCCTTTTATAGTATCATTGATTGTTTCCATCATTTGTTTGTTGACTCACCTCTTTTGACTAATTAGATGAATCAATTTCCAACTTATTTTAAGCTTTTCTTTCCATTAATTCTTATTGACAATACTTTTATTGCATTATGATCTGAAAATGTTGCTATTATTACTTCTGCTTTTTTGCATTTTATTTTGAAGTTTTTATACTCTGGTACATGGTCTTCTGCATTTTTCCATGTGCATGTGAAAAGAAGATATATTCCTTTTCCATCTCATTCCATTTGCTCCAGATAGCTATTAATTATAACTTTTCTAAAATTTCACACACTTCCTTTATTCCTTTCTTGTTTATTTTTTGGTGAGAGTTCTGATAAAGGAAGACTGAGATCCCCTACCAGTAAATTTTTATTAGCCATTTCTTCTTTATTCTCCTTTAAAAATCTTGAGGCTATATCACTTGGTGCATATATGTTAAGAACTAATATGGCCTCCCTATGTAGACTACCTTCTTTATCAACATATAATTATCAACCTTATCTTTTAATCAGATCTATTTTTCTTCTAGCTTTGTTTGAGTTCATAATTGCTACTCCTGCTTTTCTTATTTGAGTTGAAGTCCAATAGTTTCTCCTCCATCCCTTTCCCTTTACTCTCTGTATTCTTAACTGCAAGGGATGAGCATCCGAGGCACTAATGAAGGTTTAATAATATCCAGGTATGGGATATGGAGCAGTATGTAGGGAGTGGATTTTATGCACTTCCCTTTGCCTAATTTTACTTCCAATTCCTCTTTGTCCTCAGAAATAGACCCTTTCTGACTACCTTTCAAGTTGTTTTCCTCAGGAGTGTCACCTAACTCTGACCCTTGTTCATTATGTGATTCTAGAATTCTAGAAGCACTCTTTTAAGGTACGTTTGAGATTCTCAGGGTGGTTCCAGCTTTTGCTTTTGCTAAGCTGCCTTCTTGGCACTACTTCTCCATTAATAAATCTTAACAAAAATCCTTTCTAAATAGCACTCATCCCACATGGGAAGGGACTGCCTTGGCAGGTAGAGTGTCCACTTCAATGGCCATCTGCAAGCAAAATCTGCCTTGGTATTAACAGAGAATTTGCAGGCAAAATTCAGATCTAATTAAAAGGTTGACTAGATGACTTTTGTGATTAACTTGAGGAATATAAATCTGTAACACTGGTTTAAGTTTTCACCTGAAGCTACCTAAAATAGAAGAGAGACAATTTCAGGAACACAAAAGGAAAAGTCCCAGCTTCTCAACATAGAATTCAAAGACTTTTTTTTTTTTTAATGAAACCAGGTAGGAGAACCCTGTGCATAGATCAGCACTTTTGCTTTTTTAATCATTGACACAGGCTTCAAATGCTGTACCTTTGGTATGAAATGAAGACATTCCCTTAATGGCAGATTGAGTTAACAGAAGAAATGGTCCTTACCAATGAAGAGTACATTCTGCACATTCTCCATCATGACTTCCCTGTACAGCTCTTTCTGAAAAGGGTCCAACAGGCACCACTCCTCCTGGGTGAAGTCCACAGCCACATCCTTGAAAGTTATTGACCCCTAAACCAGAAAAATTCACAAGATTTAGAGCTGAGCCTGCAGAATTCATCCAATGCAGTCCTTATCAACTAACTTGAAAAAACTGAAGCACACAAGGGACTCACCCCAAACTCTTCACCTTGAAGAGTGTCAGAACCAGCTCTGGAGACCAGTCATTCAGAGCCCAATGGAATACTGACAAAGACATTCTGTGTCTGAAGTGAGAATCATGTTGGAAGAGTAAAGACTGGAGAAGTGTCTCACTCTGAAATGCTTTTCCCTACAGAATTAAGGAGAGGATATGTGCTCTGAGGGAGGTAGGAGATGCTATGGAGAAGAGAGAAGGTGGTCTGAAATCTCTCCTCACCACAACTGTCAGAATTCATCCAGGAAGAACATTGTTTGAAGTTTGTGAGAAGGAAGCAATTACTGGGTATTCTGTGCAAAATGTTGCCAATGATTAGTAAGGAGATAACAAAGCCAAAAGCATTCTCTACTTAATTTCCTAAAAGTCTGAAAGACTCTTATTTACCTGAAAGCATAAAGATGACTACAGAGTTATATGGGATCAGACTCTGATTCTAGCTAAGTGAAGAAGAGCAATCTTTTGTTGTTATATTGAGTTTGGTAAAACACTGGGTATGATATGCCAAACCACCCTGTTTTTGCTTTATGATGAATATCATTTCTTACTAGAAAATATCAAGTCACTTTATATTTAGTTACAGAAGAATAAATGTGATGAAGAAAGGAGAGGTTGTTCATCTTTTAAAAAGATAACATTTGATTAACTGGGGTTGGGGGACTGAGCTCATTCATAAGAAAGACATTGACGGCAATGACTGGAATTCTCAAGAGGCAGAATTTCTTCATTTTTTAATTAAATTTATTAATCAACTGCTCATTTAATGTGGTCAGTTGAACCTCTCCACAATATAAAAGAAAGAAAAAAGGTAATTCCTCTAGCACTGGTGTCTTCTCTTTATCCCTCTCTTTTACTATCTATCTATTTAGACACATATCTAGACAAGATGCTTTGATATAGGAGCACCTTAAGTCACAAGCAATTTGAGATAACAGCAGTCACAATTAGGAATTTTTGCTTTAACTCAAGTAAATATTTGAATCACAAGCTTCCCACTGTGGAAGGAGCCCAAGGTGGATGAGGTAATCAGTACAAGTGAGATTAAGGAAAGATTGAGGATTTCGGGGAAAAAAATTGAACAGTTTATTCAAAAGACACATCCAGAAAATTTTGCAACAAGTCTTGCATTGGAGCTGTGTAATGACACTTGTTTCATACATTATCAAAATGTTCTAAAAGGGAAGAAGAAACAAATTTTCATGGAAAGCTTTTTGTTGAAACGGACTCTAAGTGAAATTGAGGAAAGTATGGCAAAACAGCCAAAATTCAATAAAGAAAATAAGTAAAAAAATAGCAATTAATTTTAGGAACAGTTACATATCACAAGTAATATGTAAGGTCAATTTTGCATTTAAACGTAGCATTATGTGTGTAGAAAGCAAGTTATGTTAAGAGTTAGCCCATGGGGCTGCTGGGTAGCTCAGTGGATTGAGAGTTAGGTTTAGAGATGGGAGGTCCTAGGTTCAAATCCGGCCTCAGACACTTCCCAGCTGTGTGACCCTGGGCAAGTCACTTGACCCCCCCCCCTTGCTCACCCTTACCACTCTTCCACCTAGGAGCCAATACACAGAAGTTAAGGGTTAAAAAAAAAACATTAAAAAAAAAAAGTTAGCCCATGAAATGAAAACCTTTTCCTCCAGCATCTTTACCTGCCCTTGAAGGTAAATAACATTTCATAAGCAAGTTTATTTCTTTACATTCTTTATTATTATCTACAAATATGTTTATTTGTTATATATGAAATACATTTTTGATTTAAAAATATATAAAAAAAAATTTGTGTGGTTTTTGGGGCCAGAACAGATTATCAGATTCGCAAATAGACCACTGAGGAGGGGGACTTAGGAGACCTCAATCCCCCCCTCATTACTTCATCACAAGAAAAGCAGGTCTTTGTCCATATAAGGAAGGTGTCAGTCCAAGCTTTCCCCAGCCTGGTGGCTGGCCCAGCACAAGCTCATAACAATAAAAGGGAGGCTCTGCCCTAGTTCCACAACCTCCTGGGAAGGGCACAGCAAGTCTGGAGTTTCCATCTTGGCCAGCTAAAGGGAAATTTATTCCATAAAAATATCACAATTCAACATTAATTTTCAAAGAGTTTATTTATGAAAAACAAGGATCTAAGCCTGCAACTATGCAAACCTGGGGAACACGGTTCAGGAGAAGATGGTAAGAGGCAGACTGAGGAATAACTGGCTGGCGGCCTGTAGCTCACAGCATTGGCAATGGCCGGCTGACACCACTCAGACCAGAGCTGGGCTGTGCGCAGGCGCGAAGAGCCAGCAGGACCCTCACAGCCAGGTCAGGGGCTGCCCCCATAGATGCTGGCACGTGGAGCTCTAGGCCGCTCCTCTCTCCAACACCCCCCCTCACCTAAGCCAATGCTGGGCCACGGGAGGCCAGTCTTACCCCAAGCCGGGCGGTGGGCAGAGCAGGGGCAGAAAAGGCCACGGCAATGGGACATATGGAGAGACTGACCTGCTCTGTTCTCTGTTCTAGAACTAAAAAGGCTTATAAAAAGGGAGGATTCTTCTCCAGCTTCTAGTGGTTGCCGTCTACTTAAGCAAAACTAAAACTCGGGTCCTGACTCTGAAGAGGTGGTTAAATATCTACGTGAATAAGAGAGGACAGACAGACAGAGAAACAGACATGGAAATCTCTTCTCAAACTAGCCACATGGGCGCTCAGTGTTCTCTCAGCTGCATCCTGTCACCGCTGCCTCAGAGGAATATAAAAAAAAAAACCAAAAACTGCTTCCTGGAAGCCCTTCTTAAACCTCCTTCTTTAGCCCCAGGCCAGTCTCCTTTCCTTTCCCAGTCACTGTGCCCAGCTCCCTTCTCCCAGGACCTCCTGCTGCAGCACTCTCAGGGACTCAGCTAGGGCGACCCCAGCATGTGATTTCTGGTGGAGGAGCTTCCCCTTACACAGGAGAAAGAAAAAAAATGTAAGAGCTTCAATAGGGTCAAATGGCAAATATTCCTAAATGGAAAGATGACATCTGTAAACCTTAAAAGATGTTATCATTATCATAGCAGCTATAGGTCCACATAGAGTGTGTAGGGAAAGTTGTTTAGGATGAAATGTCAAAAAATATAAATAAAAATTGTTGGAGGAGATGTGGCAAAATTGGGACACTAATACATTGTTGGTGGCGTTGTGAATTAATCTAACCATTCTGGAATTTAATGTAGAATTATGTCAAAGGATTTTAAAAGACTTAATACTCTTTGATCCTGCTATAACACTACTGGGTTTATATCCCAAAGAGGTAATAATGAAAAATACTTGTACAAAAAATATTTATAGTCGTGCTTTTTGTGATGGCAAAAAACTGGAAAACGAAAGGCTGTCCCTCAATTAGGGAATGGCTGAATAAATTTTGGTATATGATGGTGATGGAATACTATTGTGCTGTAAGGATTAATGATTTGGAGGTTTTCCATATGAACAGCAAGAATCTCAATGAACTGATGCAGAGTCAAATGAACTGAAATAGCAGAACACTGTACACAGAAAGTAAAACACTGTAGAAAAATTCAATAGAATGGACTTTGCTACTAGTAGCAATGCAACAAGCCAGGACACTCCTGAAGGACTTAGGTAAAAGAATGCTATCCACTCTGAGATAAAGAACTATGGGAGCAGAAATGGAAAAACAAAATATATGACATCACCTATCACATATATATGGGTATGCAATTTGGGGTTTAGGGCTTAAGAAATAATTCTATAGTAAAAATGAATAATATGGAAATAGGTATAAAGTGATATCATTTTTGTACAATTCAGTAGAATTGCTTGTAGGTTCTGGGAGGGGGGAGGAAAAAAGGGAGGGAAAGAAAATGAATCATGGAAACATGGGAAAAGATTTTCAAATTAATTAATTTTTTAGGAAAGATCATTCAATTATAAATATGAATGATATGGAAATAGGTTTTGATCAATAATACATGTACAACCCAGTGGGATTGTTTGTCAGCTTGAGGAAAAGGGAGGAAGAGAATAGGAATCATATAATCATGTAAAAACATTCTAAATACATTTTTTAAAGATAAAAAAAATTTTTAAAGGAACCGAAAAGAAAAATATTGAGAAAGCAACAGGATAGATAATCTTGTTAGGTTCAAGGTAAATGATTTTAATAGGAAAAGGAAAGACCTAATGTTTCTGTATGTTAAGTTGCTTTACGTTCCTGATAGTTTAATAATATTTGAAAAGCAGACCTTTTAGCCCTCCCCTGGGATTCTCATCCTTTTTCTTCTACTAAAAATATGCCTTTGCCTGTTGCTGCCCTCACCTGATCTCACCCCAAACTTCTTCCAGAGCCTCTCTGGTAGACCTGACTGACCTCTCCAAACCCCAGAACCTGAAGGTCAGGAGCAGAGACTGTCCCTGGGCCATCCCTGGAATGGTGGATGAATAAATGACTGCACTTGGGCCTGTCTAAAATCTGGGCTGGCTCACCAGGCAGGGGCTACAGAGGCCCTAGAAAACCCCCAGGACACAGTTGGGGATTGTGGGTGATCTTTGAGGGCACACCAGGAGGCTTGGGAAAGGCAGAGGTCTTAGTTCTGCTGGGTTCCAGCTGTGGGGAGCTTGGCCAGGTTTGGGGATGGACTTCACTCACCTGGGATGGGGGCCTCAGGGTCCCTGGGGCCATTCCTTCTGGCTCCAGGATCTCTGCTAGGGCCAGACTGTGTTCCTTCAGGGGGTCGGAGCCCCAAGGTGGGGAGACTTCCTCTTTGTACACCTGTGGGGATTTAGAGAGGGGGAGGGCTCAGAGGGGCTTCCAGGGCCCTACTCAGGGGATCAGATAAGATTCTTCCTAACCTGAAGGGACAGGGAGGGTCAGGCTTGGAAAGGACCTTAGACTGGACAGGAGGAAGCCTCCCCACCCCCTCTGCTGCTCTCTTTGGCTTATTCCATTCAGAAACTGCATTGGGTGCACAGGGTGGATTGAGGAAGACTCCTGGGAGGAGAGGTTGCTGGGTAATGAGGGGTCAGGAGACGCGGGACGGGTGATGGGCATCAGGTGGTGGTTGAAGGGAAACATGTTGGCATTTATTTTGTGCCCGAAACCAGAGCTCTTTCCATAGAGTGTGGGCACGGGCATCTCCCCCACTCCAACCAGGCTGATGTTGGCTGCTTCTCCCCTTGTAACTTCGGGTAAGGCAGGACCAGCCCCGCTCCTATCTTGTGACTGCACCCTCTCCTCCACCCATCTGCTGGCTCCGCTATCAGGAGGGGACCCATTCTCTCCTCTGTGGGAGGGCAAAGCCCCGTTAGGGCTCCTTTTCCAGGTAGAGCCGCCTATGGTCGTTTAAAGAAATGAACAGAGACACAAAGAGAGGCATGCCCCTCCCCCCCACCATACATACTTACACCACCGCCCCTGCCCAGTCTCTCTGGTAGCACGTCGGGCACAGGAGCGTCTCCCTTCCCCCAACCCTTACCGGACTCCCAGGCTCAGTGATCGGCAACTGTTCTCCCCGGGTCTTCTCGCTCCCCAGGAATTAGGGAGCAGAAACTCTCCACTGCAGAAACTCCAGCTGCAACTTTTGCATTGATTCTCTCCCCTCCCCCTCTCAAGGAAAAAAGTCCTAAAAACGACCTGTGTAAACGCTACAGAAACAGAGATCACCCTCAAGAAATTCCCAGCATGCCCTGGGAATTGGGTGAAGCCCGGACCCAGGCATTTTGGGAAATGGAGTCTTCCACAATGAGAATGCCGAGGCTTGGAGGACGTCATGCCAGAGGCAATCTGGGAAATGAAGTCTTACTTCTTCGGTTTGGAGCCCTGGTGGAGGAGGGGCCACGCACCAAATGTTCCCAATGCTCCCTGGCTGCAGCGGGTCCTTTTAGTTTCCTTTCTGATAGTTTGAACCTGTATCCTCCTCGGCCTCCTTCCTGTGATATAGGAGGCGGCCATGGACAGAAACACGGAAGCATTTCGGAGGAGAGCTCAGATCTCGGGTGAGAAGGGACCCAAGGAGCCCCTGAGCCCGACCTCCTCATTTCAGGGAGGACCAAACTGAGGCAGACAGGCTGGTCCTTGTCCTGAATTAGGGGCGGGAGGATGGCTGGTTCCTGTGCCGTATTGATGCTAATAGCAGGGCCCTGGCGTGGGAAAGCCCCAATTCCTGTATTTTAGGAACAATTACTGTGTATTTCTCTCTCAGGCCAGGCTCTGAGATCCCATCTAGTCTATGGTTTTTTGCACTTCCTTTGCCTTAAGCATCCCAAAGAACTTCTTCCTCTTCCACAGAATTTCATGAATGAGTAAAGGGGGCAAAGAGTGTTTTCAGGCCCGAGATAGAACCTTCCCGAGTCCCCCTGTGTGTGGACAAGGGCTGAGGCTTGGCTGGACCATCTCCTCATCAGGCACTCACCAGTTAAGGGGTGTCTTGGGGAGCTCCAGGGAGGGGCTGAATAATGAGCTCCTCAAACTCTGTTAAACTGCCTGACCAAGATCTGGGATCTCTGGTCAATGGGGAGGCCCCTGACCCCAGGGGGCTGGTGATGTCTTGGAATTTGGTCCTTCCTGGTCCTGAGCAGCCTGTCCAGCTTGGCCCTCTGTCCACACCCTCCTTCTAGAGCCCAGCTTCTCTCTGTCTCTCTTCTCCCTGGCTTTCGGGCACTATTTTTGTATCCCTCATTTCACAGCAAAGGAAGGAAGAACTATAATGGTGGCAGATATAATGATTCAATTAGTCAGTGTAATTTATCCACAAGATTTCACTTGTCTAAAGGGTTGTCAATGTGGAATCTAGAAGCCCCCAAACTTGTAGCCTAATAAGATTAAATGACGCCAATTTAGTTAGCTTGAAGGTGAAAGCCTCTAGTTTGATTTTGTCACCTGAGAGTTTTTCCTCAGGGAAAGTACAACTTCAGGAGTCTCAGACCAACAGTAGATCTTAAAGCAGTTTAAGTGGGGATGGCTAGTCCATCATCAGGTATTAAGTATCTCTTTTTGTCTCAATAGATTCTTCCCTTAAGCCAAAGTTCTTTACCAAGGTAGCCCAACCTTTGGCTGGATCTTCCCCTTTTGTGTCCATTGTAAAGCATCAGCCTCTCACTGTTATTCCTACCTAGGACTCCTCATTTTTCTTTACCATTATATATAGCCAATCAATTATCTTCTTTTATCCCCAGATCCCCTAAAATGGTATTTAACCTTCCCAACTTTAATGGCTCTTTGGAGTTGTCAATCTAGCTCAGGTTGGCTCTCCCAGGGACCAGTGCAAGGAGAGTAGGGGATATCTGCATGGGTGTGTAGTGCACAGCTCTGTCTGGAGGCCTAATTTAGCACTGAACTCCTTTCCTTAATTATGTGAAGATGGGATTAACCCTACCCTGCCCATTTTTAGATTTAATCACCAAAGGTGTAAACACCCCACTTAATCCTCATGTGGGGGAGGTCCATGACCCAGGTGTGCAAGAGTGGGTGAGGAATCAGAATCAATTGACTGCTCCCTGGGCAGTCCTAAAGGAAGCTTTAGCTTTAATTGGTCCATGTAAAATGGAAGGTCACAGGAAGTGATGAAAGGGTTTTGATAAATTGGAAGAACCTCCTGGGACTCTGTCTTCTTCCCCTTGAACTGGACCTGGAGGAGCTCTGGCTGAGGACTGCTTTATGTTTCTCCTTAGAACTAACACATGGGTGAGTGAAAAGAGGCTGACTCTCTTTCTTTGCTTACCTGGAGGTATTAGCCCTGGAGGGGCCCCTTGACTGGGAGGAGGCCTTGTAGCTAAAACCTTTAGGCTCTCTGGCTGAGGCCTCTGGAGCCTAAACTAGGAAGGTTGCCCTGGCCAGCTAGGTACGTTTATTAATTGACAGATTAATAAATATTGGTTCCACTAATTTGAACTTCTGGGTGTCTTGACTTGTTTTCTGAAGTACCCTTCTTCAGTCCAACCATAATAATTTTACTTTTTACAATTAAAGAGTGGTTTTTCTGATTATTTAATAGTCCTGTGTTTTTTTCCAGTTAACAAGGTAATGGGAAAATATTGCCACCTAAGAAGTCTACAACTCTACTTTGTATATGACAGGCAGTATGTAAATTTTAATTCTTCTTTTTTAAACCCTTACCTTTGTCTTGGAATCAGTACTGTGTATTTGTTCCAAGGTATGAGAGTGGTAAGGGCTAGCCAAATGAAGTTAAGTGATTTACCCAGGGTCCACAGCTTGCAAGTGTCTGAGGCCAGATGTGAACCTAGAACCACTCTGGGCCTGGCTATCAATACACTGAACCATCTTCCTCTCTCCATTGTTATTGTTATTAGTGCTTTCATGGAAAAGAACTACTTCATATTACATGACCTCATAAAGGGTTTTAGATGTGACTAAGAATTCAAAGGGTAATAAGTGGAATCAGTTCTCTGATAGAGAATTTGAAAAGATGTTAAGTTTCACTTCAGGTTTCAAACTCAAAGTATTTTTTATGAAAAGGCGAAATTTGGCAAACTTTGGTAAAAATATGGTGTAGAAAGGCCACTTCTACAATCTGGATGCTGGATTATGAACTAAATTTTAAGAAAATAAGAAAATATACATCAGGAAAAATCATGTTTTATCTGCCCAGTTGATCATGCGTTTTAATCATAGAAAGCATTGTTTTCTGAATTTTAATTTCAGTTCTAAATCTAATTTTGAAGCATTAAATTTCATTCTGAAGGTTTTTTCCCATGTCTATGAAAATGATAAAACAGTTTTTTAGGGTTTTTGTATAATTTTAATATTATATATTGATTATATTATAATTTATAATATAGATTTATAATACAAAATGATACAACAATCCATCATAAAATTATAATATAATACAATGTACAATATTCTACTATGTAGACAATGTTAAAAACCAATGAAGTATTTTAATTGGCTATATTTGAGAGGAAAAACTTGAAGAGATCTAGTTAAATCTCCTTGTTTTCTTATGAGTTATAAGAGCAAGGCAAATTTTTATCCGTTTCTCCATTATAACATCTCTTTGATTAGATGGAAAGTAATTATTAGGAGGAATTAGGACTTTGTTCAAGTCACACAACTATTTTTTATGCGTAGCATTCAGAGTTTAACCAATAAAAAAAATATGTGAGCACTTCTCCAAAGTTATCATGGTTTATTAATGAGGGCATGAGATTCTCATGAACAAAAAATGAAGCTCCTTCATCAACCCTCTGAGAATAAAGATTGTTTCTTGCCCCCTTCAAGGGAGTTGTATCCTTTCTCTGACTGGCCTGACAGCTCAAACTTAAGACTTCCACTGCTAGTCCTCATTGGTCCATCCTAGCAGAGACTAAGTGGACTTAGAGACCTCAAATCCTCTCCCATTACTTCATCACAGAAGGGCTGGACCTCAGCTCAGACCCAGAAATCAGCCAGCTGCATCATGAGTCAGGCGTTGGATATAATGGACTGAACAGCAGGGATCGGGGCCTCTATCCATTCCGTATCTTCCCCATATATGGTTATTTTGTTTGTTTATAAGATCCTATGTGCGATTGTTGCCATGGAATCTAGAGACCCCAAACTTGTGGCCTGATGGGATCTGATGTACCCCAAGTTTTAGAACTAGCTTGTAAGTTGGAGACCCCAAAGCTTGGACTTGTTCCCTGTTCCCGTGAGGATCAACCCTGAAGGGAATCTCAGGCTACCAGTTTCAGACTGAATAATGGACCCTAAGGTAAATGCTAAATATCGTTTTGTCTTAGTTAGTCTCCCCCATTGTATCAGAGACCCTTTCCCAAGAAGACATACCTGGGCAGGGACCATCCTTTTAGTATCCATTGTAGGTAGTCCCTTCCCTTACATCCTAACCTTTGGCTAGGATTCCTTTCCCAGGCTTGATTGTAACCTGTCAGTATGGTCATGTCAGTCATCTTTCCCTGCCCCTGGATCTTCCCAAATGGTATGCACACACTTTAGAGGCCATGGTAGTTCAGGATCTATCTATACTTTTTTAACAGTCTACAATGCCTTGGTCCCAAAATGACCATTTTTATGAATTGATTGACATATTTGATGATAAAAACTTTGAGGGAGTAAGGGTTTTCCTTCAGATGACAACCATACTCCATTAATCTGTTTTGCTTTGAATTTTTGCACTTCCTTTACATTATAATTAAGGGATAAATCTGATTTGGTAAGAGTTGCCAAAGGTAAAATTAGTTCAGGCCCTTCTAAAGTAACAAGTTTTGTGGCAATATCTGCCTGGTGTTTCCCTCTAGAGACAGGGTCAGATCCACCTGTATGAGCAGAGAAATGAAACAACAGTTGGAGCTTCAGGTAGTTGAAGAGCAGAAAGAACCTCGTTAATCATTTTTGCATTTGTAATACTTTTCCCAGCTGAAGTTAAAAATCCCCTTTGACGCCAGAGCATACCCACTGTATGGCATATTCCAAATACATATCTAGAGTTGGTGTAAAGTGTTGCTTTCTTATCTTTTGCAATTATACAGGCATGTTTTAAAGCTATCCTTATAAGCTATACACAAAAAATCTTTTCTGTCAATTAGGATCTTGGGGGGGACCCCCCATATTGATATTTGAATCTTTCCTGTGGCTACTCAGGCACAAGAAACAAGAAGATCCTGTTCTTCCCATTATCTAGGACCAGCTCCTTCTGTCTTCCCTGTTCTCATGACCATGCTGAATAGGGCAAAGGAAAGTCTTCAGTGACTGGGGAAACACAGAAGGCTTTCCAGCCCTGGAAGCAACAGTATCAGGTCCTAAAGAGCTAGACTTGGAGTCAGAAGATTCAGGTGAAATCCAGCCTCAGATAACTACTTTGTGTGATTGAGAATAATAGCCATCATCATGATAAAATGTGTGTCATTAATATTAGCTTACATGTAGCATGTTCAGGGCTGTAATGTGCTTTGTGGACCTTTAAATTTGCTAATCCTCAGTTTCCTCATGTGAACATGAGAATAATAATGCTTTGAGAATTTACTGTGTTAATTCCTCTCCATTAGGGAGATTTACTATGTATTCCTGTGTCTGGGATCTGGGTCAAGCAGATGATTTAGGAGGCAGCTAGGTGGCTCAGTGAATTGAGAGCCAGTCCTAGAGGTGAGAGGTCCTGGGTTCAAATATGACCTCAGACACTGCCTGTGTGACCCTAGGAAAGTCACTCAGCCCCTATTGCCTAGCCCTTACTGCTCTTCTACCTTAGAACCAATATACAGTATACTATATACTTTCAAAGATGAAAAGTGAAACCTCACCTCTAATGAAGATGAAATTAAGGTAATTATTAAGAATTATTTTGCCCAATTGTATGGCAACAAATATGAGAATCTAGGTGAAATGTACAAATATTTATAAAAATAGAAAATGCCCAGATTAACAATAGAGGATATTGAATAGTGAAACAATCCCATCTCAGGAAAAGAAATTGAACAAGCCATCAAGGAACTCCTAAGAAAAAATCCCCAGGGCAAGATGGATTCACAAGAGAATTCTGTCAAATATTTAAAGAACATCTAATCCCAATACTATACAAACTATTTGACAAAATAAGCAAATAAGGAGTTTTAGCAAAAGGGGCCCAGAGGTAAATTAAACAAGGTTTTAGCCACAAGGCCTCCTCCAAGAGCAGGGGCCTCTTCGGAGGTGAGTACCTCCAGAACAAGACAGGGAAAGGAGTCAGCCCTTTTCACTCACCCATGTGGTAGTCTAAGGGAAAAATAGAAAAAAGCAGTCCCCGGTCCTCAGCTGGAGCTCCTCCTACACCAAGTTGAAGGTGAAAGACCTTGTCACAGGAAGTTCTTGATACTTTTAAAGACCATTCCTTTAGTCACTTCCTGTGCCTTCCTTCCACTTGACTGTGGACCAGTTACAGCTAAAGCTTTGCTTAGGACTGCCCAGTCACCCACTATTGCACAGGATTCTTGTGACTAAATCTAAAAATGGGCAGGGGAGAGTTAATTCCATCTTCATACTCATCAGGGGAATATAGATGGTAGTCAGAAATTTCATAAGGAGGGGATGATTGCAATGGAAGAGGAGAATTCAAGCAGACCAGAATGAAAAAGGATGAAAGCAAACTGTGAGATGACAGCAAAAGAAGAAGAAGATGACCTGAGACTGACAAGGAAAAGACTGTACAGGAATCTGCAAAGAAGAGGATCAGACGAGGACTGGACTCCAGAGAGTGAGATAAATGTGTCATTATACACACTACATTTCCAAAATAGTTTCATGCAATAATACATAGATACACAAGAAAAGAAGAGACCCATCAGGCAATACCAGAAGAGGAAGAGCTGAAGATTTGGTAAGTATGTTCCATGCAACAAGCACACAGAAGATACTCGTTTTAATTACTGTTATGAGATTTTATTGATACAATATCCATGTAGATAAATGAATATTTATGAACAGGTTGATATAGTAAGAAAGGAAGTATATATATTGGATTCAATAAGGTCTGACCTAGATAGAAAGTTTGTTTTAGATATTCTACTTAAGTAACATCAGGAAACATACAGGGATCAATACAGAGATTAGAGTAGGAACATACAGACAGTATTACACACACACATGTACAAAGCTTTATAATGTATGTATATCTACTTGTAAAATAGGACTGACATAATTATAATATAGGGAATATAAGTATATATACATATGTGTAGTTTTATGTAATTATATGTAAAGGTTATATAAAATAGGTCTGTGTACACTTAAAATAATTGGAAAGCCTTAAATTCATAAGATGAATGCTTAGTCAAAGTTCTCTGTAGAAAGTTTGGTTTGATGTAATAGCAATAGAATTTAGCATTGAAAGTTTGTTTTGAATGGTTTACCTTGGATTTTTTAAAATGTATTTTGCATAAGTTTATTTTTTAGTCATATAGTGTTTTTTGTAAAAGGTTATGCTATGTTGTGTTTATTGTATTTTTTTCCATTTTTCTATTTTTATACATTACTATAGCTTTTAGATAAGATTGATTTTAGATTAGTATCATAGTTTTATGTTACAAACTAGTTCTGCAAAAGTTTTCTAGTTGCATTTTGATTTTTAGATTTTATAACATTTTTATCCTTTGCATTTTATATATATATATTTTATATATATTTATATATTCAGAAATTTTTTTGTTTGTAGTGTTTTGCAAATATTTTCACTTTGTTGGATCTTTGTAATAACTTATTGTAAATCCTTTCCTTTCCCTTCCTTTCTTTTGTTCAAATCCCTATCATAGGAAAGTTAAGAGAGGAATTAGATAGCAATTTGTTATTTTGGGGTAAGAATTTAGATTAGGAATAACATAAGGGGAATTAAGTTTTGGTGCACAGACACCAAAACTATTTTTATTAAAATGAGTTTTGATGTGTGCAAAGGGTGGGGATGTAAGAGAATAAGAAATTAGGGTTTTGCAACTTCGCAAGCATAGCAAATTTTTTTTTCAGCAAAGAATTTATCTTTATTACTTCAGATAGTTTTTTTTTGTCTTTTTTTTAAAAAGTATTTAAATTTTATTTTTTTAAAAAAATTTTCCATGGTTACATGATTCTTGTTTTTACTTTCCCCTTCAATCCCCCTTTAAGCCCTCCCCTCCCCATATCAATGCACATTTCCACTGGTTTTAACATGTGTGATCAGTCAAGACTTATCTACATATTATTGATAGTTGCATTGGTGTGGTCATTTAGTGTCTACATCCCCAACCATGTCTGCATCAACCCATGCATTCAAGCGATTATTTTACTTCTGTGTTTCAATTCCTGTAGTTCTTCCTCTGAATGTGGGTAGTGTTCCTTTCCATAAAACCCTCAGAATTGTTCTGGGTCGTTGCATTGCTGCTAGTACAGAAGTCCATTACATTCGATTTTACCACAGTGTATCAGTCTCTATGTACAATGTTCTTCTGGCTCTGCTCCTTTCACTCTGCATCAATTCCTAGAGGTCTTTCCAGTTTACATGGAATTCCTCCAGTTTATTATTCCTTTGAGCAAAATAGTATTCCATCAGCAGCATATACCACAATTTATTTAGCCTTTCCCCAATTGAAGGGCATTCCCTCATTTTCCAGTTTTTTGCCACCACAAAAAGGGCAGCTATAAATATCTTTGTACAAGTCTGTTTATCTATCATCTCTTTGGGGTACAAACCTAGCAATGCTATGGCTGGATCAAATGGCAGGCATTCTTTTAGTGCTCTTTGGGCATAGTTCCAAATTGCCATCCAGAATGGTTGGATCAGTTCAAAACTCTACCAGCAATGCATTAATGTTCCAATTTTGCCACATCCCCTCCAACATTCATTACTCTCCCCTGATATCATTTTAGCCAATCTGCCAGGTGTGAGGTGATACCTCAGAGTTGTTTTGATTTGCATTTCTCTAATTATTAGAGATTTAGAACACTTT
>NC_058132.1:10912577-10926060 GCF_016433145.1 Gracilinanus agilis | reverse complement strand
CATAAATCCCTCTGAATTGTCCTGGGTCACTGTATTGCTGCTGGTACAGAGGTCCATTGCATTCAATTTTACCATAGTATATCAGTCTCTGTGTACAATGTTCTTCTGGCTCTGAATCTGTTCCTGGAGGTCTCTCCAGTTCGCCTGGAACTCCTCCAGTTTATTATTCCTTTTAGCACAATAGTATTCCATCACCCACATATACCAGTTTGTTTAGCCATTCCCCAATTGAAGGACATACCCTCCTTTTCCAATTTGTTGCCACCACAAAAAGCCCATGAATATAGTTTTTGAAAATTACACATAACATTTCTCCATATAGGAATACAAATAATTTTATCTTATTAAGGCCCTTAAAGAGGTAAATTTAAAAATAAGAATTTTCTTTCTTTCCCCTCTGTTTCTTATTTACCTTTTCATGTTTCTCTTGGTTTTTGTGGTTGGATACTGAACTTTCCATTTAGTCCTGGTCTTTTCTGTGCAAATACTTGGAAGTCTTCTATCTTGTTGAATGCCCATACTTTCCCCTTGAAGTATATAGTCAAGTTTTGATGGGTAGGTGATCCCTGGTTGTAGACCCAGTTCTCTTGCCTTTCTGAATATCATATTCCAAGCTTTGCAGTCTTTTAGTGTGGAGGCTACCAGATCCTGTGTGATCCTGATTGGTGCCCCTTGATATCTGAATTGTCTCTGGCTTCTTGTAATATTTTTTCTTTTACTTGGAAACTGTTTAATTTGGCTATTATATTCCTGGGGGTTGTCTTTTCAGGGTCTAGTGTAGAGCGTGATCTATGGATCGTTTCAATGTCTGTATTGCCGTCTTGTTGTAGAACTTCAGGGCAGTTTTGCTGAATAATTTCTTTTAATATGGAGTGCAAATTTCTATTAATTTCTGCTTTTTTCAGGAAGACCAATGTTTCTCAAATTGTCTCTTCTAGACCTGTTTTCTTGATCTGTCAATTTCTCATTGAGATATTTCATGTTTCCTTCTATTTTATCAGTCTTTTGACTTTGCTTTATTTGTTCTTGCTGTCTTGAGAGATCATTGGCTTCTAATTGCCCAATTCTAGCCTTTAGAGACTGGTTTTCCTTTTTTTTTTTTTTTAAACCCTTACCTTCAGTCTTGGAGTCAATACTGTGTATTGGCTCCAAGGCAGAAAAGAAGAGTGGTAAGGGTAGGCAATGGGGGTCAAGTGACTTGCCCAGGGTCACACAGCTAGGAAGTGGCCGAGTCCAGATTTGAACCTAGGACCTCCCATCTCTAGGCCTGACTCTCAATCCACTTAGATACCCAGCTGCCCCCCTGGTTTTCCTTTTTAATCTGGTCTATCTGGTTCTTCTAGGCTTCTTGCTGGTCATTTCTGGTCTTCAGTTTGCTTATCAATTCATTTGATTTCTAAGCCTCACTTTCCAATTGCGAAATTCTGCCTTTTAAACTGTTATTTTCTTGCCAGATCTCTTCCATCTTTCTTATAATCTCAGATTTGAACTCTTCAAGGTATTGTGACCCATTTTCATTTTGGGGGGAAAGTTTGGATGTTTTTAACTGTCCTGTTTTCTGGGTTTCTTCTGTGCAAAAGTTATCAAGTGTTAGAACTTTTTTCTTGGTCTTGTTTATTTCTTGGGCCTTGCTTGGTATCATTATGTTTTATCTGCTAGAAGTCTGAATAAGGCAATCTGATTCTCTTTTTATGGAGTTAGGGAGCAGTTTTTTGCCTGGGGCTACTTTGTGAGTTTCTTGGCTTTTCTGGGGACCCTCCTGGGGTCTCTGGTCTAGCTGTTTTCAGGGTAAAGCCCCTGTGTTCCTAGCCAGTTGCCCAGAGCTTGGAACTTGGCCCATGCTTGCTCCTCCACCCGAGATTTTCCCCTGAGTTTGAGTGCGCTGGGTGCTGCTGCTGTCTCTCTCAACCCCACTCCCTTGTCCAAGGTCTGAGTTTTCCAGCCACCTGGGATCTCAGGTCTTGCTGCTCTCAGGGGCAAACTCCTAGTAGTGCCAGCTAGCTGCCAAGGGGCTAGATTTTGTGCCCCTGCTCCCTCTAACTCTAGTACTGTGGGTGGGGTGGGGGCAGGTTGATCTACTTGCATTTTGATGGGAGCTATTTCTCCCCCTTATAGTGTGGAAGTACCCAAATCCCATGTACCTTTGATACTGTGCCCTATTCTTTCATCTAGTTTTTTTTTTGTCCTTTGGAGGTATGCTATATCGGTTGGTAAGGAGAGAAACTCCTAGCTTCTACTCAGCCACCATCTTAGCCTGGAAGTCCCCATAGCAAAAGTTTTGCAAAAGGGTCTGGGCACACACAAGGAACTGAAGGGGGAATTTCAGATTCTGGAGAACATATAAATCTGAGGACTGGAGACTGTTGAGGAGTCTTTTTTTTCTGTTTGGGCAAGAGAGTAGAAAGTCCACTTCCTGTGGAAGTTTGTATGAGGAGAATTGCTTTCCTGATACACGGAGATCCTGCAATCTAACCAGTGATAAGAACTGAGATCCTATTTATCCCTGTTCCAGTTAACATCTCCCAGACATCTTTGTAAGGTCCTGATTCCTGAGTCTGAAAAGTTTCATTACTAAGAGTGAGTGAGAGCTAGACCCTGAAAAAACTGTCTATTTTGAAAAACCAATCCGTCATTGGACCAGAGGCCTGCACCCATCTTTGCCTCTGAAGTTCATCAAGATTTCAACATTTCTACTCTGACAAACTTTTACCATGACTATCTTTAATTTGAGGACCTGTTAGCTCAGATTGAGAGTTAGTCTTGGGTTTTAGAGAGATCAGAGTAGTAAAGTGTAGCTTGACGATCTTGAAGAAGATTTCATGAGGAATCTGTAGAATTTGGGAGGAATATCTAGTTTTTAGAGTTAGGGACTTCCTTTACCTTGGTGCTCCATCATCTCCTATTGATTTACTATAAATAAACCTATTTTACTGTTTAAAAGATAGTCAGATAGCATTGTGGCCTAAGAGTTACTCTCAGGCCCATTCAGGCTTGACGAGTGAGTTTTTCTGTATATTAATAACAACAAGTATATATAACCCCAGTGAGTCATCTTACTCACCTATTTCAGTCACTTATTTTAGTTGGAGAGCCAGGTATTTCAGGCACTTATTTCAGCAACATATTTCAGGAGAAATGTAAAAATATATATAAAATACTAGAGGTAAAAAAGGGGTTAATACTAAGAGAAATGAGAAAAGAGACAAAATGGGGTTAATTTATATTTCAAAGAAGTGCATGGCAGGAGTGAGGGAGAAGACCAATACAATGGAAGGGTGAAAGAGGTTGGAGACAGGTAATACTTAATTCTTACTCCTGTTGAAATTGATGCAAAGAGGGAAGAACAATCAGATTCATTGGGGCAGAGAATTGATTTGTGCCCTATAGAGAATTAGAAGGGTAACAAACAGACTGGTGGGGAGGGAAGCAATGTAAGGGAGGGAGAGTGTGGAGGGTAGTTTAAAAGGACCCTAAGAAAAATAAGTGGAGAATAAGAAGGGAGGGGAGAGAAAAGGAAGTAAAATAAGGGTGAGGATTAGGGGGACTGATTAAAAAAGCAAAACACTGGTGTAGAAGGAAATAGTAAAAGAAGAAAGGGCAGGACTAGGAGAGGAAATCAAAATGTTGGGGGATACACAGGTGGTAATCATAACTATGAATGTGAATGGGATGAACTCACCCATAAAACAGAAGCAAATAGCAGAGTTGATTAGAAACAAAAATCCTGCCATATGCTGTCTACAAGAAACACACATGAGGAAGGTAGACACACACAGGGTAAAGTTAAGAAGCTAGAGCAAAATCAACTGGGCATCAACTGAGAAAAAAGAAGACAGGAGTCGCAATCATGATATCTGACAAAGCCAATGTAAAAATAGATCTGATTAAAAGAAATAGGGAAACACCAATGCAACTATGAACAATTTGGAAATAGGTCTTGATCAATGACACATGTTAAAACCAGTGGAAATATGCATCAGCCATGGGGGGTGGAGCTCAGGGGGTGAAGGGGAAAGTAAGAGCATGTATTATGTAACCATGTTAACTTTTCTATAAAATAAATATTAATAAATGTTTTAAAAAAGAGAGATAGGGATTGTAATTGCATCTTGATAAAAGGCAGTATAGACAATGAGGAAATATCAGTACTCAACATGTATGCACCAAGTGGTATAGTATCCAAATTTCTAAAAGAGAAACTAGTGGAGCTTAAGGAGGAAATAGAGAGTAAAACTATACTAGTGGGAGATCTGAACCTTCCTCTATCACAGGGTTTGGCAACGTATGGCTCTCGAACCATATCTGGCTCTTTTGAGGGCCAGATATGGCTCTTTCTGCAGGAGCCATAAAGTCAATTTTTTTTTCAGGCACTGTTACAGGAATGAGCACTGTGAGCACTGTATGGCTCTCACGAAATTACATTTTTAAAAATGTGGCATTTATGGCTCCCATGGCCAAAAAGGTTGCCGACCCCTGCTCTATCAGATCTAGAAATAAAAAAATAAATCTAGAAACAAAAAATAAATAAGCAAGAGGTAAGAGATGTGAATGAAATCTTGGAAAAATTAGTTAATAGATATGTGGAGAAAAATAAATTGGGACAAAAAGGAATATAGCTTTTTTCAGCAGCACATGGTACATTCACAAAGACTGACTATGTACTAGGCAATAAAACATGGCAAACAAGTGCAAAAGAGCAGAAATAATAAATGCAAACTTTTCAGATCACAATGCAATAAAAATAATTAATAAGAGTACATGGAGAGGCAAATCAAAAATTAATTAGAAATTAAATAATATAGTTCTCCAAAATTGGTAAAAGAACAAATCACAGAAACAATTAACAATTTCATTGAAGAGAATGACAATGATGAGACATCCTATCAAAATCTATAAGATGCAGTCAAAGCAGTACTCAGGTGGAAATTCGTATCCTTGAGTGCATATAACAAATTAGGGAGGGCAGAGGTCAATGAATTGTGCATGCAAATTAAAAAAACTAGAAAGAGAACAAATTTAAAATCTCCAGATAAAAACTAAATTAGGAATCCTAAAAATCAAAGGAGAAATTAATAAAACCGAAATTGAAAGAACTATTGAATTAATAAATAAGACTAGAAGCTGGTACTTTGAAAAATCAAATCAAATAAACAAAGTACTGGCTAATCTAATAAAAAATAAAAAAAGGAAAGAAAACCAAATTAACAGTATCAAAGATGAAAAGGGAGACTTCACCTCTAATGAGGAATGAGGAAATTAAGGCAATCATTAAAAACTATTTTGCCCAATTATATGGCAATAAATATGACAATGTAGGTGAGGTGGATGAATATTTACAAAAATATAAATTGCCTAGATTAACAGAAGAAGAAGTAGAATACTTAAATAATCCTATATGAGAAAAAGAATTTGAACAAGCCATCAAAGAACTCCTTAAGAAAAAATCCCCAGTCAGATGGATTCACAAGTGAATTCTATCAAACATTTAAAGAACTAATCTGAATTCTGCACAAACTATTTGACAAAATTTGTTCCATTTAAAAGAAAAGTCTGAAAGTGGAAAAAAAATCTTTATAGAAAGTTTCTCTGATAGAGGTCTCATTTCTAAACTATATAAGGAACTGTGTCAAATTTACAACTGTAAGAATTAAATTTTAATGGTTGACTAAAATATGTGAAAATTATAAATAATATGGTAGTCACCAATTCAACATATTATTGCTCAAAGTCAAAAAGACCTTTAATAGCTTTTATTTACAAAAGAGGTGGAAAGAGTGAAAGTAGAGAAATACAAAAGGATAGAGAAAACATTAGCCTATCTAACTAAATATTGCTTGATTCTGCCAGGACTTGTTGACCTTCAATAGGAATTAAACTCTCTCAGGAAGGGAAAACCAGTTATTCACTCACCCAAGTTCCCTCCAAGAGGCAAGTCAAGACAATGACTCTAGCTGAAGGTGATTCCTAAGGCCAACTGTCTTCCTTGAGCTGACCTTCTTGACGCTGACTTCCCTCTTGAAGTCCCAACTCCTTCTTCAAGCCAAGTTCCTTCTTGAAGTTGACTTTTTACACCCAGAAATTCAGGGCCTTTTATAGTGGCTTCTTGTCTTCCAAATTGTCTAGTACTGCCCAGAGGGCAGTGTTTGTGGGAACCAGTTCTCATCTTCTGGAGGGGTGAATACTCATTGAAAGGGTTCACAGATTCCTGGCTGACTGAGTTTCTGAAGGTGTGAATTCACTAAGCTCCTCCACCTAGTTCAAGCTTGTGTTGATTTAATCAAAAGGAGGACAAAGGAGAGTTAATCTTACCTTCACAATCTATATAGTGAGGTACTTAGTTAGTGTTAAGTAAAGTGTTAGCTCCAACTAGGCAAAGAGAATAAAGGATTCCCTTTATTTCACAAGTGTAAACTCAAAGAGAACAAAGAATTCCCTTTTACACAACTATGATGACCATGATTTTAAAAGAAATGTTTCTTTCTGCACTGAGTCCCTTACCTGTCAGCAGGTGCATAACAAGCTTTGTTACAGGTCCTCTGAAGACATGATTGGCCACTGCTTTGATCAGAGTTCTTAACTCTTTTAAAGTTGTTTCTTCTTTATGCAGTAAAAATTAGTAGTAAAATTTGTCCTCTTGGTTCTGTTCACATCTCTCTATCATTTTATGCTTCTCAGGATTTAGATTCTCTTTCATAATTTCCTAAGGTATAACTATATTCCATAAGTCATATATCAAAAGTTGTTTAGCTGTTCCTGGATAGTCTAAGAGGCAACCGAAGTCAAGCCCTTCCATTTCAACTCTTTTCCTCTTCTTCTCCATTCTCTTTTAATGTCTCCATGAGAAATTAAGTTAGTTTTATAACAAAAGTCTTTACTAGCATTATCCCTTCTTTTAACCTCCCATTTCTGTTCTTACCTATTGAGTTCAATTTATTTATTTTAAACCTGGGATATTCCAACCACCAAATCTCCAAAGAGCATCAAATTTCTCTTGGGGTTTGACTTTGCCAGAAAGGCTGTGCCACCTGCTTGGGCAGAGACTCCCCAAAGTGAGTTTACATGAAATTTATATATATTTAAACCACAAAGGAGGGAGGAGGAAGATTTCAGGTAAAAAGGAACTGAGATATGTTGCAAGAGGTTACTTAATAGTTAAGATACTTGTTACTGAATTGGTCAAGCTGGTTTCTGGAACCAGAGAAATTTTACAGGCTTCCATTCAGATGGTATGACAATAGGATGTTCTGATTGAAGGCTCATTGGGATGGAGAGTGAGTGTGGCAAGGAGGACTTTTAATTGTTGATGTAAAGCTTAATACAAGATGGAGGGAGTCATGTTTAGTATGTTATCCACACCACTTGGAGATCTTTGGAGATGAGCCTTTCACTCTTTCTGCCTCCAGACACATGTCCTCTGTCTTAGCTGGGAGGAATCCCTTTCTTTTTCCAAAGAGCTTTTCTCTTATTGAACTTCACCCTCATTAAAAGGTCTGGAATAATCTCAATATTTTAATGGAAAAGATGTGTGGGTAGTTTGCCTCCTTTTCAGGCAGCCACATTGACAGGAAGCCTTTTTTACATTTAAAAAATTTTAAATATAATTTTAGTTTTAAATCAAATTATCTTTCTTGTGTTTTTGTTGTTTGGGGAGTTTAAAAGGTAAATATTCTGCTCATTTTTCTTTTTTTTGGTAGGGGTGGGCAGGAAGGGCAAGAGTGTCTCAATTGCCTATTTTGTGAAATGTGTCTTCATTGATGATTAGCCTGCAGTTTGTAGAGTATTGAAATAGGTAACTGAAATACCAGGGTGGTAGTAATGGGATATTGGCAGGTTCAATGAATGGTTACTCAGGGCTAGTATCAGAAGATACCACAGGGTTTGGGAAGGCCAACATGTTGTAGGTCTAACAAATACAGTCCAAGCAGAGGTAATGAAAGCAGGGATGGTTTGGTTTATTAAACAAGGGAAGGTAGGAAAGGGAATTTGGATAACCCTATCTATTATTCAATAACTAACCCTCCCCAACAGATCTACTGTTGTTCCCTCACAGGAAGCCTTCAGAGATTTTAGCTACAATCTGAAGTCCCAGTCACTAATATAAATAAACTCCTCTAACCCAAACTCCCCCTTGGATGGTAACAGAAGTATTTAGTTTGGAAGCTAAGCAGGAACAGGGCTCAGGGAGAGGTTCTCCTGGACAGATGAGAAGCAGCTCTGTAGATGCTCAGCTAGCAGGAAACAGTATAATCAGGTACAGATATGATAGGAATGATGAAGATATAGCAGAAGGAAAGCCACAGGAGAGAAGCCAAGCTCACTAGGTGCACCCCAGGAGACAAGACTTAGACTCAGCCTCTAGCTTAACTGTCTGTTAGAAAAGAGCCCAGTCACTTCTGCAGAATTCTAGAACCTTTCCTGCCTCTGCATCTTTTCTAGTTCCTGCTCATATGCTCTCTTTCCTTATAACAGTATATCATTTCGGACCATATCTTCTTTCCCTCTCCCCATTTCCTCCACACCCTGCCCCAACTTTGCAATTGTCATTTTGGATTACTAATCAGTGTGGGTCTTGTGTCATTACACATCCTTGTTTTTACATTTCAAAGTCAGAATTTGACTGTCATTCTTATTTAGAAATTTGCCATTGAAATTTAACCAGTATGTAACTTGGAATTTGAAACAGTAAGTTCTATCTCCTGCCCACTGGAAACAACCTAGGAATTCTTTTCATTCAAGGTTTTGTATTCAGAAGTTTTTGGCAGCTTCCATGTAATATTTCCTTAAGTGCTGAGTTTCAGACACTCTTCCCTTAAGCCCAGTGCAGCTACTCAAGCTGATCCCTTACCCAGTATCTTCCCTGGCTCTCTTCTGTCCTTCCCTACCTGGGCTAAATCATTTTCTAGGATTCTTTGCATGGTTCATAGAGGGAAGGAGACATATTTGCTGTTGGTGGTCTGTTGGGTTACCAACCTTGTGTGCAGGTCTCCAAGTACAGTGGCAAAAATAATAGCTAATATTTACATATCACTTTAAAATTTACAGAGCACTTTACAAGTATATCATTTTATAGTCACCACAGTCCTAGGATGTAGGTGCTATTATCATTCCCATTTCACATTCATTAGGTTCTATTCATTATGAATTTTCTAATGTCTAGTCAAGGATCCTCTCTGGCCAAAAACCTTCCCACATTCAAGACATTCATACAATCTCTCTCCAGTAGGAGTTCTCCTGTGTTGCAGAACATCTTTCCTGTAGGGGAAGGTTTCCCCACATTCATAAGATTTCTCTCTAATATGAATTTCCTTGTATTCATTATGTGTAGCTGTTGTTAACTTGGAAATGACACAGAACTACTAAAGTAGAGAGAAAAACGAAATCTTTAATCAGGAAAGGGATAGGTTCAATAATTGGCCACTACACAGAAACCAGCACCAAAAATTACACAGGGCCTACACCCCAGGAACTCTGGGAATGTATCCCTGGGAGAATGCACCAAGCTAGATGATTTCTCTGAAGAACAATAGAATTTGGGGAACTTATATACCTCCTGGGGAACTTGGGACAGGGAAGTATGATTGATTGGCTTTACAATGGACACAAGGAAATGAGAAGTCCAAGACAGGCTTATTAGGGAGAGGCTGATGCTTTACAATTGTAATGACATTTTTGCAATGCAATATGAAAAGCAAAATGATTGGCAGTTAGCTGTTTAGAACTTGGAATGAGCAGTTTGGCAAAGCCTGGCAGGTGCAAATTCAGTTGATGGAAAAGGTATAAAAGCAGGATTTGAAGGGAGACAAGGATCTCAATTTTTAGACAGGACATGGTGGGGTTGGTTGTGCTTGGGTAGGCTGAGAAGTTAACTTAAGATACCAGCAACCAGCACTGATCACTTCCATAGTCTTAGATCTTGTGATATCTTATACTGAATATTCTGGTTTAATTCACTCATCAAGAAGAAATAACATCATTCATCATCAAATGAATTGGTTCAGGTTGAAGCCATTTGGCTCTGCCAGGTGGACTAACCATCAATAACTAAAAAGCTTCAATATCCTGATTACCTTCAATTTATATGCCATCTGGTCATTAGTAACTTAGTCCAAGGATCTCCTATAACCCTCTTCCCATCATTTCCCTGCTTCCCTCCCTAAAACCTATTGTTATTAAATCTTTAAACTCACCTCAAGTGAACGTTATCATTACTTCAGGGATTAGTGAATATATCCTTGGACACTTGAGGGAACAAGGAGATTAATTTTCTTGATTCAAGGAGTTAGTAAGCTTCTTTTCCAAAAGGTGGGTTGGTTATATGCTCTGCAGGTGGGGCAGGATGCACACACTTTAGAGGCTATGATAGTTATTTATACCAGAGGCTATCCATACTCTTAACAGAGTCTACAATGCCCTGGGTGCCAAAGTGACCATTTTTATGAATGGATTGGCATATTTGGTGATTAAAAACTTCTAGGGAGCAGGGGTTTTCCTTCAGATGACACCCATACTCCATTGATCAGTTTTGCTTTGAACTTTTGTTTCCATTTTTCTACTTCCTTTTCATTATAGGAAAGGGATAAATCTGATTCATTACTCATTGCCAATGTTAAAATTAATTCAGGCCCTTCTAAGGCAGTGAGTTTTGTAGCAGTATCTGCCAGGTGGTTCCCTCTAGAGACAGGGTCAGCTCTAGCTGTATAGGCAGAGCAATGAACTAAAGCTAGGGCTTCAGGTAGCTGGAGAGCAGAAAGAACTTCATTAATGATTTCTGCATTTGTGATACATTTACCAGCTGATGTTAAAAATCCCCTTTGAAGGCATAGCATACATACTGCAAGACATATTCCAAATGCATATCTAGATTCTGTGGAAATTGTTGCCTTCTTGTCTTTGGCAATTACACAGGCATGTTTTAGAGCTATAAGTTTTGAACCTTGAGCACTTATATTTGAGGGCAGTGAAGCTGACCACAGAGTGGCAAATTCTATGACTACATCAGCTCCAGTGTAATATATGCTTCATGAAAGAAGAACCATCAATGAAAAAGACTAGATCTGGGTTCCCCTTGTTGAGGAGGATTTTCAATCTGAGTATAGCATGAACAAGCCCCATTTTGGATATACCACTGTGAGGTATTGGTTGCCACATTTGGACTATTATTTCTATAACTGTTTTTGTTATGATTATTATTATTTCAGAAATTACCATTATTCCTAAAATTTGTTATTGAATACCTGATTACAGTTTCTGCAGTTTAACACTGAGTGACCTTCCCCCCCCCCCCCCCACATAAATAACACTTTGGTGCTTTATTTGTGGATTTTTGCAAGGGGGCTATGGCCACTGCAAGAGCAAGGAGGCTGGGTAGAATTAGATGGTGAGAGGGTGTGAGGAAATGGATCAGGAGTAGGGAGAGGGATGGGTTGAATGGGAGGTGGGATGGGTTGAGTAGGGACAAAATTGGTAGGATAGGATAGGACAGAGACTGAATCGGCTCTAAAAATGAGGGAATGTGCAGAGATGAGTCTCTCTTACTCTGGAGGTTCAAGTTTTTCTCAATGCTTTTTATATAAGCCTTGAGCTCCCCCTAACTCTCTTCCAGCTTCTTCTCAAGGTTACTTGAGGTATTTTCCAGTTGTCTTTTAAGGTGGGCTTTTAGTTCAGCTTTGAGGTCAAGGATTGGTTCAGTGGTAGGAGGAATCAGTTGTATTGGACAGGAAATGCATAGCATAGGATGGGAAATGTATAATATAGGACAATGCTGAGATGAATCTCTCATCTGAATCTCGAGGTCACTCAGGCTATTTGCCAGTTTTTTCTTAAAGTATACCAGGAATAGTACTAAAGAAAGCCATTTGAAATGTTATCTGGGATCATGAATCATTTTAGATAGTCAAGAAATAGTGTTTTCCCAATTTGGGCTATGCTGTTAAAAATCATAATTAGTTGCCTACTTAGTAGTTTTCATTTAAAAATTTAAATTAATTTTTCAATTAAATTATTAAATTGCTTGCAATTCTACTTTTTGTCAGTAGCTACTGGCTAGGGGTTAGGGTTTCACAAAGCTAGTAGGTGGGATCTTCTAGAGCAGGGGTCGGCAATGTATGGTTCTCAAGCCATATCTGGCTCTTTTAAGGGCCAGATATGGCTCTTTCTGCAGGAGCCATAAAGTCAATTTTTTTCAGGAGCTGTTATAGGAGCCAGCACTGTTACAGGAGCAGGCACTGTGAGCACTGTATGGCTCTCACGAAATTACATTTTAAAAAATGTGGTGTTTATGGCTCTCATGGCCAAAAAGGTTGCCGACCCCTGTTCTAGAGACTACAGATAATAAAATTGTTGTGAGTACAGGCACGCCCTAATCAATTACCCTTTTAGTGGAGGACAGGTGAAAAGCCTTAACCTAGACTAAATTTAGGAGGGGCAACAGGAGAAAGCAAAAGTTTTCTATTTTAGGCAAAATAAAACATACTTTCTTGTAAGTAAAGTTCTCAAAGTACAGCCTCAATTTTAACTAAGAGGGTTGGGAGCCCCTTTCAGGTCAGGTGTGTAGGAAGTTGCTTCTCTGAGCTGGCCTGGGGGCAAAAAAGTTTTCCTGGTATTTTATTCTTTTTTTTTTTTAAACCCTTGTACTTCGGTGTATTGTCTCATAGGTGGAAGATTGGTAAGGGTGGGCAATGGGGGTCAAGTGACTTGCCCAGGGCCACATAGCTGGGAAGTGGCTGAGGCCGGGTTTGAACTTAGGACCTCCTGTCTCTAGGCCTGACTCTCACTCCACTGAGCTACCCAGCTGCCCCCCCCACCCTTTTTTTTAAACCCTTACCTTCCGTCTTGGAGTCAATACTCTGTATTGGCTCCAAGGCAGAAGAGTGGTAAGGGTAGGCAATGGGGGTCAAGTGACTTGCCCAAGGTCACACAGCTGGGAAGTGTCTGAGACCAGATTTGAACCTGGGACCTCCCGTCTCTAGGTCTGGCTCTCAATCCACTGAGCTACCCAGCTGCCCCCCCTGGTATTTTATTCTTAATGGATTTGAAAGCTTTTCAGGATTAAAGAAGCAGTTTTAGTTGCTACTGTTTCTGCTGACCTGACTGCTCTCCTTAGTAGAGACATGTGGGGTTTGGAAAAGGCCTTAAAGAATTCTGGGCTGCGAAATAGAAGCTTCTGGGGCAGGGTTCTTCCCCGTCTCAGGAAAGGGATGGTGGTGGTGGAAGTATCTCTCCAGGTGGAGCCCTGAGGGCCTGCTAATTGTTGCCTAAGAAAAAACAGCCAGCTTACCTAGCAGCAGCCAGTAATTCAGCTGTTTTCAGTTTAAGGGGGAAAGAGAAAAGAAAAAAAAAATTAGGACTTACCCTTCCTCCCAGCAAACAAACTATTATAGTTATTATAGAAAGAGAGAGAGAGAGAGAGAGAGAGAGAGAGAGAGAGAGAGAGAGAGAGAGAGAGAGAGAGAGAGAGAGAGAGAGAGAGAGAGAGAGATAGAGC
>NC_058132.1:10795568-10912177 GCF_016433145.1 Gracilinanus agilis | reverse complement strand
AGAGAGAGAGAGAGAGAGAGAGAGAGCGAGCGCTATTATATAGTTCATGGCTAATCTATTTTAAACTGCTCTACCAACTTGGAGTAGAGTAAGAACTCTGAACTCTAGAATTTAGCTACTTAAGACCTGACTTAAAGATAGTAAAAAGTGAAGAAAATTAAAGAAGATTGAGGGGGTAATCATCAAAACCTTTCAAGTCTGCCAATTACCGTAAGAATTTAAATTTAGGTTTCATGCTAAATATGAGAATTCTAAAGGAATATTGTGGTTGCCAATTTAAAAATATTACAGCTTAAGTCAAAATTACTTTTATCAGCTTTATTTACAAAGAGGTGGAATAGAAAGTGGAAAATGTAGATAAAAAGACAGTATTGCTTAGCTACAAATAGCCTGAGTTTAATCCTAATGTCTCCAGATTGCAAATGCAAATCTAAAAGTGAATCTCACCAGAATCCAAAGTCCTAATTAGTTGTAAGGGTTAAATGGTAGGAGTTTGATAAAAGTGAGGAGAGCAGTTTGATAAAACACTTAGATTAATTTGATAAAGATAGAAAATAGAAAGGAGGAAAGCAATATTATTATTCCAATACCCTATGACTATACTTAAATTCCTATCTAAAATTTCTAAAACTCTTCTTCTGTCTTCAAAGAACAAGTTCTTCTGCCTGATACTCTACTCTACTCTATAAATTATTCACTAACTACCTATGTTTCTAATAAACAAATGGCCACCACCCATGACCTCCTTAAATAAAGTTTTATCCTCCAACTGGCAGTAGTAAAACTTGTAGTCCCTTGACTGAGACAGATCCCCTCATCTCTCAAGATCCAAAGGCCAAAGCCCTCACTCCCAAATGCCTCCTGCTTTCAAGAGATCCAGAGGTAAAAGACCCCCAAATGTCAACTGATTTCTTCCTTGTATCTCTCATTATCTCCCTGTTCTTCAGCTCTTTCTCACAGACACCTGTCAGTTCTGTTCTACTTAGAAATCCTGCACTCTTGCCTCTTAAAGAGACAGAAGGAGAGATTAAGAAAATCCCTTTAACATTAATTAGGAAGCCGAAATTCAAAGAACCAGGAGATGCTGAAGAATCTGCAGAGAACCTTCAGTTTTTAAGGGTTAAATTGAATGGCTGGACAATAATTTTATGATATTATGTGGTCCCTAATATTTATTATATCTTGAGTCAAATTTATTTATAAATATTTACAAAATGGAGAGGAAACAATAAAGTAATGTGAAGAGGTTAGAGACGTTATCTATCCTATCAACCTAAATTGGGATTTACATGAGTTGCTGTAACACTTAAAAAACTTTTGAAGCTAATGAATTTTTGTCACAAGTTCTCCAGATCTAGCCACTCTTTCAATCTTGGCCGTAAGATTTTTAACAAAGTCTATAACTGCCACTATTCCAAAATTTGGCAGGAGAGCCCAGAAAAACCTCTGTACTGCTAATGAAGACCTTTTGGGTCTAAAATCTAGATCATTCTGGTGGAAGAGCAGAGTAAGCTGGAATTACAAATACAAAAACCATCCAGGAGCCACTAGGCTCTATGGGAAAATCCTTCCCACATCCTAGATGAGACAGATGAAATTATAGCCCATCAGAGGGTAATGAAACCCCTTGGGAAACCTCCCTCTGATGGTATGAGGCTGTAACAGAGTAAAAAGTATGTCTTTATATGTCCCAGCCACTGCAATTTGGAGGCGAAGATTAAAATAGTGAAAATCACTTCGTATGTCTCATCCATCACATTTTTAATAAATGCGGCGGTGAGGAATACAATAGTGCTATTGCACTTCACTTCAACTACTAAATAGGTCCTTACCTCTTGTTACAAACAACTCAAAGGTAGGCAAATGATCAGTCAAATGTAGTGATGCTACTAGATATATGAAAATCACTTCTGAATACCCCTTAAAATCAATTGAAATTTTCACCTCGTTAAATTCGCCAGAGGTTGTATAAAGGTTGTAACCAGTTTGATAGAGTCTATCCATTATCATCTAAGTGACAATTAACAAGGGCAAAAAGGAACAGAAGGCCATTAAGGCAACATGTGACCTCGATGGACCTGGTGACAAACCCAGCATCCTTAAGGACCTATGGATTTGCCACAGAAAAGGGTTTGTCCAAGTTGAGTATGGGCTTTTACAATGGTATTTTCTCCAGTCCAGTCAAATGGGGACAATAAAATAAAGACAATGTAATAGCACATATAGCTAATGGCCAAAACACAGTAGCTGAAAATGGCATAGTGAAATGGAACATTATAGATTAGATCAATATGTGAACTTAAAATCAAAATTAAATCTTAAAGCAAACAATCAGTAAATACAATATATGTTACAGGATATAGGCACTGAATTCAAGAGTCCTTTTATCCAATTCCAGTAACTGCCTTACAGAGACCTTTTCACTATTTGGAGGGGAACAAATTGAAACAGTTAATATAAATAATGGAGTCTGAAAATTCACCTCCAGACTCTTTAAGGTAACTTCCCCTCCCCAATATCATCATACATTTATATTCCTTTGGTCTGTGAATGGTTAAATTTTAGGGGTAAAACTTTGAACAAAAGTCAGGAAAGCAGCTTCTTAAATACAAAATGCTTAGTTTATTATTAGGAAAGTATGGATAGGAAATAGAAAGGAGGAAAGTGAGAGTAATCTTATAATAGCTTATAACTATACCCAAGATCCCAATCCTAAATAGGAATTTTCTAGAAAACCCTAAATCTATCTGCCTTCAAGGGCAGTGCTTTCTGCCAGAGCCAGGCTCTGGCCTAACTTTTCTATTCTGACTATCTAATAATTTACCCACTATCTATCTACCTATCTACCCAAGATAATCAACAATCAATAAGGCTATTGAGGCCTTAAATCCATTTCTCTGACTGCAAAAGTCCCAGAGAGTGAATGGCAGACACTCCTCTCCCTAGGGGACCCAGACACCAAAAGCCCCTTTTCCAACTGCCAGTGGTAAATGACTCTCAGCCACACCCTTCTAACTGCCACCAACTGACCGTTTGCACAGCAGGGAGGACTCTTAACTCAGAAATCTTTTTGCTCCCTTGTCTCTTAAATATAAAAAGGGAGAAATTGAGAAAAACTCTAACATATTCTCCTTGAGATTCATTAGGAGACTAGTCAGTCTCCCCAATGGATCTTTCAAACAAAAGTATCCTATACTCTTTATTTTAAACAGGGAGAAGTAAAGAGAGAAAGAAGGAAAGCAAAACAATTATTGCAATATGTAAGTCTCAAATAATATACAATTACAAATATTTCAGTTACAGAATCACAAAATTCATACTATACATAAATGAAACTATTATTATTATTATACTTTACAGAAATAAGAACCTAAAGATATTAATTCAAATACACCTTATAATTACAATGCACACAAAAAATACAAAAAATAAATAAGAGCCTTCTATACACATTATATACATCTAATATCTACCTTATATATGCATTATATACACCTAATATACATATATACACACACACACACACACATATACATCTAATATATCCCCCCTGAGGTGGATCTTGATCACCACTTATAACACTTTACTTACCATTTACCATTTACTTATCATTTAGTTAATTTTAACTTTTTCTGTAAAAGTATATCTATAACTTTTCTATAATCCTATAAAAGTATTATTATTATAATCATTTTTACATAGAACTAATAAATCCTATAACATAATATATAATAAATAACATAATAAAATATAATATTAATTATACTTACCATTACATTCCATTTTAAACTTTTATGTACGAGAAACCTTTTATTTAAATGCAAAGTTCAGAATCCTTAAAATAATGTCCATTTAGGGGGGCAGCTGGGTAGCTCAGTGGATTGAGAGTCGGGCCTAGAGACGGGGGGGGTCCTAGGTTCAAATCTGGCCTCAGCCACTTCCTAGCTGTGTGACCCTGGGCAAGTCACTTGACCCCCATTGCCTACCCTTACCACTCTTCTGCCTTGGAGCCAATACACAGTATTGACTCCAAGACGGAAGGTAAGGGTTTAAAACAACAACAACAACAACAACAACAAAAATAATGTCCATTTGTAGTAGTCCTTGTAGTAGTGTTGGTGCAAAAAATCTCTGGTTGTAGTCCACTGTCCTTGCAAATAATATCCTTGAAAATAGTCCAGTTGTCCTTGATGAGTTAAGTGTCCTTAAAAATAGAGTTCAGTTGTACCTATAATCTTATTCTTGATTCTCACCTCTCATCCATGATGTCCTCTCCTATCTTGATTACTGTAGGGGTTGTTAACAGTATTTGAAATGGAGTGGGTTGAAAATTCTTTTTATACACTGTATCCCCTGTAAGTTTTTAAATTTCACCTATAGTTCCTAGACCATAAAATGGAACTCTGCAAATTAGTGTTAAATACAAACATTAACATTTTTTACATCATTTGAAGCAAAGAACCATATTACAATGTATTTTAAAAGTTGGAGTTTTATCCACCTCCTGATTATCTAGAAAGAGCACTGGGAACAAATTTAGAGATTCTTCAGGTAGTTCTAATGTAATATCACTATCTTGAGTACATATTACCTTGGCTCTTAATTTACACAACAGATCTCTCCCCAATAAGTTCATAGGGGAATTAGGCAGTAGGAACAAATGCTCCATGGATGAAGGTCCAACAGACACCATTTCTGGCGAAAACTTTTGGACTTCCAAAGGTATTCCGGACACTCTGACGACATTAATAGAGCCAACAGTATTACAATCAGGTTAAGGTGTACTCATTAGCACAAATGTTGATGCCCCAGTATCTAGAAGACAATTGTATAACATATTCCGTACTTTCAGTGTCACACATGGTTCATTACTATCTAGGGGAGAGTGGACTGGGATGACTGGTGAAATGATATCAGTATCTGGAAAATCAAATATTTCACTATTTCATTCCAGAATTCTTTCTCCCCGGCAAACCTTCATAAAGGAACATGTGCACCCATCTGAGATTCCTCTCATTGAGGATTTACATTTTGGCTACTAAGTGGACATGCTCCATTACAGATATATTGTAACAAGTCATTTGCCTCAGTTTGGTTACTGTTTCTATCATTCCCATAATTTCCAAAATTCTCATTTTGGAAATTGTTTCTGTTATTATTTCTAAGATGGTTGTTCCTAGAATAGGTATTCCTAAAGTTCCCACTATTATTTCTAAAATTCCTGAATATTTGATTCCAGCATCTGCAACTTATCATCAGGTGTCCCCTTTATCCACACAAGTAACACAATGGCCTTTGGTTTGTATATATTCTCTTTGGGTTGTATATTCTCACACTGGAGCCACGGCTACTCCAAAACTTATATCACCTTTTTCAAGTTTATCAATTTTTCCCTTTAATGCTTTCATTTCCTTTCTTAATGCATCCACCAAATCACTATCATTGGAATCTTTCATTTCATGCCAATTATAAACATAAACTGCCATTCTCCTTAATTCATCAAGGTCCATATTCATCCATATAGGGCAACTGGTTTTGAAATAGTCCTTGACTACTTTGCAACAGTTTCTTAAAAACTGCCTTCTCAGTTGTCTAATGTCTCTCTTGTTATGTCAATGTTTATATATCTCCCTCCCAGTTCTATAAGTTTGTCCATGAACTGAGGATTTTCTATCTCATGTTTTAAATTTTCAAATTTTGTCCAAGTACTAAGTCTATCTGAACATGCTCTCATTGCATTCAAAACTGCCTCCCTATCATGACAATCTATCATAGTTTTTTCAATGTTAAAGTCCCAATGAGGATCATTCTCAGGCCAGTCAGCTGTACCCCACTCCTCAATAGTAAGCTTGATAACTTTATCCTTTTCCCTTTTAGTTAGTAACTCATCTAGAAGATATTCAAAATCAATCCAGGCTGGATCAAATTTCCTGAATATCTTCTCTAGCTTTTTTTAACACAGCTGTGAGCTCCTCCTCAAAAGAAGGAATACTGTGCTTCAATACCTCCATATCCTGATAGGTAAATGGTTTGTGGTACATAATAGTTACAAACTTGTTCTTCTTTGGATTTTAAGTTGGTACTTCTCTTAAAGGGAATAGGCTAGGTTTTGTATCTTCTTTCTTTTGTGTTTTATTTTTTTCAGCCTTGGTTGGAGAATTAGAAACAGTAGGAGAGTTAGTTTGAGATGAGAGAGATAGTTTCAGTCAATTTTAAGATACTACCTTCAACTTTAGAGATAGTTTCAGTTTGGTGGGCAATAGTCTAAGTCAACTGAGAGATGCAATCCTCAAGATATGCAAATCTAGTCTCCATTAATCTCTCTTTTAATTGTTTCTTTTTCTAAGTAAGGATTAAAATAAATACTTGATACAGATAGTACCAAGCACCATAGTTACATTCCTATCCTGTCCCTAATATTGGAAAAAACAGAAGATCAATAGATTAATCAAACACCTAGCTGGCTTGCCAGGCTGTGAAGGGTTAAATTTTGGGGGCAAAAGTTTGAACAAAAGTCAGGAGAGCAGCTTCTTAAACACAAAATGCCTAGTTTATTATGAGGAAAGTATGGATAGGAAATAGAAAGGAGGAAAATGAGAGTAATCTTATAATGGCTAGTAACTATACTCGAGTTCCCAATTCTAACTAAAATTTTTCTAGAAAACTCTAAATCTATCTGCCTTTGAGGACAGTGCCTTCTGCCAGAGATAGGCTCTGGCCTAACTTTTCTGCTCTGACTATCTAATAATTTAATCAATAAAGCTATTAAGGCCTTAAATCCATTTCTCTGATGCCAAAAGTCCCAGAGAGAGCGAGCCACACACACTCCTCTCCAAGGGGACCCAGACAACAAAAGCCCCCTTTCCAAATGCCAGCTGTAACTGACTCTCAGCCACACCCTTCTAACTCTCACCAACTGACAGTTTGCACAGCAAGGGGCCTCTTACTCAGAAATCTTTTTGCTCACCTCTTAACTATAAAAAGGGAGAAATTAAGAAAAGCTCTCATCAGGTCACACTTCTGGGGTTCCCCATACCCACACTGGACAGTGTGGATGAACCCCATCTGCTCTTTCATAGAGTAGCCAATGCTTGCAATTGTACTTCCTGTCCGTAGGTGGCTCTGCCCTAGTATGCACTGGCAAAAGTTAAGATGTTTGGGAGAGTAACCTTTCCTACTCTCCCCCCAAGGGTAAAAAGGCTAGCAAGTCTCTTGCTTCCACTCTCATGTGGGTAGGGACTGCTGCTCCCCACAATTGCACTCCCTAGCTATGTAGGCATGGAGTTAAGAGGGTGGAAGAGTCTCCACAGATAAAATCCTTTAGGAGTCTTAATTGTTGCTTAAAAGAAACACCCAGGCTTCCAAAGCAGTAGCAAGCAAGCAAGCAATTGTTAGCAATGCAATGGACAGGGGGATTTAAAACATTAGCTTCAGTGCAGAAAAGGGTTCTCAAGGATCCCCAGCCAGTGTGCTCAAGGGAAGTGGAGGCAGGCTCACAGCAACAGCAACAGAAGCTGTGGGCATGGGAGGAGCAGCAGTGAGGGCAGCAGGGGCTTTTAAAACTAATCTTTTTGTCTATTAAAAAAATTTCTCTACAAACTTAAGAGAGCAACAAGGGTTCTAAACTCCCAACTTCTGGTTCCCACAATGTAAAATTTAAATTAATATCCAATAACTTCAAGTATTATATTTTATAAAGTTTATTAATAATCACTTGAAGTAGAAAGAAAATAAACTAAGAGAAATAGAAGTTCAAACCTAATTATCTAACAAAAAGAAAACCCATGTGTGTAAATTCTCTTGGCCAGCATAAAGCCCGCAGCCGCAACCTCGATCATGGGGAGAACAGTGAGAGGCGGGGTCACACACAAACTTTATCTACAAAATGTAAGGATGTACAGTGAGAAGGAAAGTGGGAAGCTGAGATTTAGAGTTCTGAGGAAGAAATGCTAATTATACAATACAAAATAACCCCACATAAACGATCAGAATTTTTATATATTTCCAACAAAAATTAACAGCAAGAGTTAGAAAGAGAAACTCCATTTACAATCACACTAGACAATATAAAATATTTGAGAATCTTTTTGCCAAGACAAACAACCACAAAGCACTTTTCACACAAATAAAACGAAGTCTAAACAATTGGAAAATCATTAATTGTTCATGGGTAGGATGAGCTATTATAATAAAAATGACAATCCTAGCCAAATTAATTTGTTTATTCAGTACTATGCCTATCAAACTACCAAGAACCATTTTTAAAGAATTAGAAAAAATCATAACGAAGTTAATCTGGAAGAACAAAAGATCAAGAATATCAAGGGAACTAATACTAAAAAACACTGATCATCAAAACAATATGGTACTGTCTAAGGGACAGAAGGGTGGATCAATGGAATAGACTAGAGTAAAATGACCTCAGCAAGCTAGTGTTCGATAAACCCAAAGAACCAGATTTTTGGGACAACAACTCACTATTTGACAAAAACTACTAGGAAAATTGGAAAACAGTATAGGAAAAATTAGGTTTAGACTAAATTCTCACAAAAACCTTATACCATGAGAAGTTCACAATGAGTTAGAGCAACAGGAAATAGTATACCTGTCAGATCTATGGGAAAGGAAGGAAATTTAAGACAAAACAAGAGACAGGGAACATTACAAAATGTAGAATGAATGATTTTGACTACATTAAAGTTTGCATCAGTTCTCAAGTCTTTCCAGGTTTTTCTAAGTTCTTCCTAATTAAAGATAAAATAATAGGATTCCATTACAATAAGATGCCATCATTTGCTTAGCCATTTCCCAATGGATGAGTTTCCTCTTAATTTCCAACACTTTTGTCACCCCAAAAAGAGTACCTTTAAGTGTTCTGCATTTTTAATATATGTAGGTCTTTTTCCTTTTTGTTTTTTGATGCCTGTTGACATAGTTCCAAATTGATTTCTCAAGAATGGTTGAATTAGTTCACAACAACCCCAGAAGTTCATTCCTTTTTCAATCTTCACACATCTCCAAGTTTTTTTTTTCCTTTTCTGACATAATAACCAATCTATGTGGGCTGGTCCCTCAAATTGTTTTCATTTGCACATCTCCAAATGAGTGATCAACCTCCTCCTAAGGAAAACACATCAACTTGAGCACAGCCATTAGGTTTTGTTGCACTATAAATCCTGTGACATGAAATAAGAGATGTCTCTGGCTGAAAGCCTTCCTACAGGAAATTCATCTGAGACTGATCTATTCAGAAGACATTTACTCCTACTGAACAAGTTGTGGACTCTCCATTTCAATGTCTTTTTTCACTCATGACAGGAATAAGATTTCTATCCAAAAGGAATTCTTGCTTGGGAATAAGAGATGATTGTTGCCTGAAGCCCTTACCACACTGATCATATTCCTAAAGTTTCTCTCTAATGTGAATCCTCTTCTGTTAAATAAGCTAAAAGTGGAAAGTATAAGATCAGTCTCATTTATGAGGTTTCTCTCCAGGGGGGATTTTTTGACATGAAGGAACTGTGGAGCATTTGGAGAAAGACTATCTGAATTTATTACATTCAAAAGATTTCTCTCCAGTGTGAATTCTCTGATGCTTAGCAAGACTTACACTGTGTGTGAAAGCCTTTCCACACTGTGTACATTCATACGGTTTCTCTCCAGAGTGGATTCTCTGATGTGCAGCAAGATTGTCCCTCCGTGTGAAAGCCTTTCCACAATGTGTACATTCATAAGGTTTCTCTCCAGAGTGGATTCTATGATGTACAGCAAGATATTGCCTCTGTGTGAAAGCCTTTCCACACTGTGTACATTCATAAGGTTTCTCTCCAGTGTGGATTCTCTGATGTCTAACAAGATGACCCCTCACTGTGAAAATCTTTCCACATTGTGTACATTCATATGGTTTTACTCCAGAGTGGATTCTATGATGTTTAGCAAGATCTCCCCTCCGTGAGAAAGCCCTTCCACACTGTGTACATTCATAAGGTTTCTCTCCAGTGTGGATTCTCTGATGCTCAGCAAGACTCACCCTGTGTATGAAAGCCTTTCCACACTGTGTACATTCATAAGGTTTCTCTCCAGTGTGGATGCTCTGATGTGCAGCAAGACTCACCCTATGTATGAAAGCCTTTCCACACTGTGTACATTCATAAGGTTTCTTTCCAGTGTGTATTCTCTGATGCCTAACAAGAGAGCTACTCTCTGTGAAAGCCTTTCCACATTGTGTACATTCAAAAGGTTTCTCTCCAGTGTGGATTCTCTGATGTGCAGCAAGCTTACCCCTTCGTGTGAAAGGCTTTCCACATTGTTTACATTCATAAGGTTTCTCTCCAGAGTGGATTCTCTGATGTGCAGCAAGATTAACCCTCTGTGTAAAAGCCTTTCCACACTGTGTACATTCATAAGGTTTTTCTCCAGAGTGGATTCTCTGATGTTTAGCAAGATTACCCCTCTGTGTGAAAGCCTTTCCACACTGTGTACATTCATAAGGTTTCTCTCCAGAGTGGATTCTCTGATGTTTAGCAAGATTACCCCTCTGTGTGAAAGCCTTTCCACACTGCGTACATTCATAAGGTTTCTCACCAGAGTGGATTCTTTGATGTTTAGCGAGATCACACATACGTGTGAAAGGCTTTCCACACTGTGTACATTCATAAAGTTTCTCACCAGTGTGGATTCTCTGATGTCTAACAAGATCTCCCCTCTGTGTGAAAATCTTTTCACATTGTGTACATTCATAAGGTTTCTCTCCAGTGTGGATCCTCTGATGTGCAGCAAGACTCACCCTGTGTATAAAAGCCTTTCCACACTGTGTACATTCATAAGGTTTCTCTCCACTATGGATTCTCTGATGCCTAGCAAGAGAGCTACTCTCTGTGAAAGTCTTTCCACACTGTGTACATTCATGAGGTTTCTCTCCAGTGTGGATTCTCTGATGTCTAACAAGATGACCCCTCTGTGTGAAAGTCTTTCCACATTCTTTACATTGATAAGGTCTCTCTCCAGAATGGATTATTTGATAGGAACCAGACTCAGAGTTCTGACTGAAAGGTCTCCTACCTTTATTACTCACAGGAAGCATCTCTACATGTTTGCTTTCTGGATGTCTTATGAGATCTAAACTCGAGCCATAGGTGATTCTCCCTAGGTTATCTTGATATATAGTCATTTCAGAAGGCTTCTTATGCGAATGCTTAAATCTTACTTTTTCAGGAAAGATTTTGGTATTTTCACTATCCACACAACAGTTGTGTCCTGAGGTCAATTTCATATACTGATTTAGGACTGAATGTTGGCTGACTTTCTCTGCAACTTCATCAAATTCACAGTCACTCTTTGCATTTTTATTTACCTTGATATTAGAGTTAGAGATTACTCTCAAAATGAAGTGACAGGGACTGTTATTCATGCCTCTTGGAAGGCCAGATCGCTCCACAAAAAGGCTCAGCTTTGTAGACATCTCCTTCACTTCAAAATTGGTCTCTGCCTCTGAAGAAAAAAAAATGATATAAACACAAAACAAAAGCAGACACACACACACAAAATAGAAGTTCTTTCCTCTATTGGCAGTAATAAACTGATTTTTATTCTATTTCCTAAGGTGAAAAAGTAGTTTTCAAACTTAAATGAGCAGAACCAGACTTTGGATACACCATTTGGTCATAACTGTAAGATGGAAGATTTTAGAAATACTTTCACATAAAATAACAATGAAACCTCACAATGGATCTGTGAGATAGACAAGACCAAGACTCTCATTATACTTCATCATTCTTGTCATATGTAAATAATGGAAAAGTGACCTGACCAACAACTTCCTTGCAAGCAGACTACAACTAAAACCCTGTGCCTAAGCATGCTTTGTTCACAGTTCTGAACAATCTTTGTCCAGTGTCCTTTCTGTCTTTCCTTTTAAAGTCACTCACTCAGTAATCTTAGAATTTTGTCAATCTCAGGAAACCTTCCAGATATTTCGTTCCCATCATTTTGAATGCATTATCATATGGTCATACTTGGTAAATTTTATATGGTAAGCTGAGAAATGACTTCACTCTTTTTAACTCTCATGCAGCAATTTTCAAAGTTCAATATCAATTTTCTTCTTTTCTCTGCAGATGCAAAAATATCATATGCCATTAAGAGCAGGCATACTTACAATCTACCATATATTATGTCTCCTACTCTTTACTGAGTCTATCATGCATATCTTAGGAAGTAAACAGTATAATTCAGGGTTGGTCTGCCAGCCCCTACCTCTAGCCCTCCCTTCACAACAGATAAAAGTTTTTTTGGGTAACAGCCCTTATACACCCACTTTCAACTCACTCCCTGGACAGGAGATCTTTGGGCCTTTTTTTCTCTAGAAGACATGGTGATTCCCCTCACTGAAAACAGGAGATAAAATTTGCTCTTGGAACTGGAAACCCTGGACATAAGGAAGAACAAAGGGGTCAGGAGAGAAAAATAAAAAATGTGGTCCTCTTAATGGACCTCAATTGTTCCTCTTCTAATCTTGGTTACATTTGTTTCATTTGTTCAAAACAGTTTAAAGTTGTTATACTTTAAATTATTCATTTTACATCTTATAATGTTCTCTATCTCTTGTTTGGTCAGAAATTCTTCCTTTCTCCATAGATCTGCCAGCCAAACAATTCTATATTCCCTGAATTTACTTATAATTTCACCCTTTATGTCTAAATCATATGCCTATTTGGACCATATCTTGATATAGGGTGTGAGCTATTGGTCTATACCTAATTTTTGCCATATGGTTTTCTAGTTTTCCAAGCACTTATAATTTCCAAGTATTTTTATAGGGTCACTTTAGACAATACAATATATTTGGGAATGTGCCAAGTGAAGTACAAGAATTATATAAACACAACTAGAAAACACTTTTCACACGAATGAAACTAGATCTAAATCACTGAAGAAACATTAATTGCTCTTGGGTAAGATGAGCTAATGTAATAAAAATGAGAGTATTACCTAAATTAATTTACTTATTCAGTGCTCTACCTAACAAAAGAGAAAAAATATTTAATAGAATGGAAAAAATAATAACAAAATTGATCTGAAAGAACAAAAGATCAAGAATGTCAAGAGGATCAAAGAAAAACAATGTGAAGGATGTTGACCTAGCAGGACCAGATCTTTAACTATACTATAAAACAGTGATAATCAAAATAATATGGCATTAGCTAAGAGATAGAAGGGTGGATCAATGGAATAGACTCGGGTAAATGACTTCAACAATCTAGTGTTTGATAAACCCAAGGATTACAGCCTTTGGGATAAGAACTCAATATTGGACAAAACTTGCTGGGAAAATTATAAAGCAGCATGACAAAATGAGGTTTAGATCAATTTTTCACACTTTATACCAAGATAAGTTCACAATGGGTATATGACTTTAACATAAAGAATGAAATTATAAATAAAGTCAGGGAATGAAAAATAATATACCTGTTAGATCTATGGAGAAGGGAAGTATTAAAGACCAAGCAAGAGACAGAGAACATTACAAGATGCAAAATGAATTATTTTGACTACATCAAATTAAAAAAGTTTTGTACATACAAAACCAATGAAATCAAAATTAGAATGGATGCCTCAAAAACTGGAAAAATTTTTATAACAAATTTCTCTGACAGATCTAATTTCTCAAATATACAAAGAACTAAGTCAAACTGATGAAAAACTAAACCATTTCCCAATTCACAAATGGTTAAAGGACAAGAATTGGCAGTTTTGAGATAAAGAAATCACAACCATCAATAATCACATGAAATAATGTTTTTGATCCCTTCTGAATAGAGAAATACAAATCAAAACAATTCTGAGGTAGCATCTTAAAGGTAATAGAGTGGTCAATATGACAGTAAAGGAAAATAATAAATGTTGGAGAGGATGTGGCAAACAAAATTGGGACATTAATGCTTTGCTAGTGGAGTTGTGAATGGATCCAACCATTCTGGTAGGCAATTTGGAACTATGCTCAAAGGGTTTTAAAATAATGCATGCCCTTTGATCTATCAATACCACTACTAGGTTTGTATGCTCAAGTGATTAAAAAAAAAAAAAAAAGGGAAAGAATCTGTTTGTACAAAAATATTATTAGCTGTGCTTTTCTGGGTAGCAAAGAATTGGAAAATGGGTAGGGGGGGGTCCTCTCCACTGGGGAATGGCTGAACAAATTGTGGCAAATGATGGTGATGGAATATTATTGTGCTATAAGGAATAATGAACAGTTTGATTTCTATAAGAACTTGAAAGACCCACATGAATTGATGGGGACTGAAATAAGGAGAACCAGGAAAACACTGTACACAGAAACTGAATCGTTGCTAAAAGGAATGCAATGATCCAGGACATTCCAAGGGGCTTATGACAAGGAATGCTATTGACATCTAGAAAAAGAACTGTGAGAGTAGAAGTCCAGACTAAAACATGTAACTTATCACTCATTTATATGGATTTTGGTTTTAAAAGACTACCCCATTACAGAAATGAATAACATAGAAATAAGTTTTGAATGATAATATAGGTATAATATTCCAGTGCAATTGAATTTCAACTCCAGGATGGGGGAGGGAAGAGGGGAGGGAGAGAAAATGAATCATGTAACTATGGAAAGAAATTTAAAAAGAAAATTAAAAGAAAAACTTGGAAAGATCTACATAAATTGATACAAGTGAAGTGAGCAGAACCAGGAGAACACTATACACAGTAACAGCAATATTGTATGATGATCAATTGTGAAAGACTTCACTCTTCTCTGCAGTACAATGAACCAAGAAAATTCTGAAGGACTCCCCCTGACCCCCATTTATAGATTTATTTGCTTATTTATTTATTTATTTATTGAAAAACCTTACCTTCTGCCTTGGAAGGCAGAAGAGTGGTAAGGCCTAGGCAATGGGGGTCAAGTGATTTGCCCAGGGTCACACAGCTGGGAAGTGTCTGAGGCCAGATTTGAACCTAGGACCTCCCATCTCTAGGCCTGGTTATCAATCCACTGAGCTACCCAGCTGCCCCCTTCTGAAGGACTTATGATGAAAAATGCTATGGTCCTTCAGAGAAAGAACAAATGGGGTCTGAATGCAGATCAACACAGACTGTTCTTCATTTTATTTTATTTATACATGTTCTTATTTTAGGGTTTTAGCTTTATAGGAATCTTCTCTCACAACATGATGAAAATGGAAATATCTTTTGTATAACCTGGATCCAATTAATTAGTATCTGAGGGAGGAGAGAAGGACACAGTTTGGACTCAAAACTTTGGAAAACATGATAAAAATTGTTATTATATGCAATTAAAGAAAAATAAAACTGTTTATTACTAAAGCTTACATTTCTAGTACAAAATTAAATAGTCTTGATAATATGCATCCTTTCTTCAGTCCTGATCTTACTGAGAAGGTTTTTAAATGATCCCCATTGCATATGATACTTACTGATGGTTTTAGATAGATACTTATTATTTTAAAGGATGTCCATTTTATTGCTTTGCTTTCTAGGATTTTAAGAGGAATGGGTATTGTATATTGTCGAAGGTCTTTTCTTCATCTACTGAAATAACCATGTGATTTCTGTTAGATAGCTTATTGATATAGTCAACTATGCTGATAGTTTTCCTAATATTAAACTAACCTTTCATCCCTGGTATAAATTCCACCTGGTCATAGAGAATAAACTTTGTGAGCTGGCTAAGATTTTTGCATCACTACTCATTAAGTAAATTTGCTAAGAGTTTTTTTTCTCCTGGCTCATCCCACAGCATCTTATTTGCATCACACTAACAACTTTATAGGACAGCTTTGCTTATTTTGCCAAATTATTTAAATAGAAGTTAGATTAATGCTCTAATTTATTTGCCCCTTTTTTCTTTAAAAACAAACTTCTAGTCTTATTTGTTAGTTCAAAAGTTCTTTTACTTTTACTTTTTTTTTTTTTTTAATTATTAAACCCTTAACTTCTGTGTATTGGCTCCTAGGTGGAAGAGTGGTAAGGGTAGGCAATGGGGGTCAAGTGACTTGCCCAGGGTCACACAGCTGGGAAGTGTCTGAGGCCGGATTTGAACCTAGGACCCCTCCCGTCTTTAGGCCTGGCTCTCAATCCACTGAGCTACCCAGCTGCCCCCTGTTTCTATTAATTCTTATTGACAATACTTTTATTGCATTATGATCTGAAAAGGTTGCAGTTATTACTTTTGGTTTTTTGCATTTCATTTTGAAGTTTTTATACACTGCTGCATGGTCTTTTCCATATTTTCTATGAGCACCTGAAAAGAAGATATGTTCCTTTTCTATATCAGTCTGTTTGCTTCAGATATCTTATAAATGTAACTTGTCTAAAATTTCATATATTTCCTTTATTCCTTTCTTGTTTATTTTTTGGTGAGAATTCTGATAAAGGAAGGTTTAGATCCCCTATCAGTAAAGTTTTATTAGCAATTTTCTCCTTATTTTCCTTTAGTTTCTACTTTAAAAATCTGGAGGCTATATCAGTTGGTACATATATGTTAAGAACTAATATGGTCTCATTTAATCAAGATGTAATTATCAACCTTATCTCTTTTAATTAGATCTATTTTTGCTCTAGCTTGGTCTGAGATTATAATTGTTAATCCTGCTTTTCTTATTTGAGTGGAAATCCAATAGTTTACCCTCCATCCCCTTCCCTTTACTCTCTGCTTCCCAACCTTAAGGGGTGAACATGGGAAGTACTAATGAAGGCTTAATAAGGGTCTGGGGTCTTCAAGTTTGTCTTCTGCCCAGGTACGGGTAATAGAGCAGTATGTAGGGGATGGATTTTCTGCATTCTCCTTTGCCCAGTTTTACATCCAATTCCTCTTCGTCCCCAGAAATAGATCCTTTCTACTTTCCAGTAGTTTTCCTCAGGAGCCTCACCTTACTCTGACCTTTTGTTCATTCTATGATTTTAGAATTCTAGAAGCACTCTTTTAAGGTTCATTTGAGATTCTCAGGGTAGTTCCAGCTTTTCCTTCTGCTAGGCTGCCTTCTTGGAACTGCCTCCCAATTAACACTTCTTAACAAAAAGTCCTTCCTAAATACCCCTCATCCCACATAGGAAGGGGCTGCCTTGGCAGGTAGAGTATCCTCTTCAATGCCCATCTGCATGGAAAATCTGCCTTGATATTAACAGAGAATTTGCAAAAAAAAAATTCAGGTCTAATTAGAAGGTCAACTAGATAACTTTTGTGATTAACTTCAGGAACGTAAATCTGTAACACTGTTTTAAGTTTTCACCTGAAGCTTAATAAAATAGAAGAGAGACAATTTCAGGAAAAGAAAGGAAAGTCCCAGCTTCCCATCACAGAATTCAAAGACTTTTTTTTAAAAAATGAAACTAGGCAGAAGAACTCTGTGCATAGATCAGCACTTTTGCTTTTTTAATCATTGACAAAGGCTTAAAATCCTGTACCTTCAACATGGAATTAAGACATTCTCTTAATGGCAGATTAAGAGTTAACAGAAGAAATGGTCCTTACCAACGAAGAGTACATTCTGCACATTCTCCAGCATGACTTCCCTGTACAGCTCTTTCTGAGAAGGGTCCAACAGGCACCACTCCTCCTGGGTGAAGTCCACAGCCACATCCTTGAATGTTATTGACCCCTAAACCAGCAAAAGTCACAAGATTTAGAGCTGAACCTGCAGAATTCATTCAATCCAGGCCTCATCAACTAACTTGAAGAAACTAAAGCACACAAGGGACTCACCCCAAACTTTTCACCTTGAAGAGTGTCAGAACCAGCTCTGGAGACCAGTCATTTAGAACCCAATGGAATACTGATAAAGGCATTTTGTGCCTGAAGTGAGAATCATGTTGGAAGAATAAAGACTGTAGAAGTGTCTCACTCTGAAATGCTTTTCCCTATGGAATTAGGGAGAGGGTATGTGCTCTCTGAGGGAGGAAGGAGATTCTGTGGAGAAGAGAGAAGGTGAACTGAAATCCCTCCTCCTCACAAACATTTTTTTGAAGTTTGGGAGAAGGAAACAATTATTGGGTATTCTGGGGAAAATATTACCAATGATTAATAAGGAGAAAACAACAAAAAAGCAATTCTCTACTTAATTTCCTAAAAGGCTGACATACTCTTAACTAACTGAAAGCAAAAAGAGAACTCCAGAGTTAGAAATGAAGAAAAACAATCATTTGTGGTTATATTGACAATTTGGCAAAACACTGGGTATGATGTGCCAAAACATCCTGTTTTTGCTTTATGATGACTGTCATTTTTTACTAGAAAACATTCAGTCATTTTATATTTAGTTACAGGAGAGTAAGTGTGATGAGGAAAGGAGGGAGTATTCATCTTTTAAAAAGATAACATTTGGGGGCAGCTGGGTAGCTCAGTGGATTGAAAGTCAGGCCTAGTAATGGGAGGTCCTAGGTTCAAATCTGGTCTCCAACACTCCCCCCAGCTGTGTGACCCTGGGCAAGTCACTTGACCGCCATTCCCTAGCCTTTACCCCATTCTTCTGCCTTGGATCCAATACATAGTATTGATTCCAAGATCAAAGATAAGGGTTTTTAAAAAAAAAAAAAAGATAACACTTGATTAACTGGGGTTGGGGACTAAATTAATTCATAATTAATTCATTGTACTGACTGCAATGACTGAAGTTCTTGAGAGGCAGAATTTCTTCATCTTAAATTAATTAATTAATCTACTGGTCATTTAAAATGATCAGTTGAACTTCTCAATAAAGAAAAAAGTAAGTCCTCCAGCATTGGTGTCGTCTTCTCTCTCTCTCTCTCTCTCTCTCTCTCTCTCTCTCTCTCTCTCTCTCTCTCTCGCTATCTATCTATCTATCTATCTATCTATCGACATATAGTAGTGCCTTGATACACGAGCACCTTAAGTCACAAGCAATTTGAGATACCAGCAGTCACAATTGGGATTTTTTGCTTTAACTCATGAGGGGATATTTGAAACATAAGCTTTCCCCTTTGGGATGAGCCTAAGGAGGAGGAGGTAATCAAACAAGTGAGATTAAGGAAAGATTGAAGATTTGGGAAAAAATTAAACAGTTCATTGAAAAGACACACTCAGGGGCAGCTGGGTAGCTCAGTGGATTGAGAGCCAGGCCTAGAGACGGGACGTCCTAGGTTCAAATCCGGCCTCAGACACTTCCCAGCTGTGTGACCCCGGGCAAGTCACTTGACCCCCATTGCCTACCCTTACCACTCTTCCACCTATAAGTCAATACACAGAAGTTAAGGGTTTAAGAAAAAAAAAAAATGAAAAGACACACCCAGAAAAAGTTGCAACAGGTCCTGCATTGGAGCTGTGTAATGACACTAGTTTCACACATTATCAAAATGTTCTAAAAGAGAGGAAGAAATTTCCATAGAAAGGTTTTAGTTGAAATGGCCTATCTAGCGGAGGGTGTTAGAAGCTTGGGATTCAAATATCCACTCCTGATTTAAAGTAAAGAATTGAGATGGTGCTGGCTCGTATCTCAAATTGCTCTTGACTGAAGGTGCTCCTGACAAGGGACCACAGTATGGCTTAGGGGGGTATGAAATCTGCCTAACAGGCACTTTGACCTGAAGCCTGTAATCCAAAAGTTCCTACCAAACTCTCCACACTGTGCTGCAAGTATGGCATAAGACAATCAGTCAGGAGTACAGGACGCCCATCTCCCAGGTGCAAAGGCTCAGGTCAGGCATCCTTAGCTGCCATCCTGAGCTATACGAGGTGACTGACTCTTGACATGGATAGGAATTGTCAGCAAAAAATCAGAGCTTGACCTCTTGTTGCAGAGGCCTTGGAAAGGATAGTCATGATAATAGATATTAGTGACCACCCAGAGTGAGGATTCCTGTACTTCCCAGCTTATTGAGCACTTGGTCATTCATTAAGACCTGCCCATTAAAACCTGGAAGATTTATGTTCATTCTATTTTAATTTTAACTGCCTTCCATCTGAAACTGTATCATCAGATTTGTGCATAAAAAAGGCCATCTCCTCAGGCTTGGGGTCTATGGTCTTGGTCTTCCCCAGAGTCTGCCTTTACTGTGAGGCCAGTCCTCTCTCAATAAACCTATTTCTTTTTGGCTTGCAGATTTTGATTCTCTTATTAGTGTTTCTGCTAATAGAATTTTCCCCACAAGGTGATCTCATCTCTGATGAAGAAGAATTTCAGGTAATCATTAAGAACTACTTTGTCCAACTACATGGCAATAAATATGACAATGTAGGTGAAATGGGTGAATATTTACAAAAATATAAATTGCCTAGATTAAAAGAAGAATAAATGGAATACTTAAATAATCCCATCTCAGAAAAAGAAACTTAATAAGTCATCAAGCAAAAATGAATAACATAGAAATAGGTATGAAGTGACAACATTTGTACAACTCAGTGGAATTGCTTGTTGGCTTTGGAAGGGGGAAGGAAAGAGGGAAGGGAAAGAAAATGAATCATATAAACAAGGAAAAACATTTTTAAATTAATCAATTAAATTTAAAAAAAGATCACTCTATAACAAATATGAGTAATATGGAAATAGGTTTTGAGCAATAATACATGTACAACCCAGTGGAATTTTTTGTAAGGTCCAAGAGAAGGAAGAGGGGAGGCAGAGAATATGAATCATATAACCATGGGAAAATATTCTAAATAAATTTTTTTAAGTTTAAAAAATAAAAAAATAAAGGAACCAAAATGAAAAATATTGAGAAAGCAACAGGATAATCTTGTTAGATTCAAGATAAATCATTTTAATAGGAAAAGGAAAGACCTAAATTTTCTGAATGTTAAGTACACTAATAGTTTAATAGTATTTGAAAAGCAGACCTTTTAGCCCTCTGTGGAATTCCCATTCTTTTTCTTCTACTAAAAACATGCCTTTTCCTGTCTTTGCCCTCATCTGATCTCACCCTAAACTTCTCCCCAAGCCTCCCTGGCAGGCCTGACTGACCTGGCCAGACCACAGAACCTGGAGGTAAGGAGTAGAGACTGTCCCTGGGCCCTCCCTGAAACGGTGGCTCTGATGGAATGTGTCACACTGGAGGGTGGATGAATAAATGATTGCACTTGGGTCTGACTCTGGAACCTGGGCTGCCTCATTCAGGCAGGGGCTACTGAGGCCCTGGAAAACTCCCAGAACACAGTTGGGGATTGTGGGTGACCTTTGAGGTCATTGACAGCAAGCAGTGATGGCGCCCCTGGAGTCTTGGGAAAGGCATAGATAGGTCTTAGTTCTGCTGGATTCCAGCTTTGGGGAGCTTAGTCAGGGCTAGGGATAGACTTCACTCACCTGGGATGGGGGCCTCTGGGTCCTGGGAGCCATTCCTTCTAACTCCAGGGTGTCTGCTTGGGTCCGACAGTGTTCCTTCAGGGGGTGGGAGCCCCAGGGTGGGGAGACTTCCTCTTTGTACACCTGTGGGGATTTAGAGAGGGGGAGGGCTCAGAGGAGCCTCTCCCCACAGGAGGGGACAGGGAGCCTCAGGCTTGGAAAGGACCTCGGACTGGACAGGAAGAAGCCTCCCCACCCCCTCTGCTGCTCTCTTTGGCTTCATTCCTTTTAGAAACTGCATTGGGTGCACAGGGTGGATTGAGAGACTCCTAGGAGGAGAGGTTGCTGGGTAATGGGGGGGGGCAGGAGATGCTGAACAGGGAGAGGGGCATCAGGTGCGGTTGGCGAGAAACATGTTGGCATTTGTTTTGTGCCAAAACTGGAGCTCCTTCCATGGCCTGCGGGCACAGGCATCCCTCCTACTCCAACCAGGCTCAGGTTGGCTGCTTCTCCCCTTGGACCTTTGGGGAAGGGAAGGACCAGCCTCGCTCCCATTCTGTGACTGTACTCCCCTCCCCCAGGACGGGGGGAGGGTGCAAGGATGGTGGGGGCTCACTCTCTCCTCCAATGAAGGAATATGCAGACATAATCAATGAGATGAACATCCCAATCAATGGGATGAACTCACCCATGAAAAGGAAGCAGAAAGCAGAATGAATTAAAAGGCAGAATCGCACTATATGTTGTCTACAAAAAAACACACCTGAGACAGGTATATACACTCAGGGTAAAGGTAGGAGGCTGGAGCAGAATCTACTGGCTACATTTAAGACAAAGAAGGCAGGAGCAGCAATCATGATCTCAGACAAAGAGAAAGTAAAAATAGATTTGACTAAAAGAATAAGGAAGCCAATTGCATCTTGGTAAAATAGATAATGAAGAAATATCAGGGGGGCAGCTGGGTAGCTCAGTGGATTGAGAGCCAGTCCTAGGTTCAAATCTGAACACAGAAACTTCCTAGTTGTCTGACTCTGGGCAAGTCACTCCGGGCATTGCCCAGCTCTTACAGAGGTTAAAAAAAAAAAGGAAAAGAAAAATCAGTATTCAACATATATTCACCAAATGGTACAGCATCCAGATTTTTAAAGGACAAATGAAAGGAGTTTAAGGACGAAACAGTAGGGGACCTTGACGTTTCCCTATGAGAACTAGATAAATTGAACCAAAAAATGATTAGAAATCTGGAGAAAACTGAATAGGGATAAAAAGGAATATACCTTCTTTTCGGCAGCACATGGTACATACACAAATACTGATCATGTACTAGGCCATAAGAGGCTGTTTCAACAAAAACTTTTCCATGGAAGATTGTTTCTTTCTCCTTTTCAGAACATCTGGATATGTCCTTCGGGCATAGTTCCAAATTGCCATTCAGAATGGTCGGATCAATTCACAACTTCACCAGCAATGCCTTAATGTCCCAATTTTGCCACATCCTCTCCAACATTTATTACTTTTCTTTGCTGTCATGTTAGCTAGTGTGAGGTGGTACCTCAGAGCTGTTTTGCTTTTCATTTCTCTAATTATAAGAGATTTAGAACATTTTTTTCATGTGCTTATTGATACTTTGGTTTCTTTATCTGAAAATAGCCTATTCATGTCCCTTGACCATTTATCAATTGGAGAATGGCTTTATTTTTTGTACAATTTATTTAGCTCCCTATATATTTGAGTAATTAGATCTCTGTCAGAGCTTTTTGTTATAAAGATTTTTTTTTCCAATTTGTTGCTTCCCTTCTAATTTTGGTTACATCGGTTTTGCTCGTACAAAATCTTTTTCATTTAACATAATCAAAATTATTTATTTTACATTTTGTAATTTTTTCTAACTCTTGCTTGGTTTTAAAATCTTTCCTTTCCCAAACATCTGACAGATGAATTTTTGAAAATTCATACCCTTAGATGAGAACTTAACCTTCAGAAGGTGGGAACTTAAGCTTCAGAAAGCGAGAAGTCAATCCCACAGTCACTGCCCCTCTGGGCAGTGCTAGACTGTGATTGGCTCCTGTGAAGAAGGGGAAGGACAAGAGGCCACCATAAAAGGCAGGAAATCCTTCAGCATGAGGCAGATTCTCATTGAGAAGATAGTCTAAAGAGAGTGTCTTCTGGGGATAGTCTCTAAAGAGCTTGACTAGAGACAGTGTTTTGGATCCTGGGCTTGGAGCTCAGCTTCAACTCTTAGACTCTGACTCCTGAACTACTTGGTTGGGTGAGTGAAAAGGGCTGACTCCCTTCCTAGTATCTGGAGAGGCTAGTTTCCATCTTGGAGAAGGCCACAGTGGTTACTCACTACCAGCCCTCCTGGCTGAGGACTAGTATAAGTATTTTCTCTAACCTCTTTCACATTTCTCTACTTTATTGTTTCCCTTCTATTTTATAAATAAATTTCAGACTCGAGATATAATAAATACTGGTGACCACATAATTTCGTAAAATTATTGTCCAACCATTAATCTCCACCTTTAACAGTCATCAGATTTCTGAGCATAAAAAAGGTCATCTCCTCAGGTTTGGGGTCTTTGGTCTTGGTCTTCACCAGCCCTCTCTCAATAAACCTATTTTTGGCTTGCAGATTTTGATTCTCTTATTACTGTTTCTGCTAATAGAATTTTCCCGATAAGACTTATCTCACCTCTGATGAAGAATTTCAGGTAATGATTAAGAGCTACTTTGCCCAACTACATGGCAATAAATGACAATCTAGGTGAAATGGGTGAATATTTACAAAAATATAAATTGCCTAGATTAACAAAAGAAGAAATAGAATACTTAAATAATCCCATCTCAGAAAAAGAAACTGAACAAGCCATTAAGGAACTCCCTAAGAAAAAATCCCCCAGGCCACATGGATTTAAAAGTTAATTCTACCAAACATTTAAAGAATAACTAACCCCTATACTATATAAATTATTCACAAAATAAGCAAAGTAGTCTCACAAAATTATTTTTGTGGCACAAATATGGTACTGATTCCAAAGCCAGGCACACCAGAAACAGAGAAGAAAACTACAGACCAGTCTCATTCATGAACATAGCTGCAAAATCCTTAAATAAAATATTAGCAAAGAGACTACAGTAAGTCATCACAAGGATTATTCATTATGATCAGGTAGGATTTATACAAAGAATGCAAGGATAGTTTAATATTAGGAAAACCATCCACATAACTGACCATCTCAATAACCAAACCAACAAAAATCACATGATTATCTCAATAGATGCAGAAAAAGCCTTTGACAAAATACAACATTCATTCCTACTGAAAACACTAGGAACTATAGGAATAGCTGGAGCCTTCCTCAAAATAATGAACAATATATATTTAAAATTGTCAGCAACTATCATCTGCAATGGGGACAAGTTTGAAGCTTTCCCAATAAGATCAGGAGTGAAATATGGATGCCCATTATCACATCTATTGTTTGATATTGTACTAGAAACAGTAGCAGTAGTAATTAGAAAAGAAAAAGAAATTAAGGTAGACAATGAGGAAACTAAATCATCACTCTTTGCAGATGATATGATGGTATGCTTAAAGAATCCTAGAAAATCAACTAAAAAGCTAATGGAAATATTAACAACTTTAGCAAAGTTACAGGGTACAAAATAAACACACATAAATCATCAGTATTTCTATATATTTCCAACAACACTCAATAGCAAAAGTTAGAAAGAGAAACTCCATTTAAAATCACTCTAAACAGTATAAAATATTTGGGAATTTATTTACCAAGATAAACACAGGAATTATATGAAAACAACTACAAAATACTTTTCACAGAATTAAAATGAGATCTAAACAACTGGAAATAAAATAATAAAAATGGCATTCCTACTGAAATTAATTTACTTATTCAGTGCCAGATCTATCAACCTTTTCTCAAGTTTTCAAAAAACATTTTTATAGAATTAGAAAAAAGTATAACAAAGTTCATTTGGAAGAACAAAAGATCTAGGAAACTAATGAAAAAAATGTGAAGATTGGTGGCCTGTCAGTACAAGATCTTAAACTGTACTATGAAGCACAACAATCAAAACAATCTGGTACTGGGTCAGAGAAAGAAGGATCAGTAGATCAATGGAATAGACTTGGGTAAAATGACCTTAGTAAGCCAGTGATCCATAAACCCAAAGATCCCAGCTTTTGAGACAAGAACTCACTATTTGAGAAAAACTGCTGGGAAAACTGGAAAACAGTATGGGAAAAATTAGGTTGAGATTAACATGCCACACACCCTATATCAAGATAAATTCAAAATGGATAAAAGACTTAAATATGAAGGGTGAAACATAAATTAGAACATAGAATAGTATACCTGACAGATATATGTGAAAGGAAGGAATTTAAGACCAAACAAGAGATAGAGAACATTACAAAATGTAAAATGAATTATTTTTATTATATTAAAGTTTTATTTATTATTTTATTTCCAGTTGTTTAGATCTCATTTTAATTCTGTGAAAAGTATTTTGTAGTTGTTTTCATATAATTCCTGTGTTTATCTTGGTAAATAAATTCCCAAATATTTTATACTGTTTAGAGTGATTTTAAATGGAGTTTCTCTTTCTAACTTTTGAGGAGAACATAGAAGAGTACACATGATAGATCTATGCAAAAGGAAGGAATTTAAGACCAAACCAAAAGCAGAAAATTACAAAATGTAAAATGAATCATTTTGATTACATTAAATTAAAAAGGGTTTGTACAAACAAAACCAATGCAACCAAAATTAGAAGGAAAGCATCAAACTGGGAAAAAATTTTTAGGACACTCTCTGACAAAGGTCTAACTTCCCAAATATATAAGGAAAGAAGTCAACTGTAGAAGAAATCAAAGCATTCCCCAATTGACAAATGGTCAAGGGACATTAATAGGCAGTTTTCAGAAAAAGAAATCAAAATTATCAAAAATTACTTGAAAAAGTGTTCTAAATATCTCCTAATGAGAGAAATGCGAATCAAAACAATTCTGAGGTACCATTATACACCTAGCAGATTAGTCAATATGACAGTAAAGGAAAATAATAAATGTTGGAGGAGATATGGTAAAATTGGGAAACAAATACATTGTTGGTGAAGTTGTGAACTGATCCAATCATCTGGAAGACAATGTGGAATTATGCCCAAAGGGCTTTAAAAGACTGCATGTTCTCTAATTCAGCTATAACACAACTGGGTTTGTATCCCAAAGAGGTAATAATGAAAAATACTAGTACAAAAATATTTTTAGCTGTGCTTTTTGTGGTAGCAAAAAATTGGAAAACGAGGGGGTGTCCCTCCATTGGGGAATGGCTGAACAAATTTTGGTATATGATGGTGATGTAATACTATTGTGCTTTAAGGACTGATGATCTGGAGGCTTTCCATATAAATTGGGAGAACCTCAATGAACTGATGAAGAGTGAAATGAGCAGAACCAGCAGATCATTGTAAACAGAAAGTAAATCACTGTGGAAAAATCCAATGTAATGGACTTTGCTAGTAGTAGCAATGAAATGAGCCAGGACACTCCTAAAAGACTTATGTAAAAGAATATTAACCACCCTGAGAGAAAGAACTATGGGAGCAGAAATGCAAAAGCAAAACAGATGACATCACTTATCATATGTATATAATGGTACGTAATTTGGGGTTCAGGCCTTAAAAAACCTCTCTATAGCAAAAATGAATAATATGGAAATAGGTATCAAGTGACAACATTGCTTGTCGGCTTTGAAGGTGGGGGAAGAAAAGAGGGGCGGGAAAGAAAATGAATCATGTAAACATGGAAAAGATTTTCAAATTAATTAATTAAAAAAAGATCACTCTATTACAAATATCAATAATATGGAAATAGGTTTGGAGCAATAATACATGAAAAATCCAGTGGAATTATTTATCAACTGTAGAGAATTATTTGTTAAGTAAGAGTTTATTAGGAAATAGAATTAAGTAGTATTGGTAGATCTATAAGAGAGATTAATAAATTGGGTTTCTTTAATTTTAATGGAATCTCAGAGAAGGTCTATGGGTAAAGGAGAATTTTCCCAAAGTACATTGAGAGTCAGTTAATCCAGTCAATTTTACTCTTCAGGCTAACTCTGTTTCTGAAAGGCGGTCCTAAGAGCTGCTCAGTGAGGTTAGAAAATCTCAGCTTTTCACATCTCAAATTCATCTATCAGGCTGGACAAGTGAAGGAAATTGTTGAGTGCAATACCAGTGTAAGCCAAGCAGGATTGCTGTGTGAGTAGAGAAAGGCTGTGGAGATTCTAAGCTGTAATTTTTATCTAAACAGTAAGGAAGAGAAACCTAATTTATTCCTCTCGTTTATAAGTTTATAATTTAGGATAGTCTAGTTAGATAAGTATTTTGGGGTTTTAAATAAATTAGGAAGAGAGTATAGCTTCAACTCTGTTGAGGGAGAAAGTGATCCCTGCGGATCAGATTTGGTTGGGAGGTTAGAATAAGATTAATTAGTTTTGTGACCAATATATTATAAAAATTTCCTTTCTACCTGTTTCCTTTAACTATTCCTTCCTTTAGTTTTTCACCCACAATAAAAATATATTTTTATATATTGGCCTGAGCTAGAAGTCTTTGGACTGCTCTGAGAAGTCATCTTTCTCAACAATTAAATCAACAGTCTGTCAACATAGGACACAATTATTGGTAATATCATACAATACGAATAATTTGTAAGAGTTAGGAAACACTCATAACACAAGCTCTAGGAGAAGGGAGGAAAGAGGGGAGGAAGAGAATGTGAATTATATAAACATGAAAAAATAGTTTAAATAAAATTTTTAAAGTTAAAAAAGAAAAAATAAAGGAACCAAAATGAAAAATATTGAGAAGGTAACAGGAAAAATAATCTTACTAGGTTCAAGGTAAATGATTTTAATAGGAAAAAGAAAGAACTAAAGTTTCTGTATGCTTAATGCAAGCTAAGTTCCTGATAGTTTAATATTTGAAAAGCAGACCTTTTAGTCCTCCCCTGGAATTCCCATCTTCTTTCTTCCACTAAAAACCCACCCTTTCTTTTCTGTGCCCTCACCTGATCTCACCCCAAACTTCTTTGAAAGTCTCCCTGGCAAGCCTGACTGACCTCTCCAAACCCCAGAACCTGGAGGACAGAAGCAGAGACTGTCCCTGGGTCATCCCTGGAATGGTGGGACTAACGACCATCCCCCTCTGATGGAATTTGTCACACTCAAGGGTGGATGAATAAATGACTGCACTTGTGTCTGTCTGGAACCTGGGCTGGCTCACTAGGCAGGGGCTACAAAGGCCCTAGAAAACTGCCAGAACACAGCTGGGGATTGTGGGTGACCTTTGAAGTCACAGTGACAGCAAGCAGTAATGGGGCCCCTGGAGGCTTGGGAAAGGCAGAGGTCTTAGTTCTGCTGGATTCCAGCTTGGGGGGGGGGAGGAGGAGTGGGGGGATAGCTTAGCCAGGGCTGTGGATGGACTTCACTCACCTGGGAAGGCCTCTTGGTCCCTGGGGGCCATTCCCTCTGGCTCCAGGGTCTCTGCTTGGGCCAGACTGTGGTCCTTCAGCAAGGTGGGAGCCCCAAGGTGGGGAGACTTCCTCTGTGTACACCTGTGGGGAATTAGAGAGGGGGAGGGCTCAGAGGAGCTCCCAGGGCCCTTCCCCTGGCCTCAGGGGAGACTCTCCACACAGGAGCGGACTGAGAGCCTCAGGTTTGCAAAGGACCTTGGACAGGACAGGAAGGAGCCTCCCCACCCACTCTGCTGCTCTCAGGCTTCATTCCATTTAGAAACTGCTTTGGGTTCACAGGGTGGATTGAGGGAAACTCCTAGGAGGAGAGGTTGCTGGGTAATGGGGGGAGGGGCAGGATACACTAGACCAGAGACAGGTGGGGATTGGGGAGAAACGTGTTGGCATTTGTTCGGTGCCCAAACTCAGAGCTCCTTCCACGGCCTGTGGATACGGCCATCCCCCCCACTCCAAGCAGGATCACGTAGTCTGCTTCTCACCTCAAATCTTAGGGGAAGGGCAGGACCAGCCCCGCCCCCATCCTGTGACTGCACTCCCTCCCCCAACCGCCAGCTCCCTCTGGATGGAGGAGAAAGAGGGAGCCCGTTCTCTCCTCTTGGGGGAGGGCAAAGCCCCGCCATGGCTCCTGGGTCCAGTCAGAACTGCCGCCGCCTGACACCGGCACTTCTGTATTTGTCCCTTTTTTATGGTCGTTTAAAGTTATGAACAGACATAGAGACACAAACAGAAACATGCCCCTCCCCCGACCACACACACCCCTCCCTGGTCCCGCGTCTCCGGTTGCACGTGCATCGGAGCTTCTCCCTTCCCCCAACCCTCACCCAACTCCCAGGTTCAGTTATCCGCAACTGGTCTACCCGGGTCTTCTCGCTCCCCAGGAGTTAGAGAGCAGAAACTCTCCACTGCATAAGGTCCAGCTGCAACTTTTGCATCGACTCCCTCCCCTCCCCCTCTCAAGGAGGAAAGTCCCAAAAAGGACCTCTGTAAGCACAGCAGAAACAGAGACAACACTCAAGAGATTCCCAGCATGCCCTAGGGCTGCCCAGGCGGACGAGCCAAGACTTGGGTGCCAAGACCCAGGCATGCTGGGAAATGGAGTCTTACACAATGGGAATGCCAAGGCTTGGAGAACGTCATGCGAGATGCATTCTGGGAAATGGAGTCTAACTTCTCAGGTTTGGAGCCCTGGTGGAGGAGGGGCCGCGCACCAAGAGTTCCCGGGTCTCCCAGGCTGCAGCTGGTCCTTCTAGTTTTCTTTCTGGCAGTTTTAGCTTTGATCCTCCTCAGCCTCCTTCCTGTGATATAGGAGGCGGCCATGGAAAGAAACACGGAAGCATTTCTGAGGAGAGCTCAGATCTCCGGTGAGAAGGGACCCAAGAAGCCCCTGAGCCCGACCTCCTCATCTCAGGGAGGCCCAAACTGAGGCAGACAGGCTGGTCCTTGTCCTGAATTAGGGGCGGGAGGATGGATGGTTCCTGTGCCGTATTGATCCTAATAGCAGGGCCTTGGAATGGAAAAGCCCCAATTCCTGTATTTTAGAAACAATTACTGTGTATTTCTCTGTCAGACACAGCTCGGAGATTCCATCTAGTCTATGGCTTTTTGCACTTCCTTTGCCTTAAGCATCCCAAAGAACTTCTTCCTCTTCCACAGAATTTCATGAATGAGTAAAGGGACAAAAGTGTTTTCAGGCCTGAGAGGGAACCTTCCCATGTCACTCTGTGTGTGGACCAGGGTTGAGGCTTGGCTGGACCATCTCCTCATCAGGCATTCACCAGTTCGGGGTGTCTTGGGGTGCTCCAGGGAGGGGCTGAATAAGGAGCTCCTCCAACTCTCTGTTAAACTGCCTGAGCAAGATCTGGGCTCTGGTCACTGGGGAGGCCCCAGACCCCAGGGAGCTGGCCAGTGCCTTGGAATCTGGTCCTTCCTGGTCCTAAGCAGCCCTGTCCAGCTTGGCCCTCTGTCCACACCCTCCTTCTGGAGCCCAGCTTCTGTCTCTCTTCTCCCTGGGTTTCAGGCAGCATTTCTGTATCCCTCATTCCACAGGAAAGGAAATCCTCACAGCTAGCATTTCTATGGCTTTCAGGGATTCATAACAAGCACCTTACTGGATTGATGCTCCATTTTACAGATGGGGAAAGTAAGGCAGAAATGCAGTGACTTCTCCAGGGTCTCACAGCCACCAAGTGTCTCAGGTGGAATTCCACCTCAGATCATCTTGATTCCATCCATATTTCCCTTTTCTTCCAGAGGTTCACATGAAGGTCCTGTGGTGTCAAACCTATTCTTGCTAGAGCAACCAGAACAGTCTCTAAGTTCTCCCCAATCCCCCTTTCCAGAACCAATTTGATACAGTAATTTAATATAAAAGAATAATGAATGAAATATGAAGAAATTGTCTCCCATGAAAAGGCCTGTACGTTCTCACCACTGTAGCCCAAGAGATATGTCAAACACACCTAACACATTGTCTCCAAAAATAAGATGTATGGTGGGAATGGAATTCATGCCCATATTGATGTAATCTTGAAGAAAATGATATACAAATTAAAATCAGCAGATGGCACTTCAGATCAGCCACTGCAAACCTATTGGGTCTCTGGCTGTTCTTACTCTGTTTTCACTCAATTGTCCCACCCCCAAGGGGAACTGGACTGCTGGCAATCCCCCTTCGACCCCCCAGCGTCAAACCATTCCCCAACTAATAAATGGGCAAGGGACATGAATAGGCAATTTTCAGATAAAAAAAATCAAAACTATCATTAAACACATGAAAAAGTGTTCTAAATCTCTTATAATTAGAGAAATGCAAATCAAAACAACTCTGAGGCACTACCTCATACCTAGCAGACTGACTAATATGACAGCAAAGGAAAATAATAAATGATGTGGCAAAATAGGGACACTGATGCATTGTTGGTGGAGTTGTGAATTGATCTAACCATTCTGGAGGGCAATTTGGAACTATGCCCAAGGCTTTAAAAGACTGCCTGTCCTTTGATCCTGTTGTGAGGAAGATTAGATTAGATTTTGATTAAGTATTAATTAGGAAGTACATTGCAAGAAGGAGCTGGAGCTGGGAATTCCAGGTTGGAAGAGTAGAATAAGTCCTCCCATTGCCCTGTGGTTTTATCCTTTAGATTTTAAGTATAGAAATCTTTTCCCACCTTTTAGTCTAACATAATTAAAGCTAAGTCCCTTTTACCTTGTTAGCCTGTTACTATACTCTGGTCTAGTGGAAGCTGGATGACAGTTAAGATCAACTGCCATTCCTGTGGAAATCCAGTAAACTCTGGTCTCTTCACCCTGGTCCAGTCTCTCATAAATCCTAGAGTGTGTTCCCACAAACCACTTAGTTTATTGTAATATCCCTGGTGACCCCATTACCTTACTTATATTTTCCTACAGTTTGGCACTACCCAGATGGGTGGATAGTGTGTAAATAGAATTAGCTCGATCCCATTAATAGTCAAAAATCCACTCAACCCAGGCGTGCTAATGATGTCACTCTCAGCTCCCTTAGTGGGGAGGGGAGATGAGTTACCCACACGTGACAATAAGTAACAAATCAAGAATAAGGGACTGCCCTTTGGGCAGTCCAAATCAATGTAGAAACTGCCATTTGTCCATTTGAATTAGAGGTGGACCACAGGAAAATGATGAAAGACACTATCTCTTTAAGTAAGTGAGTGAACTTCCTGTGGGGGCAGTTGCCGTCTCGAACTAGAAGAAGAAGCATCTCCTGAGACCACAGACAGATTACACTCTATATTGTCACGTGGGTAAGTTAGGCTGACTTCCTTGGCCTAGCTGGGCCAATTCTAAACTCTGCCTATCTGGCTGTTGGGCCCTGTGGCTTACAGCTTCATTATTAAGCTTTATAACCTTCTTCTCTCTCAGTCCAGGCTGGACTAGCCTCTACTTTTCTCTTTATTCCTACTTTTACCTACCGATTGTAAATAAACTCTTCAACCCGATGCTGACTTGGGTCTGATTTAATTACGGAATCAACCTAAATTGTTGATTCCTGGCGGCCACATATTTTAATATATATCTATAAATACCTAAATTTTATTCCTTACAATAGAGACAGACAGGAAGTGAACAGTTGGCCAGCTAGATTCATAAAGGAAGTAAGAGGGGCTTGAACATTCCAAGAGGGAGCTCAGCCATTGGGTGAGAGCTGAGAGTTCTCAACCAGTGGTGAGCTGCTCAGAGCTTCTCAGCCCCGACCCCAGGCCATTCATAAATCTCTGTGGGTAGGGGAAAATACTATTAAGCTTGGTGCTGCCCCAGAGAAAGGGATTTTCTTCATTTTTTTTTGGTTTTGTTCTCTGTTGCTGTGTTTAATTGTACCTGTATTTAATTAATTGTGTTAGTAATTGTTATTAGTCAGAATAGTGGCTAATAATACAATAGATTTTGTTGTTAGTTGGTCTATTTGGGGAATGATGGGCACAATGGTGGTTGAAGACTGGATAGACTATGTTTTTGTGATATTATGGAAAGGTGCCAGGGCTATTCCTTACCTGTGGTTTAAAGTTATACCCAGGTATTTTAGAGGGATAATGGACTTGGAATTTGCACAACCGATTTTAACAATTAACATACTGGATCTATCATGTCACATGCCAGTTCTGATTCTGACTGGTTATTCTGTATACAGGTTGAGGTGGATATTATATCATATTGGGTATTTTATTAAAATCATTGTGACTTGGCGTTTCAGGGATTCTGAAACCAAAAAAAATGTTAAGATTATTACAAATTAAGTTGGATAATTTAGAAATATGTACGCAAAACGGTTCTTTCTCTGGTCAATCCCTTGGTACTTCCCACACTGGCAACATGACTGAATATGTGAACATGGGCATTTCTGGCAAAGGTATTCCAACAAAGGCTGAGCTAGAACAGCAGGCTCAGAGTAAGGCTGAAACCCCCATTAGCCTTTTTCCTCTTCTCGATCTTCCCGTTGTTCGCGAATATAGTGTATTCCATGTCAAACAACATACAAGATTCAGGTCTGAGGATGTAGAAAATATGAAACGTAAGATCCCAAATTTCCACGATGACTCTGGGAAATTTGTGAAGATCTTCAAAGCTTTTGTGAAACAACATGATCCAGACTTTGAAGATTGTTAGTACATGTTAGGGGAGATCTTATCACATCATGACAGAGCAAAGTTTGTAGAGGAGATACGAAACATGGAGGGAATGACACCATGGCCTGTCGCTTGGGAGGAACTGGACCTGAATTCAGTTCCTACCTACTGTATGTTGAAACAAGCGCGAAAGTCTCTGATTCAGGTTCTAGAGAAGCATGCTAAGCGTCCTAATTCTTGGAGTAAATTCGAAAAGATCAGGCAGACAGTTCTAGAGACCCCTGCAACTTTTTTGGACAGGATCATTGAGGCAGCAGAAATGTATTTAAATATGAATATTCTAGAAAATACCACTGTAGATCATGTAAAAAGGATTTTTTGTGAGAAATTCGGTTCCCCAGTTGAAGAAATTTTTCATGGACAATTACCCTGATTGGGAATTGTTAAGTCTAGATGAATTAAAACAAAAAGCAACATATGTGTTTGCCCAGGAAAAGGACAAGAGTAGTGATGACAAGGATACAATCATTGAAAATCTTAGGAAGTAATTAAAGGAGGCAAATTCTCGAGCTAATGAGAAGGAAATAAATGAAATCAAGGTGGTAGCAGTGTTACGGGCAGCAGAAAAAAGGAATAATAACAATAATTATAAGACCAATAGCAATTCAAACAATAGGAATCAGAGGCAGCAATCTTGTTATGTTTGTGGACATCTTGGTCATTTTGCAAAGGACTGTAGATACAGAAAGTGATCATATGGGCAGAGATACAATAATAACAATGGAAATAATCAGTATAATAATAATTATGGTTACAAGGGAAATAACTGGAATAATGGTTTCAATCAGGGAAATGGACAACAAAACGTGTTCCAATGTCAGAATGCATGCTGTCAAGGTGCACAAGCTCCTAATTTGGCAACGACGCAGGATTACCTTCGCGCAGGAGCCAGGCCCAAGTTTAGCTACGTTGTTCAAGGGAATGTTAATAATGGTAACATGAATGGAGGGACAGCTTCATTATGAAGGTGTGCCCGAAGTTCAGAAGTGATTGATCAAGGTAATGGAACTAAAGTGAATGTTGATGAAATTGTATGTGTTAAAGATGATGATAATGTAATTGTGAATAATGGAAATGGTGCACTTGGTGTTAATACTGATTTGATTGGTGATAATAAGAATTTAATTAATAATGGTGATAAGTTGATCAGTGTTAATTTAAATGGAATCAATGATAGTTTAATCAATGTGAATGATAATTTGATGAGAATTAATGATAATTTGAATGGTGTTAGTGTGAAATTATCTGAATTAGCTACTAGTAATGGTGTAAATAGTACTTTAACCAATATTAATGGTAATTTACCTACTGGTAGTAGTAATTTAACTGGCGTTGGTAATAATTTGATTAAGATTGATGATGGTTTATATGGTGTTGATAATAATTTGATTAATGTTGTAAATAATTGTGAGAAAAAGAGAAATGGTATTGTAAATGGTGTTAGAAGTTCTAGTAAGTGTGGAATTAAGAAGAATAATAGAAAATGTGATTTGATTAAGGATAATTTGATTGTAAATAAGAACAATGATACCAGAATAGAGGTGAAAAGGACCAATGGTTTAAAATCCTGGGAAAATTCTGTAATTCTTGACGATGTTAACTTGGATGGACAGGAAATGGCTGAGCTTTGTTCTGATGTGACTGTTTTAGCTCCAGTGTTGGAAACTTTCCAACCTCCCAAAAGTACTGAACCGTATGTGTCTGTAACTATTGGAGACCAGATTTACGACCTTCTTGTCGATACCGGGGCCAGTATATCAGTTTTGAAAAGCTTTCCTGCAGATTGTAGTGCTGTTGGAACAATGGATGTGGTTGGTGCAAAGGAGGTGACTCAGAAAGTAGCTAAATTGCAACCAAAAATGGTGACCTTAGGACCACTTTCGGTGGAACACACATTTTTGTGTGTTCCAGAATGTCCTATGAATCTGTTGGGAAGAGATTTATTGTGTAAATTGAGGGCTACTCTCCAATGTACTGAATCTGGTGATATTTCTTTGCATCTCCCAGAGGAATTTTTGAAGGCTTTTCCATTGCTTTTCTTAGATTCTAGCAGTACAGAGGATGATTTAGGTACTATCTATCCAATACTTGAGGATATACCTAAGGACTTGTGGTCAAAATCATCAACAGATGTTGGATTGCTAAAATGAACTATTCTGGTCAGGGTGAGGACAAAGGAAGGACCAGTTCCTTGTGTGCCTCAGTATCCCTTGACTAAGGAGGCGATAGAGGGTATTCGTCCGATTATTGAGTCCCTAATCCAAAAAGGAATAATAATACCATGCTTTTCTGAGTACAATACACTAATTTTGCCTATAAAGAAGCCAAAACTGGATGAAAATGGCCCACCTGTTTAACGATTTATTCAAGATCTAAGAGCGGTAAATGATCATGTCATCAAGACACATCCAGTTGTCCCAAGTCCAGTTGCTATAATTTCTTCCATTCCAAGTCAGGTTAGATATTTCACTGTGGTAGATTTATGTTCTGCGTTTTTCTCAATACCAATTCATGAGGATTCTCAAAAGATCTTTGCTTTTACGTGGGAAAAGACACAATGGACCTGGACTCGTCTCCCACAGGGGTATACCGGGTCACCATCTCAGTTTTCACAAATTCTAAATCGAGATTGGCAAACTATTAAATTTAAAGAGAGTAAATTGGTGCATTTTGTAGATGATATTCTTCTGGCATCCCCAAGTGCAAAGGTGTGTCTCAGGGACAGCAAGATTCTTTTGATTGAATTGTATAAACGAGGACATAAAGTCTCAAAGGCGAAATTACAGTTTGTTTTACCCAGGGCGATATCTCGGATTCGTGTTATCAGAGGGTTCCAGAAGTATTACACAAAAGAGAATAGCTGACATACAGAAATTGAGTGCACCTAAAACTAAAAAACAACTTAGAGCTATTCTTGGAACTACTGGTTTCTGTAGACAATGGATTCCTGGATATAGTGGAATAACTAAGTGTTTAACAGATCTTACCAGGAATACAGAACCAGAACCTCTGAAACTAAAGCCTGAACATTGATTAGCCTTAGATAAGCTGAAAGAAGTCATTCTATCTGCACCTGTGTTAGGAATCCTAGACTATGAGAAACCTTTTCAGCTGTTTGTCAACGAAACAAAGGGTATAGCTTCTGGTGTGTTGACACAGACTCTTGGACAGAGTTATCGTCCAATTGGGTATTACAGCTGTCAATTAGATCCAATAGCTGCGGGGACAGTACCCTGTCTAAGGGGGGTAGCAGCAGCAGCTGTGTTAGTCCAGAAGTTAGCTGATCTAGTTTTGGGATGTCCTTTGACTGTCTATTGTTCACATCAGATAGAAGCACTAATGAGGAAGTTTTGTACTCAAGCATATTCAGACCAACGAATTGCTAAGTATGAAATTATTCTCTTAGGTAGTGAGAACATCAAGTTGAATAGATGTAGCATACTTAATCCAGCTACTCTTCTTCCTGATTTACCAAAGAACGGTGAGCTATTGCATGAATGTGTTGAGGTAGTAGATCTTGTGGATATGACTAGAATGGATTTAAAAGATACTCCACTCGAAAATCCAGACTGGGTGTTATTCACAGATGGATCATCATATTTATGTAACGGAATCAGATGTACTGGTGCTGCAGTTGTCACAGAATTTGAGACACTGTGGTATGGCTCATTACCTAGTAATCTTAGTGCTCAAGGTGCTGAATTGGTGGCATTGAAGCAAGCCTGTCTTCTAGCTGAAGGTAAACGTGTGAATATTTACACAGACTCTCGATATGCATTTTCTGTTTGCCATGCAACAGGAACAATCTGGAAATAATGAGGTTTTATTACTGCATCGGGAAAACCAATAGCTCATGCAGGAATAATAATTGAGTTGTTAGAAGCAATCCAGAAGCCAAAACAGCTGGCAGTAATTCATTATCAGCGTCATACTCGTGGTAGAGATTCAGTCTCTAAAGGAAATCACAGAGCTGATATCACTGCAAAGTATGCAGCCCAGAATGCTCCAATTTATGTGATGAATTTAACATCTATTAATTCTGATGATCTAGAGAAAGCTTATGTAGACTCAGATATTGAGAAATGGAAGGATAAATTTGGAGCGAGGAAAGAACATGGGATATGGATTACAGGAAGACCATTGTTACCAGAAGATTTGTATACCTATTTGTGTCAAGCCATCCACACAAAAGGTCATTTTGGTATACAAGCTGTTGTGGATTCCATCAGGAGACAATGGGTTGCTCCTGGAATAAGTATTGTTGCAAATAAGATCTGTAATAGCTGTCCAGTCTGCCAAAAGTTCAATCAAAGTGCATTCAAAAAGAAAGGTTTGGGTGGTAGGCCTTTAGCATATTGTCCATTTCAGAGTTTAAAGATTGATTATATCTGAATGCCTAAAGCTGGAAGATACAAGTATTGTCTTGTGATAGTCGATAGACTAACTAAATGGCCTGAAGCTTTTCCATCAAATACGAATACAGCTAGTTTTGTGGTGAAAGTATTACTGAAGGAAATTGTGCCTAGATTTGGTGTACCTTTAACCATAGATTCGGATAAGGGATCTCATTTCACTCAGGATGTCCTTAGAAGAGTCTATGAGAATCTAGGAATAACACCTAAATATCATGTTCCGTATCATCTGCAAAGTTCGGGTCAGGTGGAGCGTATGAATAGGGAACTCAAGACTATGGTTGGGAAACTCTGTGCTGAAACTCATCTCAAATGGCCAGAGATTCTTCCCATAGCTTTGTTTTACCTACGTATGAGACCAAGAGCAGATCTACATATATCATCGTATGAGATGCTCTTTGGACATGCTCCACTACAAGCAAAAACTTGTAAGGATGTTTATGCATCACTCTTAGGAGGTGATTGCCAAATTGCTTCATATTTAAGTGCTTTACAGCAGAGGCTAAGAGAATTACAAGATATGGGAGTATTAATTCAATCTGGTCCATTGGATTATTCTCTTCATAATTTTCAACCAGGTAATATGGTCTTTGTGAAAAATTTTGCCAAAACATCGGCAACAGAACAAAATTGGGTAGGTCCTTATATGATTGTATTAGTTTCACCATCTTCTGTGAAAGTTTTAGGTAGAGATTCATGGTATCATTGTTCTCACATTAAATTAGCACATGGAATAGATAATGAAACTGTAGAAATTGTTAATAATGAAGATGAAGAAGAAGAAGAAGAAGAGATTGTGTAATTTGAGATCTTCAGTCAATTAGAGTCTGCAGTCAGAAAGTTCAGTAAGGAGAGGACCATTCCAGCGGAAGAGGCCGTTCGGATGGAAAAGGACATGGATGAAGAGGATTCAGGATTCAGGATTTATGAACTTTGTATTAAGACTGATGGACTTATGAATTGAACTGATAAAACTTCATTTTCAAGGATTTTCTTAAAGAAGAGGATTAATCATGGACAATTTGGATTAAATGATTTGGAAGTATTTTGGGTAATGTATATAATATCACTAAATACTCATATGCATCCAACGTTGCATATAAAACTATCAAGACCTTCGATGGAGAAAAGGAAAAGAAAAGGAAAAGCAAAGAAGAGAAGGGGATTTCCTAGAGGAATGGAACATCATAAGGAGAAAGGAGATCTACAGGAGATCTGGAGTTTTGGTAGGTATCATGCATCCATCAGTAACATGTTGCAACATAATATAGCAAAGAAACAACATAACAAATCAGATACATAAGACACAAACATGTTAGGATACATTGTGTTCCTTATGGAATGAGACAATGTATAATACTAACAATATTAGAATTAGCTATAGGATAAGTAAGTACTAACAAGGATAGTTAGTTACTAACAAAGATTAGCTAGTTATTTAGGTAGCTGTAGCTAGACTAATATACTAATAACTTAGGGTTAGTTTAGAATAGTTTAGTGAAATAGATATGGTATTAGATTAGGTTAGAGGATAAGATAAGGTACTAATGTACATTACAGTGCAGATACAACAGACATAACAAAGTTGCATTACATGAAGAACATATAACATATTAAAGATCACATATCACAAATAATGTAAATAGTTGTGTAAATACTATGTGCATATTGTAAATTGTATTATAGTGTAAGTATTGTATATATATGTAAAGGGTGTTCACATGTATATTTGATATGTATGTATCATGTGTACATACATGTATATGTGCATATCATACGTGTATATATTATATATTGTATGTATCATGTGTATATGTGTGTATAAGTGTAAATTCTGTGAATACTTTGATATGATTGAGTTGCAAACATTCAAATGTAATTTGCATAAGGGAGTTTACTGTTTTGTTTTAATTTGGATGTAATGACTTATGCAATGTTGTGTTAAAATGTATTTTTCAAAAATGGTTTGCATTTATTAGTTGGTAGGATATTTCTGTATTAGAATAGTTATGTTTGATGTTTGTTTTGACTTTTGTGTTGATATTTCATATTTGCTGTTGATTTTGTTGGAAATTTTGCTGTGTTACTTATTGTTTTATGCTTGGAACTATGTAACTGTTCAATGTACTCATCTTTTTACCTTTCCTTGTTGAAATTCCTAGTGTAGGGTAGAGTAGGATAGTGTTAGATAGAACAGAGTTAGTGTAGGTTGTTTGTTATTTTGGGTTAGAATTTTAGTTTAGTTTGTAGTGCACAAATACCAAAATTTTGGTAATTTTGGCTTTGTGCAAAGGGGGGAACTGTTGTGAGGAAGATTACATTAGGTATTGATTAAGTATTAATTAGGAAGTACATAGCAGGAAGGAGCTGGAGCTGGGAATTCCAGGTTGGAATGAAGGAGGAGGAAGTCTGTCTGTGCCCTGAGTGTGGACTCCATTAGTGGTGGGCAAAACTGTTGCCAGCCTGGGAGACCTCAGAGCAAAGGACATCCTGCATCCTGTTTTCCCCTGGGATCCTGTGTGGTGTGTCATCTAGCAAAAGGACAAGATCTACAGAGCCAAGAGAAGAGGTGAAGTTTGAGTACTGGAGGACAATGCTTCAAGCAAAACCCTTGGTTCCTGAGACAACTTTAGCTCCTGGCATCCAGAGATCATCAGTGGATTGCAGTGAGAATCCCAAAGCCACAAAGTCCTAGTTGTACTCAAGCCTGGCAGGTTCCAGGTTTGAGGACAGAAACCCAGAGGCTCCATTTATAGCTCCTTGGGCCCTGTTAGTTTAGATCACTTAGATAAGAGTAGAATAAGTCCTCCCATTGCCCTGTGGTTTTATCCTTTAGATTTTAAGTATAGAAATCCTTTCCCACCTTTTAGTCTAACATAATTAAAGCTGTTAAGTCCCTTTTACCTTGTTAGCCTGTTACTATACTCTGGTCTAGTGGAAGCTGGGTGACAGTTAAGATCAACTGCCATTCCTGTGGAAATCCAGTAAACTCTGGTCTCTTCACCCTGGTCCAGTCTCTCATAAATCCTAGAGTGTGTTCCCACAAACCACTTAGTTTATTGTAATATCCCTGGTGACCCCATTACCTTACTTATATTTTCCTACAATCCAGCCATACCATTGCTGGTTTTGTAAGCCAAAGAGGTAATGTGGAAAAATACCTGTACAAAAATATTTGTAGCCACTCTCTTTGTGGTGGCAAAAAAATTGGAAAATAAGGGGATGTCCTCTGATTGGGGAATGGCTGAATAAATTGAACTATCTGTTGGTGATGGAATACTATTGTGCTAAAAGGAATGAAACTGGAGGAATTCCATGTGAACTGGAACGACCTCCAGGAATTGATGCAGAGTGAAAAGAGCAGGACTAGGAGAACCTTATACACAGAGACGGACACACTGTGGCACAAATGAATGTAATGGACTTCTCTACTAGCAGCAATGCAATGATCCTGGACAATTCTGAGGGACTTATGAGAAAGAGTGCTATCCATGGAGGAAGAACTGTGGAAGTAGAAACATAGAAGAAAAAATTTGCTTGATCACATGGTTTGATGGGGATATGATTGGAGATGTAGACTCTAAATGATCACTCTATTGCTGATATTGATAATATGGAAATAGGTCTTGATCAATGATACATGTAAAGCCTAGTGGTATTGCTTGTTGGCTACTGGAGGGAGGAGGGAAAGAACATGAATCATGTAACCATGGAAAAATATTATAAATTAGTTAAATAAATAAATAAAAATAAAAAATGAATAAAATGTCGTCACACACATTTTATATACATATATACATATAAAAAGAAGCAATCTGATCCAATTCCTACTATGAAAGAAGTATGGTTTTAACTCCTAGACCAAGAGCAAAAACAAAGAAAGAAAGCTATAGACAAATTTCTGTAATGAATATTAATGCAAATTTCAAAATATTAGCAAGGAGATTACAATTATATCACAAAGATCACACAGTCTGAATTGTTTGGACTTATACCCCCATGAGGGCATGGCTGGTTCAAAAATCAGGAAAATAATAGCTATAATTGATTCAAAAGGTGGAGATAAAAAAATCTCATAAAAATGTAATACCTATTGGGCAGCTGGGTGGCTCAGTGGATTGAGAACCAGGACTACAGATGAGAGGTCCTGGGTTCATATCTGACCTCAGACAAGTATTTCCTAGTCCAAGTATGACCCTGGGCAAGTCACTTAGTCCCCACTACCTAGTCTTTACCACTCTTCTACTTTGTAATCAATACACAGTATTGATTCTAAGATAGAAGGTAAGAGTTTTAAAAAAAATACAATAATCATTTCTATTTGAAAATACTATAAAGCATTCAAGTAAAGGGAGCTTTTCTCAAAATGAGAAGTAATATCATTCTACAAAAAAGAGCAAGTTGGGCAGCTAGATACCACAGTGGCTAGAGTACTGGGCCTATAATCTGGAGGATCTGAATTCAAATCTCATCTCAGACACTTCCTAAATCCCTAGCCCTTGCTGCTCTTCTGTCTTAGAATTAATACTAAGAAAAGGTTTTAAAAAACAAAGGTAAAAAAAGATAAAGAACAAATATCATCCGTAATGGGGATATGTTAGATGCTTTTCCACTGACATTAGGGGTGGAACAAGGATCCCCATCATCATCATTACTCTTTAGTATTGTACTGGGACTGACTATTGTAATAAGACCAGAGAAATAAATTGAAATAACAATAGACAATGAGGAAACAAAATCATCATTTTATTCGAATAATATAAGTTCCTTAAAGAAAGCCAACTAAAAATCTAATCAAAACAATGAACAAATAAAGCAAATTTGCAGCATAAAATACAACACCCCCAAATCAGCATAATTTCTATAAAAGATCAACAAAGGTCAGCAGAGAGAAATTGCATCTTAAAACACCATATGTAGCAAACAGATAACCTCTGAATGGGTAAATAACTTAAACGCAAAAGCAAATCATTGGAGAATGGAATAAATTACATGTCAGATCTATGGATACAGGAAAGTTCATGACCAAATGAGATAGAAAAGTTTCTGGAAAATAAAATGGATCATTTTGACTAAATAAAATTTGAAAAGTTTTTGCACAAGCTAAAGCAATTTGCTCCAATTAGAAGAAAAGTCTGAAAGTGGAAAAAAATCTTTATAGAAAGTTTCTATGATAGATGTCTCATTTCTAAACTATATAAGGAACTGAGTCAGTTATAACTAAAAAGACCATGATATTAAAATGAATGTTTATTTCTGCATTGAGTCCCTTACCTGTCAGCAGTTGGGATAATATACTTTGTTACAGGTCCTCTGAAGACATGGTTGGTCACTGCTTTGATCAGAGTTCTTAACTCTTTCAAAGTTGTTTCTTCTTTATGCTGTAAAAATTAGTAGTAAAATTTGTTCTCTTGGTTGCTCACATCTCTGTATCACTTTTTACTTCCCAGGATGTAGAGAAATTGTCTCTTTCATAATTTCTTAAGGTACAATTATATTCCATTAGTGTAAGAGGCAATCTAAGTCAAGCCCTTCCATTCCAATTCTTTTCCTCTTATTCACTCTCTTTTAATGTCTCCCATCAGGCACTTCCTGTGCCTTCCTTCCACTTTAGGTGGACCAGTTATTTATTTATTAAATTTTCTTAGGACTGCCAAAGGGGCAGTCAGTTTTTTCTGAGTTGTTACCCACTTTAGCATGTGGGTTGCAGACCTCCCCCCACTTAAATATAAAATGGAAGTGTATAAGCTTCTGGTGATTAAATCTAAAAGTAGGCAGGGGAGTTAATCCCATCTTCACAATACTTTGATAGATGGTTTACAAAGTATCCTCAGTTGTAGCAGTGAGGTGAAGCTCAGATATGAGCTTCCCTCAGGGCTCAGCATAAGGACACTCTCCAAAGTCTCTCTATACTTAAAAATAAACTATTTATTGAAACTGTAGTATGGACATAAACAAGGATTACTAAGCTAAGGGGATCTAACTTCACCTAAAATTCAACTGGTTCTGTAAGGAACCTCTTCTGCCCTGATTTCCCAAGCTACACTGACTCCTTGATTTCTTACTAACCCCTAAATTTCCTTATTCTACAATACCTAGCACCAATATCCTTTATAAGATTATAAAATGTTAACTGTATCTACAGTTATAAAGAGCAGCAAAGCCAGCTGGTTGAGCCTTAGTCAGATAACTGTGGCTCTGGGTTTTCACCCAGAGCATAGAGCAAAACAGGATTTTCTGTGGCCTTCTTAAAAGATGGAATTAGTAACCAGCCACACTATGTCAATTACTAAATCCAATCCTAATGTTTTCCTAGATTGGTAATAAGGAAAAACACCAAAATCCTTCAGGGTTTGTCTTCCTTTCCCTCAAACTCCAAATGAAGCAATAGAGAGTAGAGACACAGCAGCTTGTCCCTCTCACTCCAGATAGCAACCGACAACCTGAGTTTCAGTTGGTCTTCGGACCCCATCTCCTAACATTCCAAAGAACCTTTTCCTCAGATCTGTTCCAAAATCCAATTTGTTCATGAGATAGCTCCTCTGCTTCTTATCCATAAAGCTTATACAATAAGACCCACCTTCTTAATATTATCATTATAAACCCCAGGCCCAGGGACCAATAGGGAAAAATAACAATACACTGTAAGGGTAAAGAGCTTAGAGAGAGGAAATATTCAATACTTAAGAGTATTGAAATCAACTTAAAGAGAGAACAATCAGATCCATTGGGGCAGAGAATTGATTGACTCCCTATAGAGAAGTAGAAGAGTATCAAAGGGACTGGTGGGGAGGGAAGCAATACTAGAGAGGGATAAGGCGTGGGGGGGAGCGAGGCGTGGCTTTAAAGAACAATAAGAGGGGAAAAGAAGGGAAGGGACAGAAAGGGAAGTACAACAAGGGAGGGGATTATAGGAAATGATTAAAAACAAAACACGGGTATAGAAGGAAACAGTGAAAGAAGAAAGGACAGGACTAAGAGTGAATCAAAATGTCTTGGAACGCACAGTTGATAATTATAACTCTGAATGTGAATGGGATGAACTTATCACCTCTATTATTTAACATTGTACTAGAAACACTAGCAGTAGCAATTAAAGAAGAAAAAAAAATTGAAGGTATTAAAATAGGCAATGAGGAGACTAAGCTATCACTCTTTGCAGATGATATTATGGTCTACTTAAAAAATCCTAGAGAATCAACTAAAAAGCTAGTAGAAATAATCAACAACTTTAGCAACGTTGTAGGATACAAAATAAATGCACATAAATCATCAGCATTTCTATATTTTTCCAACACATCATAGCAGCAAGAGATAGAAAGAGAAACACCATTTAAAATCACCCTAGACAATATAAAATACTTAGGAATCTATCTACCAAAACAAACACAGGAATTATACAAACATAACTACAAAACACTTCCCAAACAATTAAAACTAGATCTGAACAATTGGAAAAACATTGAGTGCAAATGGGTTGGATAAACTAACGTAATAAAAATGACCATTCTACCCAAATTAATCTATTTATTTAGTGCCATACCTATCAAACTACCAAAAACCTTTTTAACTGCATTAGAAAAAAATATAACAAAGTTTATTTGGAAGAACGAAAGATCAAGAATATCAAGGGAAATAACAATGCAACCAAAATCAGAAAGGAAACAACAAACTGGGAAAAAAATCTTTATAGCAAAAAATTCTGACAGAGGCCTAATTATTCAAATATACAAGGAGCTAAATCAAATGTATAAAAAATCAAGCCATTCCCCAATTGATAAATGGGCAAGGGACATGAAAAGGCAATTTTCAGATAAAGAAATCAAAAGTATCAATAAGAACATGAGAAAGTGTTCTAAATCTCTAATAATTAGAGAAATGCAAATGAAAACAATTCTGAGGTACCACCTCACACATAGCAGATTGGCTAAAATGATAGGAGGGGAGAGTAATGACTGTTGGAGGGGATGTGGCAAAATTGGGACATTAATGCACTACTGGGGGAGTTGTGAAATGATCCAACCATTCTGGATGGCAATTTGGAATTATGCCCAAAGAGCGCTAAAAGAATGCCTGTCCTTCAATCCAACCATACCATTGCTGGGATTGTACCCCAAAGAGCTCATAGATAAACAGTCTTGTACAAAAATATTTATAGCTGCACTCTTTGTGGTGGCAAAAAACTGGAAAGCGAGGGTATGCCCTTCAATTGGGGAATGGCTTAACAAATTGTGGTATATGTTGGTGATGGAATACTATTGTGCTCAAAGGAATAATAAATTGGAAGAATTCCTTGGGAACTGGAAAGACCTCCAGGAATTGATGCAGAGTGAAAGGAGCAGAGCCATAACAACACTGTACACAGAGACTGATACACTGTGGTAAAATCGAATGTAATGTACATGTATACTAGCAGTAATGCAATGACCCAAGACAATTCTGAGGTATTTATGGAAAAGAAAGCTACCCACATTGAGAGGAAGAACTAAAGGAGAGGAAACATAGAAGAAAAACAACTGCTTGAACACTTGGGTTGATAAGGACGTGATTGTGGATGTAGACCTGAAAGGACCACACCAATGTAACTATCAATAATATGTAAATAAGCCTTGAATGACCACACATGTTAAAACCAGTGGAAATGTGAGTTAGCAATGGGGGGACGGAGTTTGAGGGGGTGAAGGGTAAAGTAAAAACATGAATTATGTAACCATGGAAAATTTTTCTAAAAATAAAAAATTAATCAAAAAAACAAAACAAAAAGGCTCTTAGGGTAAAACGGACCAATTTTTGTTACTTTAACACTATTCTTCCCAATTAATCTCCCCAGATTTTATTCTTACTTAAGGTAATTCTAGAGATACATGGGGCATGGAAAAAAATTAAAGTAGATTTTTAGGAGTAAAAAAAGGCTAAAACTTTGTTAATTTCAGACTAACAATCACTCTCTCTAATAACAAGCAACTAAGCTAAGCCCAGTGACTTTCTCCAGTTTTTCTGGAGATTTTTTGCTACAAGATGGAATTCTGTTTGGGTGCTGAGCAGGGCTGCTTCTCTTCTGAGAGGGATAGAAAACTTTTCCTCAGGTTAGGCCCTCACAGCTAGTTAAGAAACAAAGCAGCCTGTTTGTTGCTGGTAACGCAAACCAGCCAGCTTACTGCTGTGAAAGAATTCTTCCCCAGGAGAAAACCTGAGGATTGGCTAATTTGGGTTACTTTTCACCAAAGGTGAGGGAGTTGGAAACAGTTCCCCAGGTGAGGCCTTAGGGTCCTTCCACTAAAATTAAAACAGCTGTGTTTTATTAATTCCAAGGGGGAAAAAAGGGGAAAAAAGTTTGAACTTACCTTGATCTAGCAGCTGTGAATTATAGAACCAAAACAAGCTATTAAAAAGCTGACTTCAGGATAGTAACAAAAGTAAAGGAAAAGTCAAGAAAATTTAGGAAGATTGAGGGTACTCGTCCCTTCATGGTTGCCACAATGTAAAGGGGGGAGGGGGAATTACGGTTGGTTTGACTGAATATACAAGAGGGTGGTCGCCAAGGAATTGATTCAATTCCTAATGAAAGACTCAAGTCAGATTGATGTTTATGGTAGTTTATTTACAAATAGGAAGAGAGAATGAAAGTAAGAAAATCAGAGAGAGGATAGGGCAAGATATCTAACCAAACATGCTAAGTATTTTGCTCCGGCCCCTGGATCAACCCAGGCAGGGCTAATTAGTCCTCAACCAGAGGGGCCTCAGCCTTGAACAGAGGGCTGAGCTCCTGGGGATGAAAAAAGCAAAGGCTTCAGGCATAAAGCTTCTCTTAAAAGGAGAGTTCCTTCAGAACAATCCAGGAAAGAGTCAGTCTTTTTCACTCACCACGTGATAGTTCAAAGGGAGAGATTTAAGAACAGTCTCACCAAGTCCAAGGTTTCAGGTCCAGTAAGTAGATTCTTCACCAGCCTCCAACTCATGCTCCAGTCTGAAGAATGAAGAAGTACCCTCATATGAAGTTGTAACTCCCTTTTAAAGGCGCTTCTTTTGCGTCACTTCCTGTGCCTTCCTCCCATTTCACGTGTACCATTTACAGCAAAGGCTTTGCTTAGGACTGCCCAGGGGCAGTCAGTTGATTCTGATTTGTCACCCACTCTTGCACATGTGGGTCACAGACCTCCTCCACTTGAAGATTATATGGTGATATTTACACTTTTTGTGATTAAATATACAAACGGGCAGGGTAGGATTAATCCCATCTTCACAATGGGTACATGACTTAAACATGAAGAGTGATATTATTAGTAAATTAGAGGAACATGAAATAGTATACCTCTCAGATCACTGAAATAGGTGGATAGAATTTATGGTTGTTTTGTAGAGGTGAGATACCAAGGTGTTACTGGTAATCCACATTGATGAGGCCAAGACAGGCTTCCACAGGGCTCAGTGCACTTCTCAAACTCTTAAGTGGATTACACAACAGTCCAGGGTTTATTTTAACCAAGGTAAACTTGAAGGGAGGATTAGGGAATAGGATACCCTGATCTAGGGGGTTCATGCTAAACCACTCCCCTTCTAAGATTCCTGCAAAAGGGGTGTTATAGGATTTAAGTAAGGGATAGAGTAAATTGTATGGATTAGCTTTAAGAGGAAAGGAGGATAATTTGGATACAAGCCCTGGGAAGGAAAAGATTCTGAGAAAAGGATCTTGGGAGTTTTTACACTCTGAATGTAGCTTTGACTGAGTTGGGAAGAAGGATCTCTGCTTTGGCATTTTCATTGTGAACCCTAATTTTTTGGAAAGGTTATTTCCACAATTCCTGTGTGGGAGTATTTGCCTTAGAGTATACCGCTATTCCCTGAAGTACAAATTCCATCTACCTGAGATCCATCTGTCAAGAAATCCACTTGGCTAAGGTAAAACCCAGAGTTTGGTCTTCTGGGATTCTGGGCATCCCTAGGAAAAACCATAGGTTTTAGGTAATGCGATACATTTGTGAGTCCCCCCTCTTTAACCCTTTTTTAAATAATCCATATTAATTAGTATAGTAGGATAGTCAGAAAGCTTTGGGAGTCTTAGGTAAGAGCAGGGAGCTGTAGGCAGGGCCCAGAGAAGACAAGAAGACCAACCTCTTGCAAGGTGCATAGAAATTAGTTGGAGTTTAGATTTTAATAGTGTAGCATCGGGCCTCCCAGTTTCCCTTACTCCAAAGATCAACTAAACTTGTTTTTCTATAGCAAAGGGTTTTGTGCTTTACTGGCTCTGGGGAGGTTCCTAGGTGAGTGGTTATCATCTATCCATCTAGGAAAGATTTTATTTCAGTTGGAGAACCAGAAGGACTAGAGCCAGAGAAATTTTGAATTTTTCAGGGAAACTGTCATCTGGAGACCCTTAGAATTCAAAGAGAAGTTTCAGGCAGCTCATAGAATCTTGGTGCTCCTAGCAGGGGAAGTGGACTCTGACTGGCAGGTAGCCATCTTAAATAGAATTCTGTGTTCCAGGCACTCAGGGAACATTCTACTGGGACCTACCACTTTGCAGTTGGGCTGAGGGGAATACTGAAGATTCCATTTGCCTATTTTTTTCACTCAGCTTCATTTTAACAGCTGCTGCTTAGTCTAAATACATTCTAAAGTGGTAGTGTAAGGGGGGAAAAGGGGTTTTATGGGTTCAATATATTAAAAGGTGGTCACCAGAGGATTGAACTATTATCAATCCTCAATTAAGAATAATCTCAAATCAAAATTGACTTTTATGTAAATTTATTTACATGAGAGAAGAGAGAAAGACATTAAGAATCTATCTCACTGATTAGTCCAGGTATATCTTAACACTCAGCCGAGGGTTAAAGGGCCTGAGGCCTGGAGGTGAATGGAGCAAACTCCACTCACAGAGTCTTTAAAAGGAAGTTTCCCCAATAGAAGTTCAGGAAGATTTATTCTTTAAACTCACCACATGGAACAGTCTTGGTCATGAACCAGCGAAGCTCCCTCAGGTCTCCTTCACCACACCAGTCACAGCCTCACTTCCTTTCCTCTTTGGAAGGGGTCACATATATGTCACTTCCAGTGCCTTCCCTTAGCCTGCATGTCCAATCACAATAGACGCTTTCTCATAGAAAGCGTAGGGGGCAGTGCGTCAATTCTGGTTCGTTACTCACTCTAGTACATGTGGGTTAGGACCTCCCAGAATTGGAAGGTGCTCTCACCTTTGGTGATTAAATCTAAAGATGGGCAGGGTACACTTAATCCAATTATCACAGTAATAAATAGTAGTCTTACTTTTAAATGCTCAACAATATTATAACAGCTAGTGTTATCTGAAATACATCTTATACTAATTTCAATAGGGGTTTGGGATATTATTTTTCTTTTATCCTTTATGCTTTTATGGTGCTTATACCTGATTGGGTTTATGATTGGTTTAGGGTTGAGATGCTGCTCCCTTTTACTGAAATAATTATAAGACAGGGTATGTCTTATATTCCAACTGTAATTATAATATGCTGTGTTATGTCTATGGTGGCTAAAAGTTTAAGATGTATATTAAAAAGGTATAATGTATATGCCTTGATGACTTTTGGTATTGGTGAATTACAGAATGTGGTTATTGCCTAGCAAGTAAAACTGGATAAGATTGAAACAACTTCTGAACAATTGATGAAATTAAATAGTATGGCTCAGGATCTAAAGCAAAAGGAACTAGTGAAGCTTACAGGGGCTGAGCAACAACAAGCTCCTACAAATTTGGAACTAGAGGCTGAGGCTTTAGACAAGGTGTCCATTAAGAGATGTGTCTTATGTTATACCAGATCAGGGCACTGTGCATATTAGGCAGCACAAGAGTTTTACCCAAGAAGAACTGGAATCTTTAAAGAACCGGATTCGTAAATATGAGGAAGAGACTATCTAGGTTGTTAAAGAGCTAGAGTCTAGGTTGTTCCCAGGGAACAGGCTTTAGGTAAGGACTCAATAGATGTGTGTGTCCTCCCTCTTTAACCTTTTTTTTTTTTTTTAATAATCCACGCTAATTAGTATAGTAGGATAATCAGATAGCTTTAGAGGTCTGAGATAAGAGCAGGGAGATGTAGGCAGGGCCCAGAGAAGACAAGAAGGCCATCCTCTTGTAAGGTGCATAGAAGTTGGATGGAGCCTAGATTTTAACAGTGTTAGGATTGTGCATACCAGTTTCCTTTAATATAACGATCAAATACACTTATTTTTCTACAGCCAAAGGGTTTTGTGTTTTACTGGCCCTGGGGAAATCCCTAGGGGGGGTGGTTATTACCTCTCATCCATCAAGGAAGGATTTTTATTTCAATGTCTTCTGGTCTTCTGGCTGCCTACTCTGGCTATATAAGAAATTTCCTGCTAACTACCTGATGCTAATAATCCTCCCAGATAATGTTTGGTTAGATTTTATAGTCTTTCAGAGGAGTTGGGCTGACCCCTTTATTTCAGGGATCAACCCACTTCAGATTAGGTCCAAGATGGCTTCAGGCCTTTTCCACCGATAGTTTACTGGGCTGGCTAGACTCAGATCTTGTCTATCAGCTGGGAACACTCTCTCAGAACACTGGAACATGAATGGATCACAGGTAGGCAGCATATATCTCAACAGGACCACAGGATCTGAAACATGGGCTTCAAGGGGATAGGAAACAAACCTCCTGCTGGGCTTGTAGAGATCCCAAACGGGAGGAAGTTGTCAGCTTGAAGCTATTCTCCCAATAGGAAGTCCAAAAGCCCCCTTGGCAGCTCTCTGTGTCCTATTTTATATATTTCCCAGATTCCAGAACAAGTTCTGTGGTTCCAGGGCACACAGCAATGTCCTGCACCCTAATCTCTGTGCAAACTCCCTTACTTGTTTGCACTCATTCTCACCTTTCCTTATAATAATAGGAAAGGAAGGAAATTTAAGACCAAACAAGAGACAGGGAACATTACAAAAGGTAAAATGGATAATTTTGTTTATATTAAATTAAGACTGCATCAGTTCTCAAGTCTTTCCAGGTTTTGCTGAGTTCTTCCTTCTCATTAATGCTAAAATAATAGGATTGCAATACAATCAGATGCCACCATTTGCTCAACCATTTCCCAATGAATGAGTTTCCTCTTAATTTCCAATACTTTGCTCACCCCCAAAAGAGCACCTTTCAGTGTTCTGTATTTTTAATATATATATATAGGTCTTTTCCTTTTTGTTTTATAATGCCTTCTGGACATAATTCCAAATTGTCTTCTCCAAAATGGTTGAATGAATTCACAACAACCTCAAAAGTGCATTCCTTTTTCAATCTTCTCACATTTCCTCCACATCTTGTCACTTTCCTTTTCTGTCATAACCAATTTAATGGATGTGGGCTGGTCCCTGAGACTTGTTATAATTTGTACTTCTCCAAATGAGAGGGATCACTCTCCTCCATAAACCTGAACACAATCATTAGATTTTGTTACACTATGAATCCATTGACATGAAGTAAGAGGTGATCTCTGGCTGAAAGCCTTCCTGCAGAGAATCCATCTGGAAATAATCTGTTCAGAAGTCAGTTTCTCCTACTGAAAAAGCTCATCTATGTTTTTCTTCATTCATGACAGGAATAAGATTTGTGTCCAAAAGGAATTCTCTCTTGAGAATAAGAGATGATTGTTGCTTGAAGGCCTTACCACACTGATCATATTCCTAAAGTATCTCTCTAGTGTGGATCCTCTTATGTTAAATAAGCTGAGTGGCAACTATAAGCTCAACCTCACTTATGAGGCTTCTCTTCAAGGGGTATTTTCTGACATGAAGCAACTGTGGAGCATTAAGAGAAGGGCTATCTGAATTTATTACATTCATAATTTATTACATTCATTTCTCTCCAGTGTGGATTCTCTGATGCTTAGCAAGATCGCCCCTCCATGTGAAAGCCTTTCCACAGTGTTTACATTCATAAGGTTTCTCTCCAGTATGGATTCTCTGATGCTCAGCAAGACTCACCCTGTGTATGAAAGCCTTTCCACACTGTGTACATTCATAAGGTTTCTCTCCAGTATGGATTCTCTGATGCCTAGCAAGAGAGCTACTCTCTGTGAAAGCCTTTCCACACTGTGTACATTCATAAGGTTTCTCTCCAGTATGAATTCTCTGATGTATAACAAGATGACCCCTCCGTGTGAAAGCCTTTCCACACTGTGTACATTCATAAGGTTTCTCTCCAGTGTGGATCCTCTGATGGGCAGCAAGACTTGCCCTGTATATGAAAGCCTTTCCACACTGTGGACATTCATAAGGTTTCTCTCCAGTGTGGATCCTCTGATGGGCAGCAAGACTCACTTTGTGTATGAAAGCCTTTCCACACTGTGTACATTCATAAGGTTTCTCTCCAGTGTGAATTCTCTGATGTGCAGCAAGATGGCCCCTACATATGAAAGGCTTTCCACACTGTGTACATTCATAAGGTTTCTCTCCAGTGTGAATTCTCTGATGCTCAGCAAGAGTGCCCCTTCGTGTGAAAGCCCTTCCACATTGTGTACATTCATAAGGTTTCTCTCCAGTGTGGATTCTCTGATGCTCAGCAAGACTCACCCTGTGTATGAAAGCCTTTCCACACTGTGTACATTTATAAGGTTTCTCTCCAGTGTGGATTCTCTGATGTGTAGCAAGATCACCCCGCCGAGTGAAAGATTTTCCACACTGTGTACATACATAAGGTTTCTTTCCAGTGTGGATTCTCTGATGTATAACAAGATAACCCCTCCGTGTGAAAGCCTTTCCACATTGTGTACATTCATAAGGTTTCTCTCCAGTGTGGATTCTCTGATGTGCAGCAAGACCACCCCTCCGTGTGAAAGGCTTTCCACACTGGGTACATTCATAAGGTTTTTCTCCAGTGTGGATTCTCTGATGTGCAGCAAGATGGCCCCTACATATAAAAGGCTTTCCACACTGTTTACATTCATAAGGTTTCTCTCCAGAGTGGATTCTCTGATGCTTAGCAAGAGAGCTACTCTCTGTGAAAGCCTTTCCACACTGTTTACATTTATAAGGTTTCTCTCCAGTGTGGATTCTCTGATGTGCAGCAAGCTTGCCCCTTTCTGTGAAAGCCTTTCCACACTGTGTACATTCATAAGGTTTTTCTCCAGTATGGATTCTCTGATGTCTAACAAGATTACCCTTCTGTGTGAAAGCCTTTCCACATTCTTTACATTGATAAGGTCTCTCTCCAGAGTGGATTATTTGATAGGAACCAAAGTCAGAGTTCTGACTGAAAGGTCTCCCACTTTTATTACTCACAAAAAGCATCTCTACATGTTTACTTTTTGGATGTCTTGAGAGGTCTAAACTTGAGCCATAGGTGATTCTCCCTAGGTTATCTTGATACATGGGCATTTCAGGAGGCTTCTCATGTGACTGATTAAATCCTACTTTTTCAGGAAAGCATTTGGTGTATTCACTATCCAGACAACAATCATTTTCTGAAGTCAGTTGCATATACTGATTTAGGACTGAATGTTTGCTGAATTTTTCTGCAACTTCATCAAATTCACAGTCACTCTTTGGATTTTTATTTACCTTGATATTAGAGTCACAGATTTGTCTCAAAAGGAAGTCACAGGGATCCTTATTCATGCCTCTTGTGGGGTCAGATCCTTCCACAAAAAGGCTCATTTTTTTAGACATCTCCGTTGCTTCAAAACTGGTCTCTGCCTCTGAAGAAAACAAATAATGATATAAACTTAGATGGAAAGGGGAAATGCACACACACATGTGCGTGTGTGCACACATATGCAATATGAGTTTTTTCCTCTGATGGCAGTAAGTAAACTGATTTTTATTCTATTTCCAAAGGTCAAAAAGAGTTTCCAAAGTTAAACAAGCAGAACCAGACTTTGGATACACCATTTGGTCAATAAATTTTATAAATTTTATAAATTTTAACTGCAAGTTGGAAGATTTTAGAAATACTTTCACATATAATAACAATGAATCCTCAAAATGGATCTGTGATATAGACAAGACCAAGACTGACATTGTACTTCACAACTCATGTCACATGTGATGAATGTAGAAGTGACCTGACCAACTTCTTTGCAAGTTGACTGTAACTCATACCCTGTGCTAAGCATCCTTTGTTCACAGTATTGAACAAACATTGTCCATTGTCCTTTCTGTCTTTCCTTTTAAAGTCACTCATTGATTAATCTTATAATTTTTCAGTCTCAGGTAACCTTCCAGATATTTCGTTCTCATCATTTTGGATGCACTATCACGTGGTCATTCTTGGTAAATTATATATGCTAAGCTGAGAAAAAACTTCACTCTTTTTATTTCTCATGCCGTAATTTCCAAAGTGCGATATAAGTTTTCTTCTTTTCTCTACAGATGCAAAGATTTTATGCCATTCTGTGCAGACATACTAAATATTCATCTTATTTTCAAATCTACCATATATTATGTCTCCTACTCTATACTGAGTCCATCATGCATCTCTCAGGAAATTCAGAGTTTGTCTGCCAGCCCCCAAGTCTAGCTCTCCCTTCACTACAACAGATAAAAGTCTTTTGAGGTAAAGGCCCTTATACATCCATTTTTACCTCACTCCCCTGGACTGATCTTTGGGCCTTTTTTCTCTAACAGACATGGTGATTCCCCTCACTGAAAATAGAAGATAAAATGTGCTCTTGGAACTGGAAGCCCTGGGCATAAGGAATAGAAAGCTCAGGAGATAAAATAAAAAATTTGGTCCTCTTAATGGAAAAGGGGCATGCAAACAAGGCCTATAAAATGGTTTCTCTTGTATTCATTGTTTGGATGTTTACAGCAAGGGAGCGATCATGTAACACATTTGCAATCAGAAAATCCCATCTTGATTTGCCTCTTCTAATAGAAGAATAGGTACATTCCACAATCTCCATTATCTAGAAATTAAAGGCAGCTGGTAGTGAAGATGTCAGAACTGGGAGTCAGAAAAACAAATTTAATCCAGGCTGAAAGAGATGGTAAGTGGATACCCCGAGGTAAGTTATTTAACCTGTTTCTTCAGTTGCTTCAACTATGAATTGAGGACAATACATTTTGTGAAATTAATGATAATCATGAACTTCTTTACTTAGTAGACCACATAGAGGAGTTATTTTTAAATGCTTATTGCTTTCCCTTCCATTCCTATCACCAGGCCTAGAGTTTGAGGGAAGAATAAAGGAGGAAAAAGGATAAACTTGCTAGACTAGGCAGAATTAGGGGCTGTGAGCTATAGTTTCATACTTCTTTATAAACTTTATTTCCATATTGTTTTTTTTCAGAAGTGAATAATCATATAAAACTACAACCTCAAACAAAAACCCAAATAAACAAGTGAAAAATTGTATGCTCTCATCTGCATTCCAACTCCGAAAGTTCTTTTTCTGGAGGCATTCTTTGTCACAAGTCCCTCAGAATTGTACTGGATCATTGTATAGCCAAAGCTGTCACAGATGAACAATCTGTAACATTACTGTTATAGTGTATAATGTTCTCCTGGTTCTGCTTATTTCCCTCTTCATCAGTTCATATGGGTCATCTCAGAACTTTATGAAATCATCCTGTTTATCATTTCTTACAGCACAACAGTATTCCATCACCCTTATACATGAAAAATTTGTTCAGCCATTCATCAACTGATAGACATCCCTTCGATTTCCAATTTTTTGCTATCACCAAAAGAGCAGTTACAAATATTTTCCTAAAAGTAGGTCCTTACCCTTCTTTTTTTTTTAAATCTCTTTGTGGCACAGACCTAGTAGTGGTATTTCTGGATCAAAATGTTTGCATTGTTTTGTAGCACTTTGGGAGTCATTCCAAATTGCTCTCCAGAAAGGATGGATCAGTTCACAAATCCAACAGCAAAGAATTAAGTGTCCCAATTTTGCTGTATCCCCTCTAATCTGTGTCACTTCTCTATATTGTTATATTGGCCAAATAGTTAGTGGTGTAGGATAGAATTTAAGGGGGTGCATTGGAACCCTGAGAAGGCAGGGTCAGTTGAAGACTGTTGGTACCAGGACTATAAAAGAGGGAACCCTCCAAGCCAGGAGGTCTATTGGTTGGGTTTTGGGGAGCTGGAAGGAAAAGAAGGAGTGAGCTTGCCATCTCCTTGAACTAAGCATAATCAAAACCTGACTGGCCTTGGCTACTGTTTCCTGTGATCATCTCTGGATACTTGTCAAGACTAACAGACCCTGCCAGCAAACTGCTATGTGAATTCAAAGACTCAGTTTATAAAACCTGAGACTTTATCATAGCTACCATCAACTATCACCTACAATTTCCCTTCAGGCACTTTTAGTTTATCTAGAAATAGTTAGGAAGATTTCATGGATATATGGGGAAAGAGAATTCAGTTTGGGGCTTAGGTCCTGGCTGGATCAAGTATATCAATAGGCTTCAACTGTTAATCAATAGGCAACTTCCTATTCCCACTTTCCTTCTCCCATCCATCCCTTCCTTGAGATCTTCATTATCATTAAAGATGTTAATCATGTCAGATAGTGTTTGGATTCATCAACTAAATATACAAAGATTAACAAATGTTATATTACCTAAGGAGAAGATTCCACCATTTGCCTACTGAACTTCTGTTGAAGCTGAAGGGGTTTAGTTGCCAGATTTGCCTGGCCATCTAGGTCTGTGGACTTCACAGATAGACAAGAAATATCCCCTTCATCAGAGAAACTCTTCCTCCATATAATCCAGTGTGATAAGACTCAGACAACCAAGTCCTTGTAGAGAAGCCATTGACTGAATCCTTCTAAGTAATTAGCAGCCTATAGTCCTGATTAGTGTGGGGTTCCAACAGCCTTCTCTGCCTCACCCATCCCCCACTGACTGACAGGATCTGCTCTTTACAGGGTTGAGGTGATACTATAGAGTTCTTTTAATTGACTTCTATAATCAAGAGACATTTACAATATTTCTTCATATGATTACTGACAGTTTTGATTTCTTCATCTAAAAACTGCTTATTCATAACTTATAACCATTTGTCAATTGGGGAATGACTTGCATTCTTGGATAAAATTGACCTAGATCTTTATGTTTGAAAAATGAGATCAAAGAAATCTGTTATAAAACAGTATTTCTCAGTTTATTGTTTCTCTTCTAATCTTGATTATGTTGGTTTCATTTGTTCAAAACAGTTTAAATTTATTTAGTCAAAATTATTCATTTTATAACTTATAATGTTCTCTATCTCTTCATAAAGGTCATAAAGTCTTCCCTTCTCCATAGATCTGTCAGGCAAACAATTCTATGTTCCCTGAATTTACTTATAATATCATTGTTTATGTCTAAATCATATGCTCATCTGGACCATATCTTGATATAGGGTGTGAGCTATTCATCTGTACCTAATTTTTGTCATATTTTTTCTAGTTTTCCAAGCATTTATAATTTCCAGGCATTTTATATGGTCACACTAGACAATATAAAATATTTGGGAATTTATCTGCCAAGAGAAGCATAGGAATTATATGAACACAACTATAAAATACTTTTCACACAAGTGAAACTAGATCTAAATAATTGAAAAAACATTAATTGCTCTTGGGTAGGATAAGTGAATATAATAAAAATGACAATACTATCTAAATAAATTCACTTATTCAGCATCATACCTAACTAATGACAAAAAATATTTTACGGAATTGGAAAAAAATAATAACAGAATTGATATGAAAGAATAAAAGATCAAGAATGTCAAGAGAACCAATGAAAACCAATGTGAAGGATGGTGGCATAGCAGTACCAGATCTTTAACTGTACTATAAAACAGTGATCATCAAAATAAATATGGCATTAGCTAAGAGATAGAAGGGTGGATCAATGGAATAGACTTGGGGTAAGTGACCTCAACAATCTAGTGTTCCATAAACCCAAGGATCACAGCTTTTAGAATCAGAACTCAACACTGGACAAAACTTGCTGGGAAAATTAGAAAGCAGCATGGCAAAAATTAGGTTTAGATCAATTTCTCACACTTTATACCAAGATAAGTTCACAAGGGGTACATGACTTTAACAAAAGGAGTTATATTATAAGTAAATAAATTAGGTGAATGAAAAATAGTATACCTATCAGATCTATGGAGAAGGGAAGTATTAAAGGCCAAGCAAGAGATAGAGAACATTACAAGATGTAAAATGAATCATTTTGACTATATCAAATTAAAAAAAAATTAAAAAATTTAGTACAAACAAAATCAATGAAATCAAAATTAGAACACCAAATTGTGGAAAATTTTTATAACAAATTTCTCTGACAAAGATTTAATTTCTCAAATATACGAAGAACTAAGTCAAATTTATGAAAAACCAAGCCATTCCCCAAATGACATATGGTCAAGTGATTGGAATTAGCATTTTTGAGATGAAGAAATCACCACCATCAATAATCATGTGAAAATTTTCGATCCCTCCTGAATAGAAATACAAATCAAAACAATTCTGAGGTACCACCTCACAGCCAAAGTGATAGTAAAATAAAATAATACATTTTTGAGGGGATGTGCCAAATAGGGACATTAATGCACTTCTGGTAGAGTTTTGAATGGATCCAACCTTTCTGAAAGGCAATTTGGAATTATGCCCAAAGGGCTTTAAAACAATGCATGTCCTTTGATCCAGCAATACCACTACTAGCTTTGTGTCCCCAAATGGTTAAAAAAAAAGGGGGGGGAAAGGACCTGTTTGTAAAAAAAATATTAATTATGCTTTTTCGGGTAGCAAAGAATTGGAAAATGAGAGGGAGGGTCTCTCCACTGGGGAATAGCTGAACAAATTGTGGCTTATGATGATGATAGAATACTACTCTGCTATAAGGAATAATGAATAGATTGATTTCTATAAGAACTTGAAAGACCCACATGAACTGATGGGGACTGAAATAAGCAGAACCAGGAGAACATTGTACACAGAAACTGAATTGCTACTAAAAGGAATGCAGTGATCCAGGACATTCCATGGGACTTATGACAAGGAATGCTATCCACATCTAGAAAAAGAATTGTGGGAGTAGAAATCCAGAATAAAACATGTGACTTATCACTGGTTTATATGGATTTTGGTTTTAAAAGATTGTTCTATTACAAAGATGAATAATATAAAAATAAGTTTTGAGTGATAATATAGGTATAACCCAGTGCAATTGCTTGTCAACTCCAGGATGGGGGAGGGAGACAATATGAATCATATAACTATGGAATTTTTTTAAAAATTAAAAGGAAAAAAAGAAAAACCTGGAAAGATCTACATGAACTGATACAAGTGAAGTGAGCAGAATCAAGGAAAACACTATACACAGTAACAGCAATATTGTATGATGATCAATTGTGAAAGACTTTGCTCTTCTCTGCAGTACAATGAACCAAGAAAATTCTGAAGGGCTTGTGATGAAAAATGCTATGGACCTTCAGAGAAAGAACAAATGGAGAATGAATGTAGATTAACACAGAATGTTCTTCCATTTAATTTTATTTGTATGTGTTTTTATTTTAGGTTCTTCGGAATCTTCTCTCACAGCATGACCAATATGGATATATGTTTTGTATAATCATACATGTATAACCTGGATCAAATTGCTTAGTATCTGAGGGAGGAGACAAGGACACAGTTTGAATCTCAAAACTTTGAAAAACATGTTTAAAATGGTTATTATACACAATTACAGAAAAAATAAAATGGCTTTTTGCTAAAGCTCACATTTCTAGTACAATATTAAATAATAGTGGTGATAATATGCATTCTTGCTTCAGTTCTGATCTTACTGGGAAGGCTTCTAACTGATCCCCATTGCATATGAAACTTGCTAATGGTTTTAGACAGATATTACTTACTATTTTAAAGGATGGCCTTTTATTGCTTTGTTTTTTTAAGAGGAATGGCTATTGTATATTGTCAAAGACCTTTTCTTTATCTATTGGGATAATTGTGTGATTTCTGTTAGATTGCTTATTGATATGGTCAATTATGCTGAAAATTTTTCCAATATTAAATCAGCCTTGCATCCCTGGTATAAATCCTACCTGGTCATAGAGAATAAACTTTGTGAGATAAGATTTTTGCATCACTATTAATTAAGAAAATTTGCCTATAGTTCTTGTTCTCTGTTTTTCTTCCTCCTGGCTCACCCATCAGCATCCTATTTGCATCACACTAAAAACTTCGTAGGACTGCTTTTCCTATTTTGCCAAATCATTTAAATAATAGTTTGGTTAATGCTCTATTTTATTTGCCCCTTTTTTTCTTTGAAAGCAAACTTCTAGTCTTATTTATTAGTTCAAAAGTTCTTTTACTTTCAATTTTATTCATCTCTCCTTTGATTTTTTTTGCATTTCCACCTTAGTCTTTACTTGGATTTTTTATCTCTTCTTTTTTTCCCTCTATTTTATTAATATAAGTATTCATGGATATAAATTTCTCCCCCAAGTACTGCTTTGGTTACATCCCACAACTTTAGATATGTTGCCTCCTCATGGTTATTCCTTTTATGACATCATTGATTGTGTATAATTAGAATTTGCTCCTCAGAAACTCTCTCTGCCAGTTTCCCATGTTTCTTCTCATGGTAAGTGCTAACATAAGAAGGATATAAGTTTTGCTTAGCTCTGCCCCTCACTGTCTTTTCACCTGACTGGGGCTGGGAAAGCAGGCTTTATGCCAGGCAGGAAATTCTACACACGTAGGTTTACTTTTGGTTAGATAATGTAGCTCAGGTGTGGCAAATATTCCACATGCACAATAATTAGGTTTGAACTTCTATTTCTTTTAGTTTTTTTCTTTCTACATCAAGTGATTATTAATAAACTTCATATAATATAATAATTGGAGTTATTGGATACCAATTTAAATCTTACATTGTGGTGACCAGAAGTCTGGAGTTTAGAACCTTTGCTCCTCTCTTAAGTTGGTAAAGCAATTTTTTTTAATAGACAAAAAGACAGATTAGTTTTAAAAGCTTCTGTTTCCCTCGCTGCTCCTCTTCTCCTGCCTGCAGCTGCTGTTGCTGTTGCTGTTGCTGCTGCTGCTGGTGCCACTTCCTTGCATGTTTGTCCAGACTACCTCGGGGTCCTTGCCAAGCCTGCCGCCCACCTGCAGCTTCTCTTGAGCACACTGGTTGGGGGTTCTTGCGAGCCACTTTCTGAGAAGCTGGTAAATATAAATCACTTCCCTCTTCTTCCCCCCCCCATGTGGATCTCAAATTTTCACTAGCCACTTCTTAGCAGGGGAAGAGGGAACACAGTGTCGAGCATCCCCTTACACGATATCCATCCCAACCCCAGTCTAGCTAACCCAGGGGGGGCTTCCATGCTCCTGGAAGTGGGGGTGGGGACTGTGTAATTAGATCTGTACCCTACAACTACAACTCCCAATATCCCACTCTCTTTCTTATGTTATGTGCTGACATAGGAATGATATAAATTTTGGGGAATCCCTGCCTCTCGCTCTCTTCTCTTCCTGTTGTGGTTTTCGTGAAGCTGGCCTTTTACACAGGCAAGGAGAACTTAGTCGTATGGTCTTAATTTTGTTAGGTAATTGGGTTTTTTATACTTCTATTTCCTTTTATTACTTCTACTTCAAGTGATTATTAATAAACTGTATAAAATATAATTCTTGGAGTGGTGGATAGTAATTCAAATCTTATATTTATGGCAACCAGAAGTGGGGTTTAGAAACCTTAGTTCTCTTAAGTGAGTAGATTAGTTTGAAAATAAACCATGTTTCTCCTGCTGGGGCCTTCCCCTCCCATCCCTCAGGAACTTTCTTCGGAGTTTTCCCAGTGCTGTTGCCGTTCCTGCTCCCACTTCCCAAGTTTAACCAGACACTGCCTAGGGGTCCTACTGTTTGCCTGAAGAGCTGAGAGCTGTTTGGAAGCAGCTTCTTTTTTCTTCCAGAAGGGTGAAATCCAAATCCAGTTGGGTTACCCCTCCCTACAACTATGTTGGTCTCAAGCCTGCATTAGCCACTTTTCAGTAGGAGAACACAGAGTGGAGCAGTGAAACCATGCTATTCATCCCAATCTTAGCCTGGTTGAGCCAGGGGGGCTTCCATGCTCCTAGCTGTAGATGTGGGTATTGAGATGTCATGTGGGCCCTGGCATTTTTACTCCTAGTGGGGAGAGGAAGTAAGGTTACTCTTCAAAACCTTTTAACTTTAGCCAATACATACTAGGGTAATGCCACCTACACAAAGGAAGTAGAATTGCAAGCATGGCCTACTCTATGAAAGAACAGTGCATTACAAAAGTTTTAGGATGCCTTTTTTTTACTACCATTCATGGGTGTACTGATTGGATACCTTGTAGTTGATAGTTTGAGTACTGTTGAGATTCAGAGGGGAGATTCATCTCCCTATACCCCTTTGTCATTTTGGCCTGCCCATTTTCTGTAACACATCCAATAAGGGGTTTGTCCATATTATGCCAAGTGTGGGTATAGGCAACTCCAGAAGTGTGACCAAAGTAATCTAGATGGATGACAATACTTGGGAGGGGAAGGAACCTTTATGAGTCTGGAGATGAATTTTAAGCCTTTTCAAACCCCATTGCCTTATTGATATTAACTCTTTGAGTTTGTTCCCCTCCAAATAGTGAAGAAGTCTCTGTAACATGGCTATTGGAATTGGAGAAAAAGACTCTTGAATTCAGTTCCTGTATCCTGTCACATATATTGTATTTGCTGATTGTTTTAAGATTTAATTTTGTTTGTTAAGTTCACATATTGATATATTCTGTTACACTATGTAACTTTAAATTACTGTGTTTTGGCTATTAGCTATATGTACTGTTACACTGTTTCATTTATCCCATCCTACTATCTTCATTTGTACCATCCTATACCTGGACTAGAGATAATACCATAGTAAAAGTCCATAGTCTAGTTGGGCAAACCCTTTCCATGGCTTGGCCATAAGTCCTTACGGATGCTGGGTTTGTCACCAGATCCATCAAGGCCTAAACAACTTTCTGTGCCTTTGTTAATTGTCACATAGATGATGATGGATGGACTTCATGAAACTGATTATAACTTGTATACAACCTTTGGAGAATTTAATGATATAAAAATTTAAACTGATTTTAAGAGGCCTTCAGAGATGATTTTTACCATTACCTTTGACTGATCATTTGCCTCCTTTTGAGTTGTTTGTAACAAGAGGTAAAGGGTCCATTTAGTAGCTGAAGTGAACTACAATAGCAAAGTGGTATTCCCCACCTCCGCATTTATAAAAAATGTAATGGATGAGACATATAAAAACATGCCTTTTATGGCTATTACAGTTTCATCTTGGAGGTGGAAAGGTTTTCCTAGGGGACGTACCTCTGGATGGCTCTCAAGAAGGAGCATTTTCCATGAAGTCTAGTAGCTTCTGGATGGTTCTTATATTTCTAACTCTTCAATTTACTCTACCCTTCCACCAGAATGATCTAGATTCTTGGTGACATTTTAGACCCAAAAGGTTTTCAACAGCAGTACAGGTTAAAGGTTTTTCCTGGGTTCCTCTGCCATATCTTGGAATGATGGCATTAATAGACTTTGTTAAAAATATCTCAGCCAAGGTTGAAATATTAGCTAGACCTGGAGAACTTGTGGCAAGTATCCATGAGCTTCAAAGTTTTGTGCTTTTTTAAAATGTCACACAGCAACTCATGTGAATCCTAATGATAGCGGGTTTGTTTACTATTTCCATTAAATGGGCTCTTGTGATTTGGGGGATTTTGGTATTTTTTGAATGTGAATTAGCTGTTTTTTTATAAAGCTGTTTTCTTAGTGAAATTTATGTATACTCACACTGTGGATCATAGCTTAAGTTAAAAAGGAAATGGATCACATTTTTGAGCAAGAAACTTTGGCATTCTGCCTCTCCTTGGGAAAACAAAGTGTGTCACTGATTGTGAACTATATGTTTTTGATTTTTTAAAATTTTATTATTGTTTTTTTCCTTGCATGTGCAAAAGAGTCTTTTAGTTTTCTTTTTTCTCTCAATTTTTCATTCTTAAAGTACATGTTATTAGCATTAATGGTTTTTTGATTTTGCACTAATATAAGTTTAAAATATCCATTAGCCCCAATATCAATGCATACCCAAAAGCTTTAGACAATGGAAAGCGGCCACTGATGTTAAATATGGGACTTAGATTAATGATTGTGTCTGATTCCAGGAGAAAGGACCACAAAAGGGTCATTATGTAGTGCCAAGAAACACAAGGTCAAAGGAGACCAACCAATCCCAGTAGGATTGATGAGAATCTGTGCCAAGACAGAGGGCTTGTTTGAGGTTTGAGTTTGCAACTGTTTGATATATGTCAGATATAGGACTAGTAACGGTTATAGTCTCAAACCAGAAGAGGGAGGTTTCCCAAAAGGGCTTGGTTATCTCATGATGGATTATAATCTCATCTAGGAGGTGGGAAGGATTTTCCTAGCTGACTTCGTAGCTGCTGGATGGTTTTTATATTCGTAACTCTTCAGTTTACTCTACTCTTCCATCAGAATGATCTAGATTCTTGATGACATTTTAGACCCAAAAGGTTTTCACCAGCAGTATAGAGGTTTTTCTGGGCTCTCCTGCCAAATTTTGAAATGATGGTAGTAATAGACTTGTTAGAAATATCTTTGCCAAGGTTGAAGAGTGGCTAGATTTGAAGAACTTGTGACAAGTAGCCATGAGCTTCAGTGGCTATAGATACTCATGTAAATCTTTATGATAGCGGGTATGTTTGCTATTGTCATCAACTGGGCTCTAATGGTTTTGGGAATTTTGATACTTCTTTGAAGGTGCATTAGCTGCTGAAATACTATTTTTATAAAGTTGTTACTTTGTAAAAATTAGGTACACTCACACTGTGGATCATGGCCAAGTTAAAAAGGAAATGGATCTCAATTTTGGATAAGAAACCTGTGTGTTGTGCCTCTTCCTGGGTAACACACTATTTCACTGATTGTGAAGTATATATTTTTAATTTTTAAAAAATTTATCAGTTTTTCCTTGTATGTGCAATAGAGTATTTGAGTTTTCTTTTTTCTCTCATTTTTTGTACTTGAAGCACATGCTATCAGTATTAATGATTTTTTGATTTTACACTAGGGTACGTTAGTCCATTAGCCCTAATGTCAATGCATACCCAAAAACTTTAGACTTTGGAAACCTGCCATTGATTGTTAAATACAATGGGACTTTGATTAATGATTGTGTCTGATTCCAGAAGAAGAAATCACAAAAGAGCCACTGCATAGCGCCAAGGAGCCCAAAGTTAGCCTGCACAGTGCCTAGGAGCACAAGGTCAAGGAGACCAACCAATCCTGGTGGGATTGATGATATTCTGCATGAAGACAGAAGACTTGAACTTATTTTGGGGTTTGAGGAAACCGCTGTTTTCAAAGACTTAGTCTGCTTATGGCAGATCCAAACTATTACCAAGTATCTCAGTTTGGCTGCCATTTTGGCTCCCCTATCTCTGAGAGCAAAGGTAAAATCAGACGATGGAGTGCTATTTCCCTTTTGCTACAAAATCTAGTCCCTTTTTTGTCTTTCACAGTGTGGCAATTTTCTGTAGTACTGGCTGCTGATGGGGGCTGGAAAAGCAAACTTTACTGCCAGGCAGGAGAATCTACACACATGGGTTTACATTTTCTTAGATGATTAGGTCTGAACTTCTATTTCTTTTAGTTTATTTTCTTTCTACTTCAAGTGATTATTAATAAACTTTACAAATCTAATACTTGGAGTTATTAGATATTAATTTAAATCTTATAATTGTTTCCATCATTTGTTTGTTGATCCACCCCTTTTGACCAATTAGATTATTCGGTTTTTAATTAATTTTAAACTTTTCTTTCCATTAATTCTTATTGACAATGTTTTATTGCATTATGATTTGAAACGGTTAGAGTTATTACATCTTCTTTTTTTTGCATTTCATTGTAAAGTTTTTATACACTGGCACATGGTCTTTTGTGTATTTTTCATGTGCACCTGAAAAGAAGATATATTCCTTTTCCATTTCATTCACTTTGATCCAGATATCTATTAAATATAACTTGTCTAAAATTTCATACACTTCCTTTATTCATTTCTTGTTTATTTTTTGGTGAGAGTTCTGATAAAGGAAGGTTGAGATCCCCTACCAGTAGTTTTATTAGCAATTTCCTCCTTATTCCCATTTAGTTTCTATTTTAAAGATCTGCAGGCTATATCATCAGTTGGTGCATATATGTTAAGAATTAATATGGTCTCATTATCTAGACTGCTTTTTTTTTATCAAGATGTAATTATCAACCTTATACCTTTTAATCAGATCTATTTTTACTCTAGCTTTGTCTGAGATCATAATTGCTACTCCTGCTTTTCTTATGTGAATTAAACCCAATAGTTTCTCCTCAGTCCCTTTCCCTTTACTCTCTGTATCCCTACCTTCAAGGGGTGAGCATGGGAAGCACTAATGAAGTCTTAATAACGGTCCAGGGTCTTGAAGTTGCCTTCTGCCCAGGTATGGGATATGGAACAGTATGTAGGGAGTGGATTTTCAGCACTCCCCTTTGCCCGGTTTTACATCCAATTCCTCTTTGTCCCCAGAAATAGACCCTTTCTGCCTACCTTTCAGTTGTTTTCCTCAGGAGCCTCATCTTACTCTGACTCTTCTTCATTCTGTGATTCTAGAATTCTAGAAGGACTCTTTTAAGGTTCATTTGAGATGCTCAGCGTAGTTCCAGCTTTTGCTTCTGTTCTGCTGCCTCCTTGGCACTGCCTCCCCCATTAATACTTCTTAACAAAAAATCCTTTCTAAATACTCTTCATCCCACATGGGAAGGGGCTGCCTTGACAGGTAGAATATCCCCTTCAATGGCCATCTGCAAAGAAAACCTACCTTGATATTAACAGAGAATTTGCATACAAAATTCAGGTCTAATTAGAAGGTCAACTAGATGACTTTTGTGATTAACTTCAGGAATGTAAATCTGTAACACTGTTTTAAGTTTTCACCTAAAGCTACCTAAAATAGAAGAGAGACAAATTCAGGAGCAAGAAAGGAAAATCCTAACTGCACATCACAGAATTCAAAGACTTTTTTCTTTTTCTTAATAAAACCAGGTAGAAGGAAAACCCTATGCAGAGATCAACACTTTTGCTTTTTTAGTCACTGACAAAGGCTTACTGTACCTTTGACATGGAATGAAGACATTCCCTTAAGGGCAGATTCAGAGTTAATGGAGGAAGTGGTCCTTACCCACAAAGAGTAGATTCTGCACATTCTCCAGCTTCACCTCCCTGTACAGTTCTTTCTGAGGATAGTCCAACAGGCACCACTCCTCTTGGGTGAAGTCCACAGCCACATCCTTGAATGTTATTGACCCCTAAACCAGCAAAAGTCACAAGATTTAGAGCTGAGCCTGCAGAATTCATCCAATCTGAAATTCATCAACTAATTTATAGAAAATGAAGCACAAAATGGACTTACTCAAAACTCTTCACCTTCAAGAGTGTCAGAGTCAGAGGCAGCTGAGTGGTTCAGTGGACTGAGAGCCAGGCCCGGAGACGGGAGGTCCTAGCTTCAAACCTGGCCTCAGATACTTCCTAGCTGTGTGACCCTGGGCAAGTCACTTGACCCCCGTTACATAGCTCTTACCACTCTTCTGCCTTAGAACCAATACACAGTATTGATTCTAAGGTGAAAGGTAAGGGTTAAAAAAAAAAGTGTCAGAGCCAACTCTAGAGACAGTCATTTAAAACCTAATGGAATTCTGACAAAGGCATTCTGAAGTGAGAATCATGTTGGAAGAGTAAAGTCTGAAGAAGTGTCTCATTCTGAAATGCTTTCCCCTATGGAATTAGGGAGAGCATATTTGCTCTCTGAAGGAGGTAGGAGATTCTGTGGAGAAGAGAGAAAGTGAACTGAAATCCCTCCTCATCACAACTGTCAGAATTCACCTAGTAAGAACATTTTTTTGAAGTTTGTGAGAAGAAAAGTAATTACTGGGTACTCCAGGGAAAAATATTACCAATGATTAATAAGGAGAAAACAAAGACAAAAGAATTCTCTACTTAATTTCCAAAAAGGCTGAAAGATTCTTATCTAGCTGAAAGCATAAAGAGGACTCCAGAATTATATGGGATGAGACTCTGATTCTAGCTAAGTGAAGAGGACCAGTCTTTTGTTGTTATATTCAGAGTTTGGCAAAACACTAGATATGATGTGTCTAAACAATCTGTTTTTGCTTCATGATGAATGTCAATTCTTACTAGAAAATATTCAGTCATTTTATATTTAGTTATAGAAGGGTAAATGTGATGAGGAAAGGAGGGGGGAGTTCATCTTTTAAAAAGATAACATTTGATTAAATGGGGCTGGGGGCTGGGCTCATTCATAAGAAAGACATTGACTACAATGATGGGAGTTCTTGAGAGGCAGGATTTCTTCATTTTAAATTAATTTATTAATAAACTGGTCATTTAATGTAGTCAGTTTAACTTCTTCACAATATAAAAAAAGGAAATTGCTCTAGCACGGGTGTTTTCTCTTTATCTCTCTCTCTCTCTCTCTCTCTCTCTCTCTCTCTCTCTCTCTCTCTCTCTCTCTCTCTCTGGACACATATAGCAGTGCTTTGATACATGAGCACCTTAAGTCATGAGCAATTTGAGATACCAGTAGTTGCAATCAGAATTTTTTGCTTTAACTCATGAGTGTATATTTGAATCACAGGCTTCCCTTGGTGGATGAAGTAATCAGTACAAATGAGATTAAGGAAAGGTTGAGGATATGGGAAAAAATTAAAGAGTTTATTGAAAAGACACACCCAGAAAAAGTTGCAACAGGTCCTGCATTGGAGCTGCGTAATGACACTTGTTTCACACATTATCGAAACATTCTGAAAGGGAGGAAGAAACAAAAGTAAAGGTTAAATTAAGGAGTTCGACAAAGTGAGAACAGTTTAACAAAAACTTTGTTTAATTTAAGAAAGAAGTAGAGCTACAAAGACAGAAAAGAGGTTACTAATCTTATACCCTATAAATATTCCTAAAATTCCTAATACTAGCTAAAATTTCCTAAAACTACCTCTAATTGTCTTCTGAGGACAGTTTCTTCTTCCTAGCATGCCAGGCCTATCTAACCTAGTCTATCTATAAATTATTCACTAACTACCTTAATTCCCCTAAAATAATGGACAGCCACCACTCATTCACTCCTTCAATCAGTTTTCTATAGCAGTTACTGTCAGTAGCCCCTTGTCTCAGAGATAGATCTCCTGCTCTCTTGAGATCCCAGATGAAAAAGACCCCCAATTGTCAGAAGCTGTTTCCTTTATCTTCTCACTGACCAATTGTCCCCCCTAACTTCCTGTCAGAGGGCAGCTACTTCCTCTCCTCAGGCCTGGTCTCCCTGGTAACAGAATCTTCAGCTCTTGCTCACTGACTTCTATCAGTTCTGATCTACTTAGAAACCTGCTCTCAAGCCTCTGAAGGAGACAGAGGGAGAGACTAAGAAAATCCTTTTAACACAAACTTCCATGGAAAGGTTTTTGGTGAAATAGCCTCTAAGTGAAATTGAGGGAAATGTGGCAAAATAGCCAAAGTTCAATGAAGAAAATGATAATTAAGTACAAAAATAGCAATGAAATTTAGCAATAGTTACATATCACAAGTAAAGTGTAAGGTCAATTTTGCATTTAAATGTAGCATTACGTGTGTAGAGAGAGTAAGTTATGTTAAACGATAGCACACAAAATGAAAACCTTTAGAGCCACCATCTTTGCCTGACCTTGAAGGTAAATAACATTTCATGAGCAAGTTTATTTCTTTACCATTTTTCTCATTATCTATAAATATGTTTATTTATTATATATAAAGTACATTTTTTATTTAAAAACATACAAAACAAAAAAAAACAAAAAATTTGTGATTTTTGGTGCCAGAACAGATTAATCCTCAGATTCATAAATAACCACTGAGGAGGACTTAGGAGACCTCAACTCCCCCCTCATTACTTTATCACAAGAGAAGCAGGTCTTTGTCCATACATGGAACGTGTCAGTCCAAGCTTTCCCCAGAAGCCTGGTGGCTGGCCCAGCTCAAAATAGTGCAAGTTCACCAGGGCTTGCCAGTCCTACCCTTAACCCAATTATCACAACAAAAAAAGGGAGGCTCTGCCTTAGTTTCACAACCTCCCTGGAAGGGCACAGCAAGTCTGGAGTTTTGACCTTGGCCAGGCTAAAGGGAAATTTATTCCACAAAAATATCACAATTCAACATTAATTTTTTAAAAGTTTATTTATGAAAAACAAGGATCTAAGCCTGCAACTATGCAAAACTGGGGAACATGGCTCAGGAGAAGACGGTAAGAGGCACACTGAGGAATAACTGGCTGGCGGCCCGTAGCTCGCAGCACCGGCAATGGCCAGCTGACACCACTCAGACCAGAGCTGGGTTGTGAGCAGACATGACGAACCAACAGGACCCTCACAGCCAGAACTGGGGCTGCCCCCAAGGATGCCAGCACGCGGAGCTCTAGACCGCTCCTCTCTCCAACACTCCCTCCCCCACCTAAGCCAAGGCTGGGCCACGGGAGGCCAGTCTTACCCCAAACCGGGCAGTGGGCAGAGCAGGGGCAGGAACAGCAGCAGCAACAGGACAAATGGAGAAACTGACCTGCTCTGTTCTCTGTTCTAGAACTAAAAAGGCTTTAAAAAAGGGAGGATTCTTCTCCAGCTTCTAGTGGTTGCCTCTGATCAAGCTAAACTAAAACCCAGGTCCTGGCTCTGAAGAAGTGATTAATATCTACGTGAATAAGAGAGGACAGACAGATAGACAGTCATGGAAATCTCTTCTCAAAAAAGCCATGTGGGCACTCAGGGCTCTCTCAGCCACCATCCTGTCACCTCTGCGTCTGAGGGAATTTAAAAAACACTTCCTGGAAGCCCTTCCTAAACCTCCTCCTTTAGCCCCGGGTTGGTCGCCTTTCCTTTCCCTGTCACTGAGCCCAGCTCCCTTCTTCCGGGACCTCCCACTGCAGCTCTCTTAGGGACACATGTAATTTCTGGGGGAGGGACTTCCTTTTACACATGAGAAAGAGAAAAAAGTGGAAGAGCTTCAATGCAGTTAAATGGCAAATATTCCTAAATGGAAAGAGGATATCTATAAGCCTTAAAAGAGGTCCACATAGAGGGGGCAGGGGAAGCTATTTAGAATGATATGCAAAAAATATATAGAAAACAAGGGGTGAAAAAAAGAGGATAAAACTAATAGAAATGGGAAAAGAAGGAAAAGGGGGTAAAAAAATCTATCACATAAAGAAGTGCCTGCAGTGGGAGGGGAGAAGACCAGAACTACAGATGGGAGGAAGATTCTGGCAACAGGTAATACTCACACCTCACTCTCCCTGGAACTGGCTTAGAGAGGGAAGAACAAGCAGACCCACTGGGGGATAGAACTATCTCTTGCCCTATAGAGAAGTAGAAGGTAATCAGAAATGGGGGTATGGGAGGGGAGTAATACAGGGGAGGGAGAAGTTGGGAGATGTTCAAAAGGCCCTCTAGTAAAAGGAGAATAAGAAGGGGGGGAAGGGGAGTAATATAAGGGAGGGGGAAGGGGAGAGACTGACTAAAAGTGAAACGCTAGAGGGGAGGGAAAGAGTGAAAGGAGGAAGACAAAATGGAGGGGAATATGCAGACACTAATCATGACTATGAATGTGAATGGGCTGAACTCACCCATAAAAAGGAAGCAAAGAGCAGAATGAATTAAAAGGCAGAATCACACCATATGTTGTCTGCAAGAAACACACTGGAGGCAGGTAGATACACTCAGGGTTAAGGTAGGAGGCTGGAGCAGATTCTATTGGGCTATATTTAAGACAAAGAAGGCAGGAGCAACAATCATCATCTCAGACAAAGCTAAAGTAAAAGCAGAGCGGGCAACTGGGTAGCTCAGTGGATTGAGAGCCAGGCCTAGAGATGGGAGGTCCTAGGTTCAAATCTGACCTCAGACAATTCCCAGATATATGACCCCGGGCAAGTCACTTGACCCCCCATTGCCTACCCTTACCACTCTTCTGCTTTGGAGCCAATACACAGCATTGACTCCAAGACAGAAGGTAAGGGTTTTAAAAAAATAAAAATTAAAAATAAAAAATAATAAAGTAAAAGAAGACTTGACTATAAGAGAGAAGGAAAGCAATTACATCTTGATAAAAAAAATATCAGGGGGCAGTTGAGTACCTGAGTAGATTGAGAGCCAGGCCTGGAGAAGGGAGGTTCTGGGTTCAAATCTGGCCCCAGACACTTTCGAGTTGTGTGACTCTGGGCAAGTCACTTAACTCCCATTGTCCATCCCTTACAGCAGTGACTCCCAAACTTTTTTGGCCTACCAACCCCTTTCCAGAAAAAATATTACTTAGCGCCCCTGGAAATTAATTTTTTAAAATTTTAATAGCAATTAATAGGAAAGATAAATGCACCTGTGGCCATCACCGCTCCCCTGGATCGCTGCAGCACCCACTGGGGGCGGTGGTGCCCACTTTGGGAATCACTGCCTTACAGGGTTTAAAAAAAATAAAAAATAAAAAAGGAAAATCAGTACTCAAAATATATGCACCAAATGGTATAGTATCTAGATTTTTAAAAGACAAACAAAAGGAGCTTATGGAGGAAACAGATAATAAAACCATATTAATGGATGTAACCTCAGAATACCATGTGGGGTGCAAGTCACAGAACTCCACAATGCCAGGGCAATTAAAGACAGTTGGAATGAGGAGGTACTCCAATCTGAAACACTCACTCACTCTGGGTTTGGGGTACTGGGAGGAAAGAGGTGGTGGAAATACTTTCTTAGGCCTAGCAATCCTCTCACCAGAAGAGCTTAGTGCTAGCTAACCCTATATTATTATTGATAACTGTAAGGGTGAAAAGGGGTTTTTTTGGTTGAATATTAAAAGATTGGTTTTCAGGGGATTGAACAATTATCAGTCCCCAATTAAAGAATAACCTCAAATTAAAATGACTTTTATGAAAATTTATTTACAAATGAGAAGAGGAAGTAGAAATAAGGAAATAAGAGAGAGGATAAGATAGGATAAGTAATCTAACACAGTAGGTAATTTGCTCTGATCCCCTACTTTAATCCAGGTAGATCTAATTAACTCTCAGCCGAAGGAAATCCAGTCTTAATCCCAAGGCCAGAAACTCAGAGGCCTGAAGGGCCTTGGAGGTGAACAAAGCAAAAGTTTCACCCACAGAGTGTCTATTAAAAGGAAATTCCTTAAGAGAAGTTCAGGAATATTCAGTCTTTACACTCACCACATGTAGTTCTAAGGGAAGGATTTAAGAACAGTTTCAGGGTCCCAGCCAGCACTCCTCCATGAACCAGCAGACCTCCTTCAAGTCCCATTCATGAACCAGAAGAGTACCTGGCTCACTCAACTCTCTCTTTTTAAAGGGGCCTCTTTTTTGTCACTTCCTGTGCCTTCCTCTTAGTTTGCGTGTCCAATCACAACAGACGCTTTTCTTAGGAATGCCCAGAAAGCAGTCAGTAAATTCTGATTTGTTACTCACTCTTGCACACGTGGGTTACAGACTGCCCAACTTGTGAGTTAAATGGAGATGTTTTCACCTTTGGTGATTAAATCTAAAGATGTGCAGGGTAGTTTTAATCTTATTATCACACAACCTGTCAAGATTCTCTCACTGATCCTGATTAAGCCTGCTACAGAAAGTTCTAGTTAGCAGTTATCACAAACAGGTCTTCAGAAATAATAGACCTTCAGTCAGCACTACCTACAATCCATCTTGAATTTATTCATTGCTTTATATAGTTGAGTAGAAATAGTTAATAGTGGAGGATAGGGAAAAAGAATTTCTGTTGGGGATTGCTTCTGCCCTGCTTTGGGAGAAGCCATCCCTTTATCACCACATATTATTAGAGAGATTTTTCCTATCCTTCTCACCTTTTATATTCCTTTAACCCTCTGCCCCTCTAGTCATTAAAGAATTATTATAACTAAGTCAGTTAGTGTGAGAATCCTTTGATCAAGGCAACTGTGGTCCAATTTACTTACCTAGAGTCATCCTCCATTATCCTGTTTCAGTGGCAGTTGGGAATCTAAGGGATCAGCTGTGAAGGCACTTTTGAATACATCATCCTTGGATGGGGATTACATCCAATAACTAGAGATATCAATTTCTTGTGGGAATACACTTTTATTATATCAAGTCCACTTGTGAAGAAGTTTTAGTCAGTAGACACAAGAAACTACTGGCCCAGATGCCTGCCCTTTGATCCAGCCATACCATTGTTGGGTTTGTACCCCAAAGAGATCATAGATAAACAGACTTGTATGAAAATATTTATAGCTGCACTTTTTGTGGTGGCAAAGAACTGGAAAAGGAGGGTATGTCCTTCAATTGGGGAATGGCTGAACAAATTGTGGTATATGCTGGTGATGGAATACTATTGTGCTCAAAGGAATAATAAACTAGTGGAGTTCCAGGTGAACTGGAAAGACCTCCAGGAACTGATGCAGAGCGAAAGAAGCAGAGGCAGAAGAACACTGTACACAGAGACTGATATACTATGGTAAAATCGAATGTAATGGACTTCTGTACCAGCAGAAAGCAATGACCCAGGACAGCTCTGAGGGATTTATGGTAAAGATGCTACCCACATTCAGAGGAAGGACTGCAGGAGAGGAAACATATAAGAAAAACAAATGCTTGAACACATGGGTTGGGGTGGACATGATTGGGGATGTAGACTCGATACTACCACACCAATGTAACTATCAACAATTTGGAAATAGGTTTTGATCAATGACACATGATAAAACCAGTGGAAATGTGCATCGGCCATGGGTGTGGGGGGTGAAGGGGAAAGTAGGAGCATGAATCATGTAACCATGTTAAAAATGATTATTAATAAATGTTTAAAAAATTAAAAGAAATGAAATCTAAAAAAAAAAAAAAAGAAACTACTGGTTCACCTTTTCTTCAGTTAAGATCAGCAGAAAGTTTTCTGCGCTAGTAGGGTGGAGGGTCAGTGGAGTTTTAACTGCATTTTCTTCCCATGCCCCTCCCAAAGCTTGGGGTTTTCCCTGCCAGTAGCCTGAGGTCTTGCTCCTTACATGGGGGACCTCAATCTCCCCCTATAAGAAATAGATAAATTGAACCAAAAAATGAATAAGTAGTAAGGGAATTGTATGAAATGTTAGAAAAATCAGAGCTAATAGATAACTTGAGAAAACTGAATAGGGATAAAAAGGAATATGCCTTCTTTTCAGCAGCACATGGTACATACACAAAGACTGATCACGTACTAGGCCATAGAGGCTGTTTCAACAAAAACATTTCTATGGAAGTTTGTTTCTTCCTCCTTTTCAGAACGTTTGGATAATGTGTGAAACAAGTGTCATCTCACAGCTCCAATACACGATCTGTTGCTGCTTTTTCTGGGTGTGTTTGTCTTTCTTAATCACCAGACTTTATTTGGGTTGTATGTGTTACACAAGCTGCCACCTAAACCACTGTGTGACAAACCCCCACCTTGGCCTTCCTTTTCAGCCCCCTGAGAGTAGACTGAGCTCTCTCTCCCTTCTGGCCTCACTTCTTATCTTCCTTTTTCTTCTCCTTTTGCCATTCTCAGTAGCCTGTGAGGCCAGGGAGCCCATGGCATTCCGGATGGCCTCATTGTTGGAGTGAACACCTGGAAGACAGAGCCTTTAACGACTCCTTCTGCTTCCAAATCCTACATATTGCCGATGTACTACAACCAAATTCCTTTGCCAAGTCAGAAATACACACACCTCACTCTTGTTTTTCAGTGATTTCTTGCCTTAATTTCATGGACATCCTCCTCCTCTTCCTCTCAGCACTGCCCTTGGAACTCATTTTCTTAAGGCCCATGGTTAAAAGTAAAGAAATTTGCCCAAAAAACTGATAATACAGAAAAATAAAGAAGAGAGCAAAAGCAATCCAATACAGATGCTTGCACGGCCAGATAAACACTGACCTAAACCCGACACCTTCGTGTAACTTCTAAAACCAAATGTTCAGCAGGCTGTCTAGTGGAGGATGGCAGAAGCTCGTGATCCAAATATCTGTTCGTGACTTAAAGCAAAGGATTCCAATGGTGCCAGCTCGTATCTCAAAGTGCTCTTGACTGAAGGTGCTCCTGACAAGGGACCGTTGTATGGCTGAGGCTGGTATGAAACCTGGCTAACAGGCACTTTGACTTAAGTCTGTCACACAAAGGTTCCTATCAAGCCCCCCACACCGTGCTGCATGTACGGCATAAGTCAGGAGTACAGGATGCCCATCTCTCAGGTGTAATGGCTCAGGTCAGGCATCCTTAGCTGCCATCCTGAGCTACAAGAGGTGACTGACTCCTGACATGGATAGGAATTGTCAGCAAAAAATCAGAGCCTATCCTCTTTCTGCAGAGGCCTTGAAAAGGTCAGTCATAATAACAGATATTATTAGTTACTACCCATAGTGAGGATTCCTGTACTTCCCAGCTTATTTATTAAGATCTGCCCATGTGGAAGATATATGTTTATTCTATTTTAATTTTAACTGTCTTTCATCTGATACTATGTCGTCAGATTTCTGGGCATAAAAAAGGGCCATCTGCTCAGGCTCAGGGTCTTTGGTCTTGGTCTTCACCAGCCCTCTCTCAATAAACCTATTTCTTTTTGGCTCCCAGATTTTGATTCTCTTCTTAGTATTTCTGCTAATAGAATTTTCCCCATAAGACTGATCTCACCTCTGATAAAAAAGAATTTCAGGTAATTATTAAGAATTACTTTGTGCAACTATATGGCAATAAATATGACAATCTAAGTGAAATGGGTGAATATTTACAAAAATATAAATTGCCTAGATTAACAAAAGAGGAAACAGAATACTTAAATAATCCCATCTCAGAAAAAGAAATTGAACAAGTTATTAAGGAACTCCCTAAGAAAAAATTCCTAGGGACAGATGGATTCACAATTGAATTCTATAAAACATTTTAAGAACAACTAGCCCCAATATTATACAAATTATGTGAAAAAATAAGCAAAGAAGGAGTCTCACCCAATTCTTTTTATGACACAAATAGGGTATGGATTCCAGAGTCAGGCACACCAGAAACAGAGAAAGAAAACTACAGACGAATCTCCTTAATACATAGATACAAAAACATTAAATAAGATATTAGCAAAAAGACTACAGTAAGTCATTGCAAGGATTATTCACTATGAGCAGGAGGAATTCCTACCAGGAATGCAAGGATGCTTTAATATTAGGAAAACCAATATTAGGAAAACCAGCCACAAAATTGACCATCTCAATAACCAAACCACAGAAATCACATGATTATCTCAAGAGATGTAGAAAAAGCCTTTGACAATATACAACACCCATTCCTACTGAAAACACTGGGGCCTTCCTCAAAACCATAAACAATATATATTTAAAACCGTCAGAAATTATCATCTGAAATGGGGATGTAGAGATTAAAATTAACATGCAAAATATTAAATATTATATTTATAAATTTTAATTAATAATAAACTAACATAAAAAGCTAAGTAAAAAGGTATTAACCAATCTGCTCACCAGAGCAAAAAAAGAGGGAGGAGTTACAGCAAACTATATACAAATGTGATCACGCAAACATGGAGGGGCAGGAGAGATTAAAGGGAATTTTCGAAAATACTAAGGGACTTATGGGGGATGCAGTCCATCGTTCAGAATCTCCATTTATACAGGGACAAGTTTGAAGCTTTCCCAATAAGATCAGGAGTGAAGTAGGGATGCCCAGTAATACCTCTATAATTTAATAATGGGCTAGAAACACTAACAGTAGTAATTAGAGAAGAAAAAGAAATTAAGGTAGGCAATGAGGAAACCATTATTTTTGCAGATGATATGATGGTATGCTTAAAGAATCCTAGAAAATCAACGAAAAAGCTAGTGGAAATATTAACAAATTTAGCAAAGCTGCAGGGTACAAAATAAACTCACATTAATCATCAGCATTTCGATATATTTCCAACAACACTCAGCAGCAAGATTTAAAAAAAGAAATCATTTAAAATCATTCTAAACAGAATAAAATAAATGGGAATTTATTTACCAAGAAAAACACAGGAATTATATGAAAACAACTACAAAATACTTTTCACACAATTAAAATTAGAGCTAAACAATTGGAAAAATATTAATTGCTCATAGGTAAGACAAGCTAATAGAATAAAAATGATGTTGCTACCAAAATTAATTTACTTATTCAGTGCCCAACCTATTAAACTTTTTTCAAGTTTTCAAGAGTTTTCAAAGTTTTCAGGAAACATTTTTATACAATTATAAAAAAATTATAAAAAAATTTATTTGGAAGAACAAAAGATCAAGAATATCAAGGAAACTAAAGAAAAAAAATCTGAAGAATGGTGGCCTAACAGTACCAGATCTAAAACTGTACTATAAAGCAGTGATCATCAAAACAATCTGATACTGGCTAAGAGAAAGAAGGATCAGTGGATCAATGGAATAGACTTGGCAAATCAAAAAACTAGAAAGCGAGGAAATTAAAAATCCCCAGATGAAAACTAAATTAGAGATCATAAAAATTAAAGGAGAATTTAGTAAAATCAAAAGTAAAAGAAAGATTCAATTAATAAATAAGACCAGAAGCTGGTACTTTTTAAAAACAAATAAAATTGAAAAAGTACTGGTCAATCTAATTTAATAAAAAAGGAAAGAAGAAAACCAAATTAACAGTTTCAAAGATGAAAAGGGAGACCTCACCTCTAATGAAGAATAAATTACGGCAATCATTAAAAACTATTTTGCCCAATTATATGGCAATAAATATGACAATCTAAGTGAAATGGGTGAATATTTACAAAAATATAAATTGCCTAGATTAACAGCAGAAGAAATAGGATATTTAAATAATCCAATATCAGAAAAAGAAATTGAACTCCCTAAGAAAAAAATTGCCAGGACCAGATGGATTCAGAACTGAATTCTATCAAACATTCAAAGAACAACTAATCCCAATACTATACAAATTATTTGACATAATAGGCAAAGAAGGAGTTCTACGAAATTCCTTTTATGACACAAATATGGTACTGACCCCAAAACCAGGTAGATCAAAAACAGAGAAAGAAAACTACAGACCAAACTCCTTAATGAACATAGATGCAAAAATCTTAAATAGAATACTAGCAAAAAGACTCCAGCAAGTGATCAAGAGGGTTATCCATTATGATCAGGTGGGATTTATACCAGGAATGCAAGGATGGCTCAATATTAGGAAAACTATCCACAGAATTGGCCATATCAACAAGTTAACAAACAAAAATCATATGATTCTCAATAGATGCTGAAAAAGCCTTTGACAAAATACAATACCCATTCCTATTGAAAACACTAGAAAGTATAGGAATAGAAGGCCCTTTCCTAAAAATAATGAAGAATAACTATCTAAAACAATCAGCAAGCATCATATGCAATGGGGATAAATTAGAAGCCTTCCCAATAAGATTAGGAGTGAAACAAGGCTGCCCATTATCACCTCTATTATTTAACATTGTACTAGAAACACTAGCAGTAGCAATTAGAGAAGAAAAAGAAATTGAAGGTATTAAAATAGGAAATGAGGAGTCCAAGCTATCACTCTTTCCAGATGATATGGTCTACTTAAAAAATCCTAGAGAATCAACTAAAAAACTAGTGGAAATAATCAACAACTTTAGTAAAGTTGCAGAATATAAAATAAATGCACATAAATCATCAGCATTTCTATATATTTCCAACACATCACAACAAGAAGAGTTAGAGAAACACCATTTAAAATCACCCTAGACAATATAAAACACTTAGGAATCTATCTACCAAAAGAAACACAGGAATTATATGAACAGGAATTATATGGAATGCTTTCCAAACAATTAAAACTAGATCTAAACAACTGGAAAAACATTGATTGCTCATGGGTAGGACGAGCTAACATAATAAAAATGACCATTCTGCCCAAATTAATTTACTTATTTAGTGCCATACCTATCCAACTACCAAAAAACTTTTTTACTGAATTAGAAAAAAATATAACAAAGTTCATTTGGAAGAACAAAAGATCAAGACTATCAAGGGAAATAATTTTAAAAATGTGAAGGAAGGTGGCCTAGCAGTACCAGATCTTAAACTGTATTATAAACAGTGGTCATCAAAACAATATAGTACTGGCTAAGAGACAGAAGGGCGGATCAGTGGAATAGACTTGGGGTAAGTGAGGTCAGCAAGACAGTGTATGATAAACCCAAACAGCCCAGCTTTTAGGACAAAAATCCACTATCTGACAAAAACTGCTGGGAAAATTGGAAAACAATATGGGAGAGATTAGGTTTAGATCAACATCTCACACCTTACACCAAGATAAACTCAGAATGGGTGAATGACTTGAATATAAAGAAGGAAACTATAAGTAAATTAGGTGAACACAGAATAGTATACTTGTCAGATCTTTGGGAAAGAAAAGATTTTAAAACCAAGCAAGAGTTAGAAAAAATTACAAAATGTAAAATAAATAATTTTGATTACATTAAATTAAAAAGGTTTTGTACAAACAAAACGAATGCAACCAAAATTAGAAGGGAATCAACAGATTGAGAAAAAATCTTTATAACAAAAAACTCTGACAAAGGTCTAATTACTCAAATATATAAGGAACTAAAATCAATTGTACAAAAAATCAAGCCATTCCCCAATTGATAAATGGGCAATTTTCAGATACAGAAATCAAAACTATCCACAAGCACATGAGAAAGTGTTCTAAATCTCTTTTAATTAGAGAAATGCAAATCAAAACAACTCTGAGGTACCACCTCACACCTAGCAGATTGGCTAACAGAAAGGAAAGTGGTAAATGTTGGATGGGATGTGGCAAAATTGGGACATTCATGTATTGCTGGTAGAGTTGTGAATTGATCCAACCATTCTGGATGGCAATTTGGAACTATGCCCAAAGGGCTTTAAAAGACTTAATGCTATATTACTACTGGGTTTGTATCCCTAAAAGGTAACAATGAAAAATACTTATACAAAAGAATTTATGGCTGTGATTTTTGTGGTGGCAAAAAAATTGGAAAACGAGTAGATATCCCTCCATTGGGGAATGGCTGAATAAATTTTGGTATACGATGGTGATGGAATACTATTGTGTTATAAGGATTGATGATCTGGAGACTTTCCATATACACTAGGAGAACCTCAATGAACTGATCCAGAGTGAAATCAGCAGAACCAGGAGAACACTGTACACAGAAAGTAAAATGCTGTGGAAAAATCCAATGGAATGGAGACTCTGCTACTAGTAGCAATGCAACAAGCCAGGACACTCCTGAAGGACTTATGTAAAAGAATGCTATCCACCCCGAGAGAAAGAAATATGGGAGTAGAAATGCAAAAGCAAAAGATATGATACCACCTATCACATGTATATATAGGTATGTGATTTGGGGTTGAGGCACTAATCAAGTGACAACATTTGTACAACTCAGTAGAATTCCTTGTCAGCATTTAAAAGGGGAGAAAAGACGGGAAGAAAATGAATCATGTAAACATGGAAAGATTTTAAAATTAATTAATTTTTAAAAAGATCGCTATTACAAATATGAATAATATGGAAATAGGTTTTGAGCAATAATATACATACAACCCAGTGGAATTGTTTGTCAGGTCCTGGAGAAGGAAGAGGAGAGGTAGAGAATACGAATCATATAACCATGGAAAAATATTCTAAATAAATTTTTTTTAAGTTAAAAAATAAAGGAACCAAAATGAAAATTATTGAGAAAGAAACAGTTTAGATAATCTTGTTAGGTTCAAGGTAAATGATTTTAACTGGAAAAGGAAAAACCTAAAGTTTCTCTATGTTAAGTGCATTCTAAGTTCCTGATAAGTTTAATAATATTTGAAAAGCAGACCTTTTAGCCCTCCCTTGGAATTCTCATCCTTTTTCTTCTACTAAAAATATGCATTTTCCTCTCTGTGCCCTCACCTGATCTCACCCCAAACTTCTTTGAAACTCTCCCTGGCAGGCCTGACTGACCTGTCCAAACCACAGAACCTAGAGGTCAGGAGCAGAGACAGATGGAGTGTGTCACTCTGGAGGGTGGATGAATAAATGATTGCATCTGGGCCTGTCTGGAACCTGGGCTGGCTCATTCAGACAGGGTCTACAGAGGCCCTGGAAAACCCCCAAAACACAGCTGGGGATTGTGGGTGACCTTTGAGGTCACACTGACGTGCAGTGATGGCACCCCTGCAGGCTTGGGAAAGACAAGAGGTCTTAATTCTGCTGGATTCCAGCATGGGGAGCTTAGCCAGGGCTGGGAATGGACTTCACTCACCTGGGATGGGGGCCTCGGGGTTCCGGGGACCATTTCCTCTGGCTGCAGGGTCTCTGCTTGGCTCTGACTGTGGTCCTTCAGGGGGTCAGAGGTCCAAGGTGGGGAGACTTCTTTGTGTACACCTGTGGGGAATTAGAGAGGGGGAGGGCTCAGAGGAGCTCTGAGGGCCCTTCCCTAGCCTCAGGGGAGATTCTCCCCAACAGAGGGGGCAGGGAGCCTCAGGCTTGGACAGGACTCTTGGACTGGCCAGAAAGAAGCCTCCCCGCCCCCTCTGCTGTTCTCTTTGGCTTCATTCTATTCAGAAACTGCATTGGGTGCACAGGGTGGATTGTGGGGGAATGCTAAGACGAGAGGTTGCTGGGTAATGGGGCCGCCTGCAGGAAACACTGGACAGGGAGACGGGCATCAGGTGGGAGTTGAGGAGAAACGTGTTGGCATTTGTTCTGTGACTCAAATCAGAGCTCCTTCCATAGCGTGTGGGCACGGGCATCCCCCCAACTCCAAGCAGGGTCAGGTTGGCTTCTTCTCCCCTGGGACCTATGGGGAAGGGCCCGGACCAGCCCCGCCTCCATCCTGTGACTGCACTCCTTCCCTCAACGTCCCCCCTCTGCCTGCTGCCTCCGGTTGAGGGGTGGTGGTGGTAAAGAGGGGGCCCATTCTCTCCTCTGGGGGAGAGCAAAGCCCCTCCATGGCTCTTGATCCAGACAGAACCGCGCCCGCCTGACACCGGCACTTCTGTATTTCTCCCTTTTCTATGGTTCTTTAAAGTGATGAACAGACACCGAGACACCCAAGAGGCATAGACACAGGGAGACAGCGACATCCCCCTCCCTCCCCCCACCGATCCTGCCCCGCTTCTCTGGTTGCACATGCACCGAATTTCTCCCTTCCCCCACCACCCAGCTCTTAACTTCCAGGCTGAGTTACCCGCAACTGGTCCACCCGGGTCTTCTCTCTCCCCAGGAATTGGGGAGCAGAAAGTCTCCACTAAGAAAGCCCAGGTTGCAACTTTTGCATTGAGTCTCTTCCCTAACCCACTCAAGACGAAACCTAAACTCTTCTGCACTCTAGGAGCAGAAACAACACTGAGATTCCCAGCATGCCCTAGGACTGCACCGGGGGAGGTGCCAAGACTTCGGTGAAGACAGGTCCCGGGCATTCTGGGAAATGGAGTCTTCCACAAAGGGAGTGCCAAGGTTTGGAGGGCGTTGTGCGAGAGGCATTCTGGGAAATGTAGTCTTACTTCCTGGACCTCTAGTTTTGGAGCCCTGGTGGAGGAGGGGCCCCGCACCAAGTTCTCCCCAGTCTCCCAGGCTGCAGTCCCGTCCTTTTAGTTTCCTTTCTGGCAGTTTTAGCTTTGATCCTCCTCGGCCTCCTTCCTGTGATATAGGAGGCGGCCATGGAAAGAAACACGGAAGCATTTCGGAGGAGAGCTCAGATCTCGGGTGAGAAGGGACCCAAGAAGCCCCTGAGCCCGACCTCCTCATCTCAGGGAGGCCCAAACTGAGGCAGACAGGCTGGTCCTTGTCCTGAATTAGGGGCGGGAGGATGGCTGGTTCCGGTGCTGTATTGATGCTAATAGCAGGGCCCTGGCGTGGAAAAGCCCCAATTCCTGTATTTTAGGAACAATTACTGTGTATTTCTCTGCCAGACCGGGCTCTGAGATCCCATCTAGTCTATGGCTCTTTGCACTTCCTTTGCCTTAAGCATCCCAAAGAACTTCTTCCTCTTCCACTGAATTTGGTAACTGAATGAAGGGGGCAAAGAGTGTTTTCAGGCTCGAGAGGTAACCTTTCCGTGTCCCCCTGTGTGTGGACAAGGGCTGAGGCTTGGCTGGACCATCTCCTCATCAGGCATTCACCATTTAGGGGTGTCGTGGGGTGCTCCAGGGAGGGGCTGGATAAGGAGCTCCTCAAACTCTGTTAAACTGCCTGAGCAAGATCTGGGCTCTCTCGTCAATGGGGAGGCCCCTGACTCTAGGAGGGCTGGCCACTGTCTTGGAATCTGGTCCTTCCTGGTTCTGAGCATATCTGTCCAGCTTGGCCCTCTGTCCACACCCTCCTCTGGAGCCCAGCTTCTCTCTATCTCTCTTCTCCCTGGGTTTTAGGCACTATTTTTGTATCCCTCATTCCACAGGAAATGAATTCATCACAGCCAGCATTTCTATGGCCTTCAGGGATTCATCACCATTACCTTACTGGGTTGATGCTCCATTTTACAGATGGGGAAAGTAAGGCAGAGATGCAGTGACTTCTCCAGAGTCACACAACCACCAGTTGTCTCAGGTGGGATTCCACCTCAGATCTTCTTGATTCTATCCACATTTCCCTTTATTTCCAGGGGTTCAAATAAAGGTACTGTGGAGTCAAACCTACTCTTGCTAGAGCAACAGAGATTGGCCCTCATTTTATGTGAATAAAACCATGAAATGTTAATGAAAGAACATTAACCAAGCCTATTCTATGTGGGATCCATGCCTGGCATCCTGCCAACTCAAACTTAGCAATAAGAGACAGAATTTGAACCCAGGACTAAGAAGTTTAAGCCCGTTGATCTTGCTTCTTCTTGCACCATGCTGGTTCTCAAATATATAATGAGGGTGAGAGTGGACATGTGTGTGTGTTAGGATTCTGGCCATCTCCTGGGGTCATTGAATTGGACCTGGAAGGGATGCTGCATATCACCTGGGCTGACTCTTTTGTTTCACAGAAGAACATACTGAGGTTGGAGGAAAGAGAAAAACATGTAAAAGCCAGAATCTGAATCCAGGTGCTCTGAGTGTTCCTCATGGGGCACAGGAGGGAGGTATATGCCTGGCCTTCAGGACTACCAGCCACCTCCTTTCCTCTCTCAGCAGAGGACATCAGAGGGGATCCTGGATCAGCCACTTCTTATCTGACTGTTTCTGAGGATCTAAACATATAAGGTTGGCGTGGGAGGTCTAAGAGGGGTGGGAATGAGAAGGCAGATGGAAGAGGATTGCCAATGGCGTTGGACCTTTTCTGCATAAAAAACATTTAGGAAATTCTTCCTTGTGTCCAGGCCAGAGCTAAGGAAAATACAAACAGCCCAGGGAACATCAATACCAAAATAAAGACATTCCCTGGGCTCCAGCAGCTAAACTTTCAAAGGAGAATAGTGGCCATTGAGGGGGCTTTTGCCTGGGAAGTTCCTTGGCTGGAGAGGGGGGCCTCACTGTACAGACTGACATCCAGCATTCAGGTACAGGAACAGAGTGATTTGCTTTTAGTTGTTGTTGGCTGAACTGGAGAAGAGAAAGGACGCCAAAACCAGGACTGGGCTGGGGAGGTTGAGTGGCAGAAATGTACTAAGAGTGGAGAGTGAATTAATGGTTTCCTGAAGCAACCCTTCACCAGTGATGGGGGAGACATGGACACTAGGGAGCACTGCAGAGTCTCAGGGAGCCAAAAGTATGGGCAGGACTGCCAGGTGGATACTTGTCTGCCCAGTTTTGACTAATTTAGGAAAAGATATTTTACCCTCTGACTAAAATCCCTGGAGGAGGAGGAGGCAGGGAGGGAGGAAGAAAAAGATGGAGGCAGAAAGATAAAGACTAGAGGCAGAGATAAACAAGAGACAGAGAGAAAGTCAAGAGAGAAAGAGAGATAAACCCAGATAGAGAGATAAAGAGCAAGACAGAGAAGGGGTTAAAAAGAAGGGACAGAGAAAGGGAGAAAAAGACAAGAGAGAGAGAGAGGTAAAGACTAGAGACAGAGACAGAGAAATAAATATAAAAGACAGGAGAGAAAGAGAAGAGACAAAGAGATAAAAAGGAAGAAGGGAAGAGAAAGAGGCAAAGGAACGAAACAGAGGGAGAAAAAGACGAGAGGAATACCGTACAGAGGTACAGAGAGGGAGAGGAAAGAAGGGAGGGAGGAGGGAGAAAGAAGGAGAGTTTTCTAAATAATTGGAAATTCTTAATACCAGTTTCAGAATGCCCTGAGGTCACTAAGTGCCCTGCTATCTGGAATCAAAACAGGTATTAGATAGGCAGCTAGGTGACTCATTGGATTGAGAGTCAATCAGACAAAGGGGCAGCAGGTCCTAGTTGAAATCTGCTCTCAGATCCTTCCTAGCTTTGCAGCCCTGGAAAAGGTCCTTAAGCCCACTTGCCTAGTCCCTACCACTCTTCTGCCTTGAAGGTAAGAGTTATACAAAGATTAGTAGAGTAAAAGGATTATTTCTATAAACAACTTAAAATAGGATTGTGTAATAAAGGGGTAAACAGGCTGCTATTAGGGGAGCTGATGGTACCAGTGAGACACCTGGGCCAGAGAGCTTGAAACTATAGTAACTGATGATTTGAGACAGCCAGGGATGTATATGCCTGAGCAGTGATGCCCAGTCAGTCTCCCTGCTGTCTGCAGGCCCCTTTTAGGTGGAGAGTGAGGAGCCCCTCCCTGCTGGAGTGAAAGCAGTAACCAATAGGAACTGAAGCTCTCACACTTCCTGAATAAAATGGATGCCTGGCCAATTCTCCCTCTGAAGTCAGGTGGTTGCTATCTTCCCCCTTTACAGCCCCTTAGCCCTGGATGATGTTACAAATAACTATAGAAGCTCACAGTATCAGGCTAAGGGTTTTTTTTAAACACAGGAGGGAAAACAGAGGAAAGAGGATTAGGGTCTGGAGAAGCTGTTGCTAAGGGTGACTGGCCAGTGTTGGCAATGGGCCTCGGAAGGGAAGATCAGGCCGAGGGAACCAGCCCCTCAGCCAGGGATAATTTCCATTGCCCTGATGTTAAATGGTCCACCAGCTAGACAGATAAGGTTGATGATTTGGTTTAGGGGTGTCCCTGTTGCTAGGCTGACCTAACCTAATTTCCTGCCCAAGATCCTCCTCCCTCAACCTGGGGCCCCAAGGGAAATCCAGGGGTAGCTGGGTGTCTGGGTGAGGTCAAGGAAATCAGAACCCCCAGGTTGGTTCTCCAGGGGTACTTATAGTCCCAGATCCAACAGCCAGGTCTTGAGACTGGGACTTGCTGGGCCAAAGTTCCATTCTCCTAACTGCCATGATTGCCTAGGGTAATCTTGCAAATGCAAGGGATCTTGCATAAATCCTGCATTACAATTATTAAGGGAAGGGTCAGAGCCGGATATGAAGGAAGGCAGATACAGTTTGTGCGAGGTAAACTTTCTGTGGTTACTCCGTGTAAAATTGTAGCTTGAGATTTTTACCTCCTGAAACTGGAGGGAGGATGAATGTGAAGCAGGCTGGTGACAAACATGGATCTAGTTCTTTGAAAGGAAATAGGGATAATGTTGTAGGGAAGTAGGAATTTAGATACGGAGCACTGATTAAATGAGAATTTTTCTTTCTTTTGACATGCTCACAGTTTTAAGGAAGAACTATAATGCTGGCAAATATAATGATTCAGGCAGGCTATGTAATTTACCCTCATGATCTCACTTGTCGAAAGGGCAATACAGAAATATCACCACTTAAGAAGTCTACTATTCTGCTTTGTATATGGCAGGCAGTATATAAATTTTAATTCTTCTTCTTCTTTAAATTCTTACCTTTGTCTTGGAATCAATACTGTGTATTTGTTCTTATGAATAAGAGTGGTAAAGGTCTAGGCAATTGAGGTTAAGTGATTTGCCCAGGGTCATACAGCTTGCAAGTGTCTGAGGCCAGATGTGAACCCAGAACCACTCTAGGCCTGGCTGTCAACATACTGAAACATCTTGCTATCTCTATTGTTATTCTTATTAGTGCTTTCATGGAAAAGAACTACTTCATATTAGATGACCTCATGAAGGGTTTTAGACATGACTAAAAATTCAAAAAGAAATAAGTGGAAGCAATTCTCTGATAGGGAATTTGAAGAGATGATACAGAAGATTCACTTCAGGTTTCAAACTCAAAATATTTTTATGAAAAGGTGAAATTTGGCAAACTCTGGTAAAGATATGGTACAGAAAGGCCACTTCTACAATCTGGATGCTAGATTATGAACTAAACTTTTAAGAAAGTAAGAAAATATACATTTGGAAAAAATCATGTATTTTATCTGCCTGGTTGATCTCACATTTTAATCATAGAAAGCATTGTTTTCTGAATTTTAATTTCAGTTCTAAACCTAATTCTGAAGCATCAAGTTTCATTCTGATTTTTTTGCTATGCCTATGAAAATGATGAAACAGTTTGTTAAGGTTTTTGTATCACTGTACTAATATTATATTATATTGATTGTAATATTATAATTTATAATACAAAATGATATAACAATCTATTATAAAATTATAATATAACACAATGTATAATATTCTACTATATGGATAATGTTAAAAATAAATCAATATTTAATTGGCTATATTTGAGAGGAAAAAATTGAAGAGATCTAGTTAAATCTCCTTGTTTCCTTATGAGTTATAAGAGCAAAGGAAATTCTTATCCTCTTCTCCATTATAACATCTCTGATTAGATGGACAGTAATTATTAGGAGAAATTAGGAATTTGTTCAGCTTGTACAACTGTTTTTTGCATAGCATTCTCAGTTTAACCAATAAAAAATATGAGGGCATTTCTCCAAGGGTATTTATGTATAATAAATATCCAAGTATAATAAACTCCAAGGTTTATTAATGAGGGAATGAGATTCCCATGAACAAAAAATGAGTCTCCTTCATCAGTCCCTTGAGAAAAAAAATTGTTTCTTGCCCCCTTGACTTCAAGGAAGTTGTGTCCTTTCTCTGACTGACCCAGCAGCTCAAACTTAAGACCTCCACGCAAGTCTTTATTGGTCCACGCAATCAGGGACTAAGTGGACTTAGAAACCTCAAATCCTCTCTCATTACTTCATCCCAGAAGGGCTGGATCTCAGCTCAGACCCAGAATTCAGCCAGCTGCATCATGAAATTCAGTCTTTGGATATAATGGAATGAACAGTAGGGATCAGGGCCACTATCCATTCCATATCTTCCCCATGAGTTATTTTCTTTGTTTGTAAGATCCTATGTGCCAGCAAACCACAAAAAAACAAAGCAAGTATCAATTCACTTGGGGCAAAGAAATGCTAAAGAAATTGTAATAGATGAATGCCATGAAATAGTGAGGAGGAACGACAAACACCAGGATTCCAGAGAAAAAGTCCTTATCATTATAGTATTTTATGTATCTGCTACAGCAAGAGGCCTTTCTCGGGAATTAGATTTATTGAGTCTTCTCTCTAGAATGATGTGTCCAGCATAGTAGAGTGTAAGATTAAAATTAATATCCAGTACTCCAAGTATCATTTTTTATAAGATTTATTAATAATCACTTGAAGTAGAGGAAAGAGATAGCCTGAGCAAAGAGCAGTTTTCCCCAGACTGTGTTCCTGGAAGAGAGTTACAGAAACTTTTATCTTTAAAACATAAGCATGTATGCAATGTGAGGACAAAAGGAAAGGGATTCTGGGAGATGAAGTCCAGGGATACAAGATTCTAATTACACATTCTCCCCTGTGATCCTTTGAGAAACTAGTCTTCCCAATGGATCAGTACACACACAACCAACTTATAACTCTAAAGATTTTTAACTAAAGGTACATACAATATTGCAGTTTCTAAAGGAAAATTACAATGATTTGGGGATAAAAGGGAAATAAAAGAGAAAAAGAATAAAACCAATGATTGCTGTATTTGCACAAAGCCAATTAGGGGGCAGTCCCCTTTGGCATAAGAGTATACATTCAAAACAAATGTGTTCAACCCCCCACAGTTCAAGTTCACCACATCCCAAAGTTCACTCTGGGTCTTTTGGTGCAGTATGTGGTCTCTGCAGGCATCTTCATGGCGCCTTCTCCAGATAGTTCACTTTCTGGATTTGGGGAGGTAGCAAGTTTTTTATCCTATAATTACTCTCAAAAAAATTTAAACTTTGCATCATAGGATAATAATACAATCCCGCCTGAGGAGGGTGGTAACAAACACATGGATCACTCAGGGATACATGGCTGAGTTATGAGGTATATGAATCAATTGGCAAATGAAAATCAAAATTATCCAAAAAATCTAAATAAAAAATAAAAAATAACTTCTGGATGAAATATAAAATATCAAAGTCTTATGTGTAAAGATTTTAAAGTAAGGAAAAACAATCCTATAATAGGTCCTTGAATCAGGGTCTGATTAAAGTGATTTATGTCACATAAGCCTATAGTACTAATTATACACTTACTCAATTAGCAGCCAGGACTACAGAAAATTTGCCACACTATGAAAGAAAGAAAATGGACTAGATTTTAGCAACAAATTGGAAATAGCATTCCCTGGTCTGATTTACCTTTTCTCTCAGGGATACTGGAGCGAGGATGGCAGCCAAAGTGAGGTGCTTGATAGAATGTGGGACGGGGAAGATCTGCATATGGTGTATGTCAAACAGCCACAACTTCAAACCCCCCAAAAGGTCAAGTCCTATGTTTTGGTGCAGAATCTCATCAATCTCACCAGGATTGGTTTGTCTCTTTGACCGTGTGCTTGTTGGCACTATGCAGGTTAACATTGTGCTTCATTGGCATTGTGAAGTGGCTCTTTTTGTAATCCTTTCTCCTGGAATCAGACACAGTCATTAAGCAAAGTCCTATGATATTTAAACAATGATTAGCAGGTTTCTACAGTCTAAAGCTTTGGGGTATGCGTTGACATTAGGGCTAAAGGACATTTTAAATTTATCCTAGTGCAAAATTAAAAAAAAACCCTTACTACTGGTAACATGTGCTTGAAAATGAGAGAAAAATGCAAAAAAAATGAGAAAAAACCTCAGATACTATATTGCACATACAATAGAAAAGAATAATAATGAAAATGTTTTAAAAATAAAAATATATAGTTTACAATCAGTGACCCACCATGTCAGCCAAGGAGAGGTGGAATACAAAGGTCTCTCATCCAAAAATAAGATCCATTTCTTTTTTAACTTGGCCATGATCCACAGTGTAAGTGCCAATGATTTTCACAAAGTAACAGCTTCAGGGGGTAGCTAGGTGGCTCAGTGGATTGAGAGCCAGGCCTAGAGATGGGAGGTCTTGGGTTCAAATGTGACCTCAGCTTCCTAGCTGTGTGACTCTAGGGAAGTCATCTGACCCTCATTACCTAGCTATTACCACTCTTCTGCCTTGGAACCAATACACAGTATTGATTCTAAGACAGAAGGTAAGGGTTTTTTAAAAAAAGTAACAGCTTTATAAAACAGTAGTACAACAGGTAATGCATATTCAAAGAAATACCAAAATTCTCAAATTTCACAAAAAGAACATCAAATTCTCTAATACGGACACAAGTTTTATCCAACTAGTTTATGGACTTTTATAATGGTATTTTCTCCAGTTCAAACATAGGGGAAAGGTACAAATAGACACAATATAACAGAATATATAGCTAAATAGCCAAAACACAGTAACTGAAAATGATTCAGTATATCAAAAGATATTAGATTAGATTAATATGTGAACTTAAAAAACAAAATTGAATTTTAAAGCAAACACTCAGCAAATACAATAAACGTGACAGGATACAGGCACTGAATTCAAGAGTCCTTTTCTCCAATTCCAATAAAAACTTGTTTACTATTTGGTGGGGAACAAAACTGAAACAGTTAACATCCTTAAAATAATGGAGTCTGAAAAGACTTAACATTTACCTCCAGATCTCATTAATGTTCCTTCCCCTCCCCAGTATCATCATCCATTTAGATTCCTTTGGTCACACCTCTGGGGTTCCCCATATACACACTAAGCATAATGTGGATGAATCCCATATTGGGTATGTTACAGCGCCTGGGCAGGCCAAAATGACAAAGGGGTGTAAGGAGCTGAATAACCTCTGAATTGTAGGATTACCTAAACTAATTGCAAGGACCAGTATCCCCAGGAACAGTAGGAAGAAAAGACACCCTAAAACTGGGAGCTGCGTGAGCTCAGTAAGGCTCTCCAGAAACAGGAGTTGTTTGAGATAGACACCAAACTGGGCAATGCTTCCAATCTCTACTTCCTGTCTATAGGTGGCTCTACCTTAGTATGCACTGCTTAATGTTAAGAGGTTTGGAAGAGTAACCTTCCTTCTGTAATGAGGGGGTGTTTTGGGAGGAGGGGGATATAGTTGAGAACCAGCAGGTGAAGTATGGAGGTCCCCTCCTCCCTCACAGCAGCCCCTAATAGTGAGAGACTAAATGGGATCCCCCTTGGAAACATTGGATCCTGGAAGTGCATGTGGCTGTTGAGGGTCTGAAGGAATGAAAACCCCTCAAGGAGAAGCAAGTGATATCCCAATTTGGTTGGTACAAGTCAAGGAACACAGAAACTTCCTCTTCCTCCCAACAGTTGGTCAGGCTCAAGATGGAGATCAACCTGACCAGGCTATTTCACTACCTCCCAACCTAGTCTCTCCCAATGAATCCTAACACTGATCTTATTTAAAGATATTTATTCTGGATCAACAAGGGTGAAGGTATTGAGGTGAGGTGTTTGTAGGAAAGGGGGCACATTGATCCATAACTCAGCTCTGTCACTCTGGAGAGTCTCAGATCCCTAAGGAGAGCCAAGGTATCCCTCATCCAGAATTTCTCCTGACCAATTCCACTAATAATATTATCTACAAGCTATATTTGTTATAGAATCTAGGTGGGACACAGCTAGGCAAAAGCCTGTGGCAAGTGGGGTTCAAGGAACTGCTCCCTAAAGATTCCAGTACCCTAAACACAGTTAAGCACTGCTGGTGATATGAATGCTAGGAAACCAAGATGTCACAGAGCAGGTCTTCTGTTCAGGTCAGGAAACTCAAAGACCTCTTCAGGGAATCACAGAGCTCGGATCCATGTCCTTTCCTCTGGCTGGAACCCCTCAAAAAGCCCCGCTTTGGTTCTCCTCTCCCAGAATTCTCTGCTATTCCGTCGGTTACTTTGGCTCTCCTTCACCCCAACATTCTATGGCTCTTTTTTCAAAAGTCAGTGCTTGCCTTAGTCTTACACTTCTCCTTACCCCCAGGGATAAAATCAGTGGCCCATAATACCTGAATTGCCCATCAGCTTAAAAATTGACTTGGAAGCTAGACAGGGTGGGGCTGGGAAGAGTGGAAGGGGCTGCTCTTGAAAAAAAAAACTTGGTTTGGGAAGCTGCAGAAAGCAAGGGAAAAAGGGATTCCTCCATACAGGAACCCTGGTGTATCCCTTTCAGCAAGGATCCCCAAGCAAAGGCATGCAAACAAAAGTGGTGGGCAAGCAGGCAGGGTGGCCAGGGAAAAACTGCAGGAGCAAACAGCAGCTGTGGCAGTAGCAGCCTGAGGAGCGGGAGCAACAGCGGAGCCACTAGAGCCTAGGGTGGGCAACACATTGCTCCCTGATCTCAGGGTGGATGGGTGCAGCAAAAACAAGCAGCACTGAAAAACTCCAAAGAGAGGTCCCCAAGAGTCAAGGATGAGCTTGAAGTGAAGCCTTTCTGGCAACTACTGCTTATAGAGCCCTTTATTCTGGGAAGAACATTGTTCTCAACTGATCATACCTGCGTTCTTCCCCAACATTGGATATTTTACTTTTTTTTACCACAATTACATGTAACAACATCCAACATTTAAAAAATAGTTGGTTTTGGATTTTCTTCTCCCAGCCTAAAGGATGGTAAGCAATCTGATATAAAACCATCCGCATATTGATCTTTTTGTGGAAGAAAATTTAAAAAAAATTAAGAAAGTAAGACATTTTTCTTTGGTCTGCATTCAGATTACTTTAGTTCTTCCTCTGGAGGCAGATGACTTTTTTATTATGAGTTTTAGGGAATGTTTTGGATCATTGCATTTTTGAGAAAGGCTAAAAATATAGTTGTCTGTCGTACAGTATTGCTCTCTCTTTGTACAATGTTCTCCTGTGTCTGCTTACTTCAACTTGCATCAGTTCCTGTAAATCTTTCTAGGTTTTTCTGAGCTCCTCCTGCTTGAAGTTAATTGTAACAGAACAATATCCTGTTACAGTCATATGCCACAATTTATGTAGTCATTTCCCAATTGATAGGTTTCTCTTTACTTTCTAATTCTTTCCAACTCAAAACAAGAGCTGCTTTAAGTGTTTTGTTTTGTTTTTAGCCAGAGAGGTCCTTTTGCTTTGTCTTTTGTGTTGCCCTTTGGACATAGTTCCAAACTGCTCTCTCCAGAATGGTTGAATCAGTTCACAGCTCCCCCAGTAGTTCAAGAGTATCTCAATTTTCCCACATCTCCCCTAACCCCTCTCATGTTCTTTTTCTGTCATAATAGCTAATCTTCTAGATGTGGGCTGATCCTTCAGACTTGTTTTAATTTTCATTTCTCTAATTAAAAGTGATCACACTCCACTTAAGGAAAATGCATCCACCTAGAGCCCATTCATAAGGTTTCTCTGCACTATGAATCCTCTGATATAAAGTGATGATGTCTGACTGAAAGTCTTCCCACTGGGAATCCATCTAGAATTGGTTTCCTCAGAAAAAAATTTTCTCCTACTGGATAAACTCTGAAGTCTCCATTTGAATGTCTTCCCTCATTTATGACAGTGACAAGACTTCTATCCAAAAGGAATTCTCAGGCTGGGAATAAGAGATGATTGCTGCCTGAAGGCCTTACCATATTAATTCTACTCCTAAAGTTTCTCTCCAGTGTAGATCCTCTTCTGTTAAATAAGCTAAGAGTGGCAACTAGAAGCTCATCCTCACTCATGATGTTTCTCTCCAGTGGGGATTCCCTAATGTGCAGCAAGATGGCCCCTCTGAGTAAAGTCTTTCCATGCTGTTTACATTTATAAGGTTTCTCTTCATTGTGGATAATCTGATGTGCAGCAAGCTCAGAGTTCTGAATGAAGGTCATTCCACTTTTATCACTCCCAGAAACCATTTATACAGGATTACTGTTTGGATGTCTAATGAGGTCTGAAGGCTACTCTGTCTAGATTAACTTGAAAAATGGGCATTTTAGGAGATGTCCATGGGACTGAAGAAGTTTTTCTTCTTCACAAAAGCATTTGCTGTGTTCACTATCCTGAGGTTATTTTCTTGTACTGAATAAGGATTGAATATTGTCTAAATTTCTCTACAGTTTCATCTAATTCCCATTTACACTTTGGATTTTTATTTACCTTGATATTAGTCACATATTTCTCTCCAAATGAAGTCATGAGGAGCCTCATTCATGTATCTTTGGGGGTCAGATCCTTCCACAAAAAGGCTCATTTTGGAGACATCTCCTTCACTTCAGAACTGGTCTCAGCCTCTGAAGAAAACAAATAATAGTATTAACACAGAAATATAAATATTTTCCTTTAATGGGAGAAAGAAAATTTATTTTTATTCTATTTCCCCAGTGAAAGAGGACTTTTAAAGTCTGAAACAAGCAGAATCAATCTTTGGATGCACCACTTTGTTATATCTGCAAGATTGTTGATTTTAGAAATAACTTCATGAACAATAACACTGAAAGCTCACAATGAAACTGTGACACAGGCAGGTCCAGGATTCTCATCACCCTTCACAATTCAGGCCAAGAGCTCAGAATGGAGGAGGGTCGTGACCAGTCTCCCTGTAGCTAGATTACAAATCAGTCCCTGTACCTGAATGTGCTCTGTGTTTAGTAGAAGACAGTCTTTCTCCATTGCAGTTACTAGCTTTCCTTTAAATGTCACTTGTCAATTATACTTACAATTTTGTCAGTCTCAGGTAACCTTTCAGGTATTCTGTTCTCATCATTTTGTAGGCACTATCACATGGTCATTCTTGGTAAAATTTATGTGCAAGGCTTAGAAATAGAATACTCTTTTTACCTCTCATACCGTAATTTTAAATGTGGAATAAAAATGTCCTTTTCTCTTCAGATCCAAAGATATTATGCCATTTAGTGCAGATACACTAAACATTCATCTAATTTAACAATATACCGTCTATTATGTCTCATACCCTATACTGAATCCATCATCCAACAGCATGATTCAGGATTAGTTTTCTTGGACGACAGCCCTTTTGGGGGTTCTGGACTCTGGAGGTTTAGTATGATGTCCAAGGGGTCAAAGCTAAGAATTCTTTAATGGTTGCTTATGCAGTGAAGAACTGCCCAATTTACTAACAATATCTTCCAAAGGGCAAGGGGCTGCCTTGGGAGGTACAGGATTCCCTTTAATGCCCATATGAAAGGAAAAGCTGCCTGGATATTAATAGAGATTTTGCACACAAAATTCAGGTCTAGGTAGAGGCTAGAAGTAGATAAAAATCTCTTTTCCCTTTTTCATCATTATGATTTCTTCCTTAAAACATGATTTCTCTTTCTGTAATCTATATTTCACCTTCCTTCATTTCTATTAGAAAGAATTAAGACTTTTCCCCTTCATTTTGTAGATTCTAAAGAATTTACAAAAGTGTCCTTTTCACTAGGGTCTCCTGAGTTGTGATTCTTCATTATACTGTATTTCTTCCTAGTATGAGCAGTCAGTATAAGAAGGCCTTGCCATTCACTCTGGCTGCAGGCTCCCAGCTTGGACCAGGTCTTTGTTTCCTCTTGTCTGAGCTAGAAGGAACAGGGATCCCAGAGTGGGAGATGTCTTTCTCTTTCTTCCTAGGCAGGATGCTGCCCTACAGGCATTTATACAGGGTGAAAACCCAAAGGAGTAACAAAGCCCCTGGCCCTGCCCCCAGGGGGAGACTCCAACCAAAAGAAGAGGAGGGCAGCAGGTAGGATCAGACTAGAAAAGGAAGGTCAGAAATCTAAGACTACTTCTCAGACTCACTTATTCCTTCTTTATGGTTCCATTCCAGTCCCTCATCATCCTGCAGAGGCCCAGAAGGCAGAAGGGGCCAGGGATCCCAGAGCAGATGAGACCAGTTGGAGCATCCATGACTCCTGAAATCAAGGGATAGGATGGATGACATGTGAAAGTCCTATAGCTGTGATCCAGTGATAAGGCTGGGAATGCCCCTCCAGGGTCTTGGAGATATAATGGGAGCCAGAACAATACTAGTGATGTGGGCTGGCAGTGCTAAATGGTGCTTGAAAATCTTAGAAATGCTTTGAAATCTTTTTTATTGGTGCTTTTAGATCTTATGCTTTTTAATAGCAGAGAATGCAAATTGGAATGTAGAAAAGTAGATGTCTTCCTAGGCTTTCTCTGTGCATTTCCTCCAGGTTGATAAGGGTTGCTTGACAATCCAAACCTGAATTGTGGGAGGAGCACCTGAGGTAACCTGAAGGCTAAGGGATGATATTATGGCTTAGTCCCCTTCTATAAGATATTGCAAGTCTGAGAAACCACCTCCCAGCACCCAAAACCCCCTTGAAAGTCTGGCAGAAAGGAAGGGGGTTGTGAGAAGAATATCACGTAGGTGCACTGGGGATCTTTGTACCCCTAACTGACCCATTTCCTGCTTCTGGGCCTGGAATAAAATAAAAGAATAAAAGAATATTTCCCCACACTCAGGGAAGGAATATTCTGAGGAAAGGCTGAGAGTTTCCATGAATGGAAAGAAACAATCTCCCAGACTCTTAGTAGAATCTAGAATCCTGAAATCCTATAGGGGACAATTCCACTGTTGTCCTCACCCCCACCCCCCCAGCCCCAGGGCTATTCCATTGACTACAATGGGTTTTTTCATTCTCCTGGCTAAACCATCTGTAAACATCCTTGAATAAACACTTTCATGCCTTAGAATGAAAAAGTCTGAGCTGTAATTCTTTGGGTCAGAACTAGAATTTGGAAGGTAGAGATATTTCAGCCCTGAAGGGAGAAGGCAGAGAGATCTCTGTTCCAAGGAAAGATGACAGATTCCAGTTTGGAAGCAGTGTATTCTGGGTAGGTCCTCCCAGTCCCCACAGCCCCACCAGTCCTGCCTCTGAAGTCCTAAGATCAGAGCCTTCCTCCATTAGCACCCAAAGGCAGGATCTTAGCACCAAGCTGAGATTTCCACTCCAAGCCCTGCTTTCTATTATCTGAAATGCCACTGCCATCAAAATGACCCCTCTTTAGCCTAGACTCTCCTCAGGCTTCCAAACCATCCCAGGGCTTGATATTCTACCCGGGCAGCCACCAGCCACCTACAAGGCTACAAGGTCACCCTGAGAGCTACCCCCTTTACCCTCTTTCATATTCTCAGGATCCAGTGACACTGGTTTACTTGCTTTTCCTCACAGAAGCCTCTCCATCTCCTGACCCACCATGTTACTGGATCTGTGTCTCCACCTAAGCCTATACTGCTGCCCCAACTGGTCTCTGCCTCCTGAATTCACAGGATTCCTTCAGATCTGGACTAAAATCCCATTTTCTGCAAGAAGCCTTTCTTGGTCCACCTTCTCTGGGTGATTTCCTACAATTTATCTTGTACATATTTTTTTTGTAGGAAGCAAACATTTCTGAATTGCAGGGACCAGATAGGGCAAAGTCAAGAGACTAGATCAGACAGATGGCCTCCCTGAACTCTGACTTCCAAGAACAAGATGGTGGTCTTTGATGTCACCTTCTTGCCATGTTCCTGCCTCACTCAGCTCTCCAGCTCCCACCCAAGAGATCTGCTTTTCTCTCTGGGGGCCACCAGCCCAGGCCCTCTTCCCCTGAAGCCCCTCTCTGCCCATCTTGAAGCCAGCCCCTCCCAGTCTCTTTCCTTCTTGAACTTGGGGAAGCACAATCTCATCTTTCACACTCCCATCCCTGAGCACTTATCAGTGAGGCTCTCTTATAGCCAGTGGGAATGGCTGTGAAAAGTGAATTTTGGAGAGAACAAAGCTGACTGCATCAGACACTACCTTTGGTGTTATTATAGATCTTCTTAACAGACCTTTCTAACCTCAACACTAAATTTTCATCCTTTTTCTTTCACTAAATATGTAACTTTTCCTCTCTATGCCCCTCGCCTGACTTGATCCTAAATTTCTTTCTGAAAGAATCTCTCTGAAAGAAACTCAGCCTGCCTAGGGCTAGAGGCTTTGTCTAATCCTCCTAAACCTAATCTTTAGAATTCAGCCTCAGATTACAGGCTTTGTTTTTCTGCCAGCCAGAAATAAATGGGATTAACTATTGAAAGACAATAGATTCCATACCCAGTACTTAGACAAGGAAAAAACTAGCCAATAGTGCCATCTACTGACAAAAGTAAAATTACAGGCAACTTAACAAGTAAACAAAAATGTGGTTGGAGCCATTGAACACCTTAGTAGATAACTGCATCCTTGGGGCTATCAACTACATAATTAAATTTGGACAAATGTTGATGTTTTGCTGATTTGTAATCCCACAGAACGTATTACAAGAAATATATCTTGCACTATATTTGGGTGTGATTATAATACTTGTAAGTGGAGTGGTTTATCTTTACTTCTCCTGGAGAGACTTGAGAAATATGCTAGATATACTAGAGAAGCAAGTAAAAGATTCATCTCAGCCTCTCCAAGAACAACACACTTCCTCTCTGACCCAAATAAATGCCTCTTCTAATATGAAACAACCCAGGGCATCACGAGCTCAGCTTAATTATAACTCAAGACTGGACAATATGGAGGAGAGTATAGAGCAAATGATGGCTTCTATAAAAATCTTTGCAAAGTATTTAAAAAGAAGAAAACTAAAAACAAGAAAACTCCAGCAAAGAGAGACTTATTTCTCCATACCTCATCATCTGAGTCTCTGTTCGACTCTGCTCCTGCCATACCCTCCACTCAACCCATTGCTCCAGATACTGCCACACCCCCTACTCAATCCATCCAACAATCCTACTGTTGCTACAGCCCCTCCCTAATCCAACCCTTCCTCCATTGCCCCAGCCCCTAACCCCTCCTCCCTTGCCCCAGCCCCTAACCCTTCCTCCTTTGCCCCAGTCCTTGACCCCTCCAATCCTGCTCCTTCTACCTCTCATCTTTCTAACCCTTCCTACCCCCAACCTCTTCCCTTTAGCTTACCTAATCCTTCCCATCCTCTTATCTACCACACTGATCACCAGGTGGGGAGCACAGAGGCAGGAACACAAAATGATGCATCCCAAAGCCTATTTCCCTCATGGTAAGTACCCACCTTCAATAAAGATGGGGTCTTGGTGCCTATAAGACACCATACACCCTTCAACCCTCAAGATTTAGCTAGATTCAAAGAAAATATGCCTACTTTTGAGAAAGAATTAATATTAATTGTGAAAAAATTAGAGAACATATTCCGAATTTATGACCCTAGTTGGCAGGATGTTGAAAATATATTAGATGAGTTTCTGACAACCAGTGAAAAAGATAGAATCATTTCTCTGGCCAATCACAAGAAAGGCAAGGGAGGACCTAAATGGCCCCTCCAGGATCCAAACTGGAATTACAATTCTGTTCCAGATCACAACAAATTATGCAATGGTAGAGAAGCATTATTGTCAGCCATGAAAGCTTGCTCTGATACACCTGACAGCTGGTCAAAATTCGAGGAGACCAAACAATATACCAATGAAACTCCCTCCCATTTTATGGATAGGCTGATTGAGATGGGTGACATATATATGGACTTTGATTTGACCAGGGAATGGGATATTAGACAAGTATGTAGACAATTTGTTGAGAATTCTTGCGAAGTAGTCAAAGACAATTTTAAAAATAACTGCCCAAACTGGGAATCTATGAATCTTGAGGAATTGAGGAAAGTAGCATCTTGTGTTTTTAAGGGCCATGCACAAAGACATGAGGAAGACATTGACTCAGTGGATGCTTTAAGAATAGAGAATAAAATGCTAAGAGTAAAAATGAAAAATAAAGGAGAGACTATAGCCCCTCTCTAAGAATCTAACTACCGATCCATTATCTACTACTTCTGTGAGAAGAAGGGCCACACAATGATAAACTATAGGAATTTGTAAGAGTAATCAGAAATAATACCCAGTCAAAAGATAGCTATGGAAATAACAACAGGAATAATAATAATGATGATGATTCCAGGAATCACAACTCTAGGAGTGATGAAAATGCTAGGCATAAAAATCAGGAAGATGATAACTCATACCAAATGACCCTGCAACAGTATATCTTAAGGGGAGAATGTGTTATTGATTCTCCTCAGGGGGGATGTAAGTTTTATAATCATAATGTCTGTGTTATAATCTATAATGTAAAATTTTAACTCTTTTGAGAGTAATTTCAGGGGGGGTTACCATTCTCCTCTTGTATTGATGTATATACCCTTTATTTTATTGTGATTATAAATTTATGTTTGTTATGATCCATTGGGGAGACTGGTCTCCCAAAGGATCACAGTTTATAATTACTCTAAGCCCTGGAAGACTATGTCTCCCAGGGATCCCTGTTACAATTTCCCCTGACAACTCCCAATTCCTTTGTGGGAGGTTTCATAGAAAGTATAAAAGAGAAAGTTTGGCACCTTTTCTCTCTCTCTACCCTGGGGTCTTTCTGCTCTCTTGAGCCTGGAGGCTGGCTGATGCTCTCTACTCTGATCTCTCTCTTGGTGCCTTTTTCCCTTTCTATCTACCTCCTAGTTTTTTCCTAGACTTTCCCCTTTCTAATTTAAATAAAATCTAGCTATTCTAAACCCTAAAGTTGCTCTCAGATATTTTATTTGAAACCCTGAAGGGCTCTGGTCAACTTCCCCCTGCTGGGGCTGGGGACTGCTATCTTCCTTTCCCTTCCTCTACCTTTCAATCTCTCCTTTCTCTCACCCATCCCTTACTCCTTCCTTCCTCCTACCTACCTTCTACTTTCATCCCTTCAACGCCTCACATTGAGTTATGTGGTATATTCAATCAGTTTCAACAGAAGCTGCTCTCTTTACATGTGAGTACTGAATCCAAGAGTCCTTTTCTCCAATTTTTATAGCTGGGCCAAATAATAAGCAATTGGACACTGAACAGGTCCAAAAGATTGAGTTAACACACCTGAAACTACCCTCTTCTTTCATGTACATGTAACATGAACAGTCTGTTGTAATCTGGGATATCTAGATATCTAGGGCAGGGGCAGATAGGATTGCCTATTTTAATTTTCAAAGAGCTGAAAGGTGTTCTGCATCTATCTTAAGTGGTTCAGTGACTAAGTTTTTTTTTATTTGCCTGTCCAGGTGCCCTTACTAATTATTATTTTTATTGCATTATGATCTGAGAAGGTTACATTTATTATTTCTGCTCTTTTGCATTTGTTTACAATGTCTCTATACCCTATTACATGGTCAATCTTTGTGAATGTACCATGTGCAGCTGAAAAGAAGGTGTATTCCTTTTTGTCCCTATTTTTTTTTCTCCACATATCAATTAAATCTAATTTTTCTAGGACTTCATTCACCTCTCTTACCTCTTTCTTATTTATTTTTTTGGTTTGATTTATCTAGATCTGAAAGAGGAATATTTAGATCTCCCACTTTATGGTTTTACTATTTCCTTCTTGAGCTCTGCCAGTTTCTCCTTTATGAATTTGGATGCTATGCCACTTGGTGTGTACATATTGAGCAGTGTTATTTCCTCATTGTTTATACTGCCTTTAATCAGGATGTAGTGACCTTCCCTGTCTTTTTAAATCATATCTATTTTTACTTTGGCTTTGTCAGAAATCATAATAGCCACTCCTGCCTTCTTTTTCTCATTTGACGCCCAAAAGATTTTGCTCAAGCCCTTAACCTTAAACTTGTGTATTTCTACCTGCCTCATATGTGTTTCTTGTAGACAACATATGGTAGGATTTTGGTTTCTAATCCACTCTGCTATTTGCTTCCGTTTTGTGAGCGAGTTCATCCCATTCACATTCAGAGTTATAATTATCAGTTGTGCATTCGCTGACATTTTTGTATCCTCCCCTAGTCCTACCTCTTCTTCTTACACTATTTACTTTTAAACCAGTGGTTTGCTTTGAGCTGGTATCCCTTATCCCCTCCCTTGATTAACTTCCCTTTCTACCCCCTCCCTTATTATTCCCCTCTTTTTATTTTTAAAGGCCTAATGAATTCCCTCCCCCTTCTTCTCCCCTCCTTTTTTGACCTCCTAACTCCACTGCTCCCCTTGGTTTATCCCTTCTGACTTTCTTAGTAGGGTTAGATAGAGTTTTATATCCCAATGGATAAAATAGCTACTCTTCTCTCTCTGGGTTGATTATACTGAGAGTGAGGTTTAAATATTACCTCTTAATGCTCTCTTCCTCTCCTTCTTATAATAGTATTTTTCCCCTCCCCTTCCCATGCCCTCTTTGTGTGTAATAGAATATCCTATTTTTCTTATTCACTCAAGTTTCTCTTGATGTCCCCTACTATTCACCCCCCTCTTTCTCACCCCCCATATCATCTTAGACCATTTAGTATTCTACCCTCTCCCTATGAATTATTCTTCTGATTACTCTAATAGTGAATACTATAATAGTGAATAGAGTTCACTACAGAGAATTATATATAGCATTTCTCCACATAGGAATACAGATAATTAGATCTTATTGAAGCCCTTAAAGAGGCAAATTTAAAAATTATGATTTTCTTTCTTTCCCCTGTTTCTTATTTACCTTTTCATGTTTCTCTTGATTTTTGTGGTGGGATATCAAACTTTCCATTTAGTCCTGGTCTTTTCTGTGCAAATACTTGGACATCTTCACTTTTGTTGAATGCCCATACTTTCCCTGGAAGTATATAGTCAGTTTTGATGGGTAGTTGATCCGTGGTTGAAGGCCCAGTTCTCTTGCCTTTCTGAATATCATATTCCAAGCCTTGTGGTCTTTTAGCGTAGAGGCTGCCAGATCCTGTGTGAGCCTGATTGGTGCTCCTTGATATTTGAATTGTCTCTTTCTCGCTTCTTGTAAGATTTTTTTCTTTTACTTGGAAGCTCTTGAATTTGGCTATTATATTCCTGGGGGTTGTCTTTTCTGGGTCTAGTGTAGAGGTTGTTCTATGGATCCTTTCAATGTCTATATTGCTTTCTTGTAGAACTTCAGGGCAATTTTGCTGAATAATTTCCTTTAGTATGGAGTCCAAATTTCTATTAATTTTTGCTTTTTCAGGAAGACCAATGATTCTCAAATTGTCTCTTCTAGCCCTGTTTTCTTGATCTGTCAATTTCTCATTGAGATATTTCCTGTTTCCTTCTATTTTATCAGTCTTTTGACTTTGTTTTATTTGTTCTTGCTGTCTTGAGAGATCATTAGCTTCTAATTGCTCAATTCTAGCCTTTAGGGACTGGTTTTCGGTTATAATCTTTTGGTTTTCCTTTTCAATCTGGTCATTTCTGGTCTTCAGTTGACTTGCCTCACTTTCCAATTGTGAAATTCTGCCTTTTAAACTGTTATTTTTTTTACCAGATCTCTTCCATCTTTCTCATCATCTCAGATTTGAACTCTTCAATAGCTTGTGACCAGTTTTCATTATTTTGAGAAGGTTTGGATGTGATTACTTGTTTGTTCTCCTCTGCTGTTCGCTCTGCCGTCTGGGCTTTCTCTGTGTAAAAGTTATCCAGTGTTACAGATTTCTTCTTGATCTTTCTCTTTTGGGGTTCTTAAGAATGGCTTGCCATTGTTAGCCCTGCACCCTCTCAGGTTTTTCCTCACACCCTGAGTCTGTTTGCGCTCTCTAGGCTCTTGAAGTCTCAGATCTCCGTGTTCTCAGGGTCAAGCCTCCTGTTTGTTCCTCTGTCTAAGGCTCCTTTAATAGTTTCAGGGCGCTGTTTCCACAGTTGTGCACCCCTCTGCACTGGGTCATCACTCAAGGTCCACTCCTGTGCTCAGGATCCGAGTCCGCTCCTGTGCTCAGGATCCGTGGACTCAAGAGCCTGCGCTTGTGCCTGCGCTCAGGATCTGCATTCAAAGTCTGCGTGCGTTCTTTAGCCTCTTGGGGTCTTAAGTATTGCTGCTCTCAGGAACAGGCCTTGGTGACCCCAGGTAGCTGCCAAGGACTTAATGGGTGCCCCAAGCTTGCTCTAGCTCCTGTGAGCTGGCTTTGGCACTGTAGGTTGTGTGGGGTTGGGGAGGGGATTGCTCAACTTACGTTTTAGTGAGAGCTGTTTTACCCTGTTATAGCATGGAAAGGCCCCAGTTCCACGTACCTTCAATGCTGCGCCCTGTTGTGGAGTCCCTTCGTTCCTCTGGATTTGTTTTTATGTCTTCTTGAGGAGTCCTATATGTTTCGGTTAGGAGCGGTTAAGCAGCTGCTTTTTACTCAGCTGCCATCTTAACCTCACACAACTTGACTAAGTTTTTTTTAGCAATGCTATAAGGGGTTTAGTGATTTCCCAATAGCAAGGGATCCACTGCCTACAAAATCCCATTGTTCCTAACTCAACTGTTTCTTAGTGGAGGGAGTACTCAATTTCTGAATATCTTCAACATGCCTAGGGGAAACGAAGCGGGCACCATCAGTTAAATAAACCCTAAATACTCCACTTTGGGGAGATAGCACTGAACCTTTGCCTTTGAGATCTTGTGTCCTCTCTTATATATTTTCAAAAGGAGATGTTTGCTATATTCTTTGCATGTTGCAACATTTGGTGAGGCCAAGAGCAAATAATCTACAAAATGTATCAAACGGCTCTCCTTAAACTTAATATTTGCTAAATTGAGTGTTAAAGTCTGTGAGAATAATGTGGGACTTTCCATGTACCCCTGAAGCAAACATCACATCCATTAGGAACCTTTCCATGTGAAGGCAAATATATTTCTGGAATCTTCATGAATGGTACTGAGAAAAATGTGGAACACAAATCTACTACTGTAAAATATTTGGTGATATGAGGAATAGAGGAAATAATTGTAGATGAACTTGGAACCACAGGGTATCTTTTGATGACATGATTATTTACAATTCTTAAACCTTGTACAGGTTTTCCATTTTTATTTAATTTCGGTTTTTTAACAGGCAAGATAGGTGTATCATATTCTGATTCTTAAACCTTGTACAAATTGACAGGTTTTCCATTTTTATTTAATTTCGGTTTTTTAACAGGCAAGATAGGTGTATCATATTCTGATTTGCATGGAATTATTATATTCTGTTCAATTTAAGAATTTATCACTGGGGTAAGGTAATTCCCTGGATTGCCTCTTTTTATGGGGGATACTGAGGAATGCAAGGAGGTGGACCACCTTTTGCCTTAATTTGTTTTTAAATTGGTTTTAAAAAATTAATTTTTAAAAATTTTATTTAAGAAAAAATCTCCATGGTTACATGATTCATGTTCTTTCCCTCCCCTCCTCCCACTCCCCTCACATAGCCAATGCTCAATTCTACTGGGTTTTACATGTGTCACTGATCAAGACCTATTTCCATATTATTGATATTTGCATTACGGTGATCTCTTAGAGTCTACATCTCCAATCATATCCCCATCGACCCATGTGATCAAGCAGTTGTTTTTCTTCTGTGTTTCTACTCTCACAGTTCTTTCACTGGATGTGGATAGTGTTCTTTCTCATAAGTCCCTCAGAAATGTCTTGGATCATTTCATTGCTGCTAGTAGAGAAGTCCATTATATTCGATTGTGCCACAGTTTATCCATCTCTGTGTATAATATTCTCCTAATTCTGCTCCTTTCACTGCATCAATTCCTGGAGGTAGTTCTAGTTACCATGGAATTCCTCCAGTTCATAATTCCTTTTAGCACAATGGTATTCCATCACCAACAGATACCACAATTTGTTCAGTCATTTCATTATCAAAGGGCAGCCTGTCATTTTCCAATTTTTTGCCACCACAAAGAGTACAGCTATAAATATTTTTGTACAAGTCTTTTTCTTTATTATGTCTTTGGGGTATAAATCCTGCAATGGAATGGCTGGATCAAAGGGCAGGCAGTCTTTTAAAGTCCTTTGGGCATAGTTCCAAATTACCATCCAGAATGGTAGGACCAATTCACAACTCCATCAGCAATGCATTAATGTTCCTATTTTGCTACACCCCCTCCAATATTTATTATTTTTTCCTTTGCTGTCATGTTAGTCAATCTGCTAGGTGTGAAGTGGTACCTCAGAGTTGTTTTGATTAGCATTTCTCTAATTATAAGAGAGTTAAAACACTTTTTCATGAGCTTATTGAATTTTTATTTCTTTATCTGAAAATTTCCTATTCATGTCCCTTGCCCATTTATCAATTGGGGAATGGCTTGATTTTTTTTTATACAATTGATTTAGCTCCTTATAAATTTGAGTAATTAGATTTTTGTCAGAGGTTTTTGTTATATTTTTTTTGCAATGTGTTGCTTCCCTTCTAATTTTGGTTGCATTGGTTTTGTTTGTACAAACCTTTTTAATTTAATGTAGTCAAAATTATATATTTAAAATCATCAGCAAGCATTATCTGTAATGGGGATAAATTTGAAGCCTTCCCAATAAGATCAGAAGTGAAACAAGGATGCCCATTATCACCTCTATTATTTAACATGGTACTAGAAACACTAGCAGTAACAATTAGAGAAGAAAAAGAAATTAAAGAATCCTAAGAATCAACTAAAAAGCTAGTGGAAATAATCAACAACTTTAGCAAAGTTGCACGATACAAAATAAACCCATATAAATCATCAGCATTTCTATATATTTCCAACCCATTATAGCAGCAAGAGTTAGAAAAAGAAATTCCATTTAAAATCACCCTAGAGAATATAAAATACTTAGGAATCTATTTGCGAAGACAAACACAGGAATTATATGAACACAACTACAAAACACTTTCCACACAATTAAAACTAGATCTAAACAATTGGAATAACATTAATTGCTCATAGGGAGGATGATCTAAAATAATAAAAATGACAATCCTACCCAAATTAATTTACTTATTCAGTGCCATACCTATCAAACTATCAAGAAACTTTTTGACTGAATTAGAAAAAACAATAACAAAGTTCATCTGGAAGAACAAAAGATCAAGAATATCAAGGGAAATAATGAAAAAAAAATGTGAATGATGGGGTCCTAGCAGTACCAGACCTCAAACTGTACTATAAAGCAGTGGTCATCAAAACAATATGATACTGGCTAAGAGACAGAAGGGAGGATCAATGGAATAGTGTTGGGATAAATGACCTCAGCAAGACAGTGTATGATAAACGCAAAGATCTGGAAACAATGAAGTTTTATTATTGCATCAGGAAAACCAATTACACATGTAGAAATAATAACTGAGTTGTTGGATGCTATCCTGAAACCTAAACAGGTAGTGGTAATCCATTGCAGAAGTCATACTTGTGGCAGAGATTCAGTCTCCAAAGGAAATCACAGAGCTGATGTACCTACTAAGTATGCTGCCCAGAATGCTCCACTATATGTAATGAATTTGTCAACTATTGAGTCTGATGATTTAGAAAGAGCTTATGTAGACTCAGAAATTCAGAAGTGGAAGGAGAAGTTTGGAACAAGGAAAGAACATGGAATATGGGTTGCAGATACTGGAAAACCACTGTTACCAAAAGATTTTTAAACCTATTTGTGTCAGGCCATTCACACAAAAGGTCATTATGGTACTCAAGCTATAGTAGATTCTGTAAAAAGGCAATGTGTAGCACTGGGAATAAGTACTATTGCAAATAAGATCTGTAGTAGTTGTTCTGTTTGCCAAAAATTCAATCAAGGTGCATTCAGAAAGAAAGGTATAGATGGTAGACCTTTGGCATATTATCTATTTGGGAGTTTGCAAATTGATTATATAAGCATGCCAAAAGCTGGAAGATACAAGTTTTGTCTTGTAATTGTGGATAGATTAAAAAAGTGGCCTGAAGCTCTTCCATCTACTACGATATGGAACTGGTTAAGAGACAAAAGAGTGGCTCAATGGAACAGACTAGGGGTAAATAAACTCAGCAAGCTACTGTTTGATAAACCCAAAGATCCCAGCTTTTGGGACAAGAAATCACTATTTGACAAAAACTGCCGGGAAAATTAGAAAATATTATGGGAAAAATTAGGTTTCAATTAATTTCTCACACCTCATACCAAGAGAAATTCACAATGGGTATATGACTTTAACATGAAGAGTGATATTATAAGTAAATTAGAGAAATGTGAAATAGTATACTTGTCAGATCTACAGGAAAGGAAGGAAATTTAAGACCAAACAAGAGACAGAACATTACAAAATTTAAAATGAATAATTTGAGTTCATCATACACCGTCTTGCTGAGGTCATTTACTCCAACTCTATTCCATTGATCCTCCCTTCTGTCTCTTAGCCAGTATCATATTGTTTTGATGACCACTGCTTCATAGTACAGTTTGATTATAATAAATTTAAAAGTCTGCATCAGTTCTCAAGTCTTTCCAGGTTTTTCTGAGCTCCTCCTCTTCATTAATGATAAAATAATAGGATTCCATTACAATCATATGCCACTATTTGCTCAGGTATTTCCCAATTGATGAGTTTCCTCTTCATTTTCAATACTTTTGTCACCCCAAAAAAAGCACCTTTAAGTGTTTTGTATTTTAAATGTAGGTCTTTTTCCTTTTTGTTTTTTAATGCCTTTTGGACATAGTTCCAAATTGACTTCTTCAGATTGGTTGGATTAGTTCATAACAACCTCAAAAGTTCATTCCTTTTTCAATCTTCTCACATCTCCTACAAGTTTTGTCACTATCCTTTTCGGTCATAATAAGCAGTCTAATAGATGTGGGCTGGTCTCTCAGACTTGTTATCATTTGCACATCTCCAAATGAAAGTGATCACCCTCCTCCTGAAAAAAAACACATAAACTTGAGCACAGTCATTAGGTTTTGTTGCACTATGAATCCTGCAACATGAAATAAAAGATGATCTCTGGCTGAAAGTCTTCCTATAGGGAATCCATCTGGAACTGATCTGTTCAGAAGATATTTTCTCCTACTGAACAAGCTCTGGACTCTTCATTTCAATGTCTTTCTTCATTCATCACAGGAATAACATTTCTATCCAAAAGGAATTCTCACTTGGGAATAAGAGATAATTGTTGCCTGAAGGCCTTACCACATTGATCATACCCCTAAAGTTTCTCCCTAGTGTGGATCCTCTTATGTTAAATAAGATAAGAGTGGCAACTATAAGCTCAGTCTCACTTATGTGGTTTCTCTCCAGTGCGGATTTTCTGACATGAAGCAATTGTGGGGCATTAAGAAAAGGCTATCCGAATTTATTACATTCATAAGGGTTCTCTCCAGTGTGGATTTTCTGATGCTTTACAAGATCTCCCCTCCATGTGAAAGCCTTTCCACAGTGTTTACATTCATAAGGTTTCTCTCCAGTGTGGATTCTCTGATGCTTTGCAAGATCACCCCTCCATGTGAAAGCCTTTCCACACTGTGTACATTCATAAGGTTTCTCTCCAGTGTGGATTCTCTGATGTAGAACAAGATTACTCCTCTGTGTAAAAGCCTTTCCACATTGTGTACATCCATAAGGTTTCTCTCCAGAGTGGATTCTCTGATGTGCAGCAAGCTTACTACTCCGTGTGAAAGCCTTTCCACACTGTGTACATTCATAAAGTTTCTCTCCAGAGTGGATTCTCTGATGTGCAACAAGATTACCCCTCTGTGTGAAAGCCTTTCCACACTGTGTACATTCATAAGGTTTCTCTCCAGAGTGGATTCTCTGATGTTTAGCAAGATTACCCCTCTGTGTGAAAGCCTTTCCACACTGTGTACATTCATAAGGTTTCTCTCCAGAATGGATTTTCTGATGTTTAACAAGATTATCTCTCTGTGTGAAAGCCTTTCCACACTGTGTACATTCAAAAGGTTTCTCTCCAGAGTGGATTCTCTGATGCTTAGTAAGATCACTGATCTGTATAAAAGGCTTTCCACACTGTGTACATTCATAAAGTTTCTCTCCAGTGTGGATCCTCTGATGTGTAGCAAGACTCATCCTGTGTATGAAAGTCTTTTCACACTGTGTACATTCATAAGGTTTCTCTCCAGTATGGATTCTCTGATGTCTAACAAGATGACCCCCCTGTGTGAAAGCCTTTCCACAATGTGTACATTCATAAGGTTTCTCTCCAGTGTGGATTCTCTGATGTCTAACAAGATTACTCCTCTGTGTGAAAGCCTTTCTACATTCTTTACATTGATAAGGTCTCTCTCCAGAATTGATTACTTGATATGAACCAAACTCAGAGTTCTGATTGAAAGCTCTCCCACTTTTATTATTCATAGAAAGAATCTCTACATGTTTACTTTTTGGATATCTTGTGAGGTTTAAACTCAAGCCATAGGTGATTTTCCCTAGGTTATCTTGATGCATGGGTATTTTGGGAGGCTTTTCATGTGACTGATTAAATCCTACTTTTTCCGGAAAGCATTTGGTGTATTCATTATCCCTACAACAGTCATTCCCTGAAGTCAGTTTCTTATATTGATTTAGGACTGAATCTTGGCTGAATTTCTCTGCAATTTCATCAGATTCACAGTCACTTTTTGCATTTTTATTTACTTTGATATTAGAGTCAGAGATTTCTCTCAAAATGAAGTGACAGGGACCCTTATTCATGCCTGTTGGAGGGCCAGACCCTTCCACAAAGCAGCTCAGCTTTGTCGATATCTCCTTTGCTTCAAAATTAGTCTCTCCCTCTGAAAAAAAAAAAAAAAGGATATAAAGGATATAAACAGAAAACAAAAGGGGAACACACACACACATGGAATATAAGTTCTTTCCTATAATGGTAGCAAGTAAACTGATTTTTTTTCTATTTCCCAATGCGAAAAGTTTTCAGACTTAAACAAGCAGAACAAGATTTTGGATACATCATTTGTTCATAGCTGCAAGATGGAAGATTTTAGGAATATAGAGAAATATTGCATTTATTCACAGAGAATAAACTCTGTGAGCTATCTAAGATTTTTGCATCACTGTTCATTAAGGAAATTTGCCTATAGTTTTCTTTCTCTGATTTTCTTCCTCCTGGCTCATCTATCAGCATCCTATTTGCAAAAGACTAAAAATTTTTTAGGATTGCTTTTCCTATTTTGCCAAATCATTTAAATAGTAGTTAGATTAATGCTCTATTCTATTTGCCCTTTTTTCTTTGAAAACAAACTCCTAGTCTTATTTATTAGTTCAAAAGTTCTTTTACTTCCAATTTTATTCATTTCTCCTTTAACTTTTTGGATTTCCAATTTAGTGTATACTTGGATTTTTAATTTGTTAATTTTCATTTTTTCTCTCTATTTTTTAAAGATAAATATTCATTAATATAAATTTTCCCCCCAAGTACTGCTTTAGTTACATTGACAACTTTTGGTATGTTGTCTCCTGTCATTCCTTTTAAAACATCATTGATTGCTTCCATTATTTGTTTGTTGACTCACCCCTTTTGACCAATTAGATTATTCAGTTTCCAATTAATTTTAAACTTTTCTTTCCATTAATTCATATTGACAATGCTTTTATTGCATTATGATCTGAAAAGGTTGCAATGATTACTTCTGCTTTTTTGCATTTCACTGTGAAGTCTTTATACCCTGGTACACGGTCTTTTGCATATTTTCGAGGTGCACCTGAAAAGAAGATATATTCCTTTTCCATTTCATTCCATTTCCTCCAGATCTCTATTAAATGTAACTTGTCTATAATTTCATACACTTCCTTTATTCCTTTCTTGTTCATTTTTTGGTGAGAGTTCTGATGAAGGAAGGTTGAGATCCCCTACCAGTATAGTGTTATTAGCAATTATTTCCTTATTCTCTTTTAGTCTCTATTTGAAAAATCTGGAGACTCTATCAGTTGGTGCATATATGTTAAGAACTAATATGGTCTCATTATGTAGACTACCTTTTTTTCAAGCTGTAATTAAAAACCTTATCCCTTTTAATAAGATCTATTTTTACTCTAGCTTTGTCTGAGTTCATAATTGCTACTCCTCCTTTTCTTATTTGAGTTGAAGTCCAATAGTTTCTCCTCCATCCCCTTTCCTTTACTCTGTTTCCCTACCTTCAAGGGGTGAATATGGGAAGCACTAATGAAGGCTCAGTAAGTGTTCAGGGTCTTGAAGTTGCCCTCTGCCTAGGTATGGGATATGGGGCAGTATGTAGGGAGTGGATTTTCTGCACTCCCCTTTGCCCAATTTTACATCCAATTCCTCTTTGTCCTCAGAAATAGACCCTTTCTGACTACCTTTCAAGTTGTTTTCCTCAGGAGCCTCATCTAACTCTGACCCTTCTTCATTCTGTGACTCTAGAATTCTAGAGGCACTCTTTTAAATTACCTTTAAGATTCTCAGGGTAGTTCCAGCTTTGGCTTATGCTCTCCTACCTTTTTGGCACTGCCTCCCCCATTAATACTTCTTAACAAAAAATCCTTTCTAAATACTCTTCATCTCACATGGGAAGGGGCTGCCTTGGCAGGTAGAGCGTTCCCTTCAATGGCCATCTGCAAGGAAAATCTGCCTTGGTATTAACAGATAATTTGCAAACAAAAATCAGGTCTAATTAGAAGGTGAACTAGCTGACCTTTGTGATTAACTTCAGGAATGTAAATCTGTAACACTGTTTTAAGTTTTCATTTGAAGCTACCTAAAATAGAAGAGAGACAATTTCAGGAGCAAGAGAGGAAAGTCCCAGCTTCCCATCATGGAATTCAAAGCTTTTTTTTTTTTTTTTTTTTTTTTTAATAAAACTAGGCAGGAGAACCCTATGCAGAGATCAGCAATTTTGCTTTTTTAATCATTGATAAAGGCTTCAAATGCTATACTTTTGGCATGGAATGAAGACATTCCCTTAATGGCAGATTCAGAGTTAATGGAGGAAATGGTCCTTACCCACAAAGAGTAGATTTTGCACATTTTCCAGCATGACTTCCCTGTACAGCTCTTTCTGAGAAGGGTCCAACAGGCACCACTCCTCCTGGGTGAAGTCCATAGCCACATCCTTGAATGTTATTGACCCCTAAACAAGCAAAAGTCACAAGATTTAGAGCTGAGCCTGTAGAATTCATCCAATCCAGTCCTCATCAACTAACTTGAGAAACTGAAGCACCCAAGGGACTCATCCCAAACTCTTTACCTTGCCCTGAAGATCAGTCATTCAGAGCCCAATGGAATACTGACAAAGGCATTTTGTGTCTGAATTGAGAATCATTTTGGAAGAGTAAAGACTGGAGGTTTGTCTCACTCTGAAATGCTTTTCCCTATGGAATTAGGGAGAGGGTATGTGCTCTCTGAGTGAGAGAGAAGATTCTGTGGAGAAGGTGTTCTGAAATCTCTCCTCATCACAATGTGAGAATTCATTTCATGAGAATATTTTTTTGAAGTTTGTGAGAAGGAAGCAATTACTGGGTATTCTGGGGGAAAATAATATCAATGATTAATAAGGAGAAAACAAAGTCAAAGGAATTCTCTACTTAATTTCCTAAAAGGCTGAAAAACCCTCATCTAGCTGAAAGCATAGAGAACTCCAGAATTATATGGGATGAGACTCTAATTCTACCTAAGTGTAGAAGAGAAGAATTTTGTTCTTACATTGAGAGTTTGGCAAAACACTGGGTATGATGTGCCAAGATATCCTGTTTTTGCTTTGTGATGAATGTCATTTCTTACTAGAAAATATTCAGTCATTTTATATTTACTTACAGAAGAGTAAATATGATGAGGAAAGGAGGGGATGTTCATCTTTTAAAAAGGTAACATTTGATTAACAGGGGTTGGGAACTGAGCTAATTCATAAGAAAGACATTGACTGCAATGACTGGAATTCTCAAGAGGCGCAATTTCTTCATTTTAAATTAATTTATTAATCAACTGGTCATATAATGTGGTCACTTGAATCTCACAATATAAAAGGAATAAAAAAGGTAATTCCTCTAGCACTGATGTCTTTATATTTCTCTCTCTCTCTCTCTCTCTCTCTCTCTCTCTCTCTCTCTCTATATATATACTGTCTCTTATACACATCTTAGGAAGACAAGCACTGACGACATGATCACCAAGGATCG
>NC_058132.1:10688281-10795194 GCF_016433145.1 Gracilinanus agilis | reverse complement strand
TAAAGGGCAAACTTTTTAAAGAGGGGGCCAAAGGAAAGGAAATGCTCATCTGTCAGTCTGTTTCTAAAGCAACTCTTTCAAAGTTTCATTGTATTGTATTCTACTCATTGTATTCATCAGATTAGGAATAATGTCAGACTCAGATAGCACATTTCAGGCAGCTGCATCTGGCCTGGGGGTAGTTTGCCCATCACTAATCTAAACACATATAGCAGTGCCTTTATACTCGAGCACCTTAAGCAATTTGAGATACCAGCAGTCACAATCAGGATATTTTGCTTTAACTCAAATGAAAATTTGAACCATAAGCTTCTCCCTATGGGAGGAGCCCAAGGTGGATGGAGTAATCAGTATAAGTGAGATTAAGGAAACCTTGAGGATTTGGGAAAAAAATTAAACAGTTTACTCAAAAGACACACCCAGAAAAAACTACAACAAGTCCTGTATTGGAGCTGTGTAATGACCCTTGTTTTGCACATTATCAAAACATTCTGAAAAGGAGGAAGAAACAAACTTCCTTGGAAAGGTTTTTGTTGAAACAGTTTCTAAGGGAAATCTAGGAAAGTGTGGCAAAACAGCCAAAATTTAATTAAAAAAATGATAAGTAAAAAAATAGCAATGAAATTTAGCAATATTTACCTATCACAAGTAATGTGTAAGGTGAATTTTGCATTTAAATGTAGTATTACATGTGTAGAGAGTAAGTTATGTGAAGATAGTGCAGGAAATGGAAATCTTTTCTGCCAGCATCTTCACCTGCCCTTGAAAGTAAATAACATTTCATAAGCAAGTTTGTTTTTTTATATTCTTTCTTATTATCTACAAATACATTTCTTTTGTTATCATAACCTCCCGAGAAGGGCACAGCAAGTCTGGAGTTTTGGCCTTGGCCAGCTAAAGGGAAATTTATTCCACCAAAATATCACAATTCAACACTAATTTTTTAAAACTTTATGAAAAACAAAGGATCTAAGCCAAGCCCTGCAACTATGCAAACCTGGGGAACATGGTTCAGGAGAAGATGGTAAGAGGCAGACTGAGGAATAACTGGCTGGCGGCCCGTAGCTCGCAGCACCGGCAATGGCCGGCTGTCACCACTCAGACTAGAGCTGGGCTGTGCGCAGGCGCCACGAGCCAGCAGGACCCTCACAGCCAGGACCGGGGCTGCCCCCATAGATGCCGGCGTGGAGCTCTAGGCTGCTCCTCTCTCCAACACTCCCCCTCACCTAAGCCAAGGCTGGGCCACGGGAGGCCAATCTTATCCCAAGCTGGGCAGTGGGCAGAGCAGGGGCAGGAACAGCAGCAGCAACAGGACAAACGGAGAGACTGACCTGCTCTGTTCTCTGTTCTAGAACTAAAAAGGCTTATAAAAAGGGAGGATTCTTCTCCAGCTTCTAGTGGTTGCTGTCAGCTCAAGCTAAGCTAAAACTCGGGTCCTGACTCTGCAGACGTGATTAATATCTACATGAATGAGAGGACAGACAGACAGACATACGTGGAAGTCTCTTCTCAAACTAGCCACGTGAGCTCTCAGGGCTCTCTCAGCCATTGTCCTGTCACTTCCTGGAAGCCCTTCTTAAACCTCCTCCTTTAGCCACGGTCAGTCGCCTTTCCTTTCCAGGTTACTGTGCCCAGCTCCCTTCTCTGGTGACTTCTGGCTGGAGCGCTCTGGGGGACACACGTGATTTCTGGGGGAGGGACTTCCCTTTACACGTAAGTAATAGAGAAAATGGAAGAGCTTCAAAATGGTCAAATGGCAAATATGCCTAAATGGAAAGAGGATATCTGTAAGCCTTAAAAGGTGTTATCATTATCATAGCAGCTAGAGGTCCACACAGAAGGTGCAGGGGAAGCTATTTGGGATGATATGCCAAAAATATATATAAAAAACAAGGGGTGAAAAAAGGATAAAATTAAGAGAAATGGGAAACAAGGTAAAAAGGGGATAAAATCTATCACATAAAGAAGCACCTGCACTGGAAGGGGAGAAGACTAGAACAATGGAAGGTAGGAAGAGGTTGGAGACACGTAATTCTTAAACCTCCTTCTCCCTGGAACTGGGTCAGAGAGGGAAGAACAGGCAGACCATTGGGGGACAGAACTGTCTCTTGCCCTACAGAGAAGTAGAAGGTAAGAAACAGGGGTGGGTGATAGGGGAGGGGAGTAATAGAAGGGAGGGAAAAGGGGGGAGACTAACTAAAAGTGAAATGCGGGTGGGAGGAAGAGTAAAAGGAGGAAGACAAAATGGAAGGGAATAAACAGACATAAGCATGACTATGAATGTGAATGGGTTGAACTCACCCATAAAAAGGAAGCAGAGAGCAGAATGAATTAAAAGACAGAATCCCACCATATGTTGTCTATAAGAAACACACTTGAGGCAGGGAGATACACTCAGGATAAAGGTAGGAGACTAGAGCAGAATCTATTGGGCTACATAAGACAAAGAAGGCAGAAGTATCAGTCATGATTTCAGACAAAACTAAAGTAAAAACAGATTTTACTAAAAGAGATAAGGCAATTACACCTTAATAAAAAAAAAAATTAAGAAACACGGGGCAACTGTGTAGCTCAGTGGATTGAGAGCCAGGCCTAGATAGGGGAGGTCCTGGGTTCAAATCTGGATGCTGACATTACCTAATTGTGTGACTCTGGACAAGTCACTTAACCCCCATTGCCCAGTCCTTAAAGAGCTTAAAAAAAAAAAAAAGAAAATTAAAAAAGGAAAATCAGTACTCAACATATATGCACCTAATGGTATAGCATCCAATTTTAAAAAAGGAGAAACAAAAGGAGTTTAATGAGTAAATAGATAGTAAACCATATTAGTGGAGGACCTCAACCTTCCCCTATGGCATTTGATAAATTCAACCAAAAAATGAATAAGAAGTAAGGGAAGTGAATGAAATGTTAGAAAAATCTGAGCCAATAGATATTTGGAAAAAATTGAATAGGGATAAAAAGGAATATGCCTTCTTTTCAGCAATGCATGGTATATACACAAATACTGACCATGTACTAGGTCATAGAGGCCATTTCAACAAAAACCTTTCCATGGAAGTTTGTTTCTTCCTCCTTTTCAGAATGTTTGGATAATGCATGAAACAAGTGTCTTTTCACAGCTCCAACACACAACCTGTTGCAGCTTTTTTCTGGGTGTGTCTTTCCTTTTTTAATCACCAAACTTTATTTGGGTTGTACATGTTACACAAGCTGCCACCTAAACCACTGTGTGACACCCCTGACTTTAGCCTTCTTTCTCAGCCCCCTGAGAGGAGACAGAGTTCATCATAATAACAGACATTAGTGACCACCCAGAGTGAGGATTCCTGTGTTTCCCACTTATTCAGCACTTGCTTATTATGACCTGCTGATGTGGAAGATTTATGTTCATTCTATTTTAAACTTTCTTTCATTGGAGGAATTCCATGTGAACTGGAAAGATCTCCAGGAATTGATGCAGAGTGAAAGGAGCAGAGCCAAAAGAACACTGTACACAGAGACTGATACACTGTGGTAAAATAGAATGTAATGGACTTGTGTACTAGCAGCAATGCAATGACCCAGGACAATTCTGAGGGATTTATGGAAAAGAACACTATCCACATTCAGAGGAAGAACTACAGGAGTGGAAAAACAGAAGAAAAACAAGTGCTTGAACACATGGGTTGATGCGGACATGATTGGGGATGTAGACTCGAAACTACCACACCAATGTAACTATCGATAATATGGAAATAGGTCTTGATTGATCACACATGTTAAAACCAGTGGAAATGTGCTGGGGGGGTGTTGTGAGGGTGAAGGGGAAAGTAAGAACATAAATCATGTAACCACAGAAAATTTTTCTTATAAATAAATAAATGATAATAATAAACTTTCTTTCATCTGACACTGTGTCATCAGATTTCTGTGCATAAAAAAAGGTCATTGCTCAGGCTCGGAGTCTTTGGTCTTGGTCTTCACCAGAGTCCGGCTTTACTGTGAGACCAGCCCTCTCACAATAAACCTATTTCTTTTTTGCTTGAAGATTTTGATTCTCTTATTAGTGTTTCTGCTCATAGAATTTTCCCCACAAGGGTGATCTCACCTTGGAAGAAGAAGAATTTTAGGTAACGATTAAGAGGTACTTTGCCCAACTACATAGCAACAAATATGACAATCTAGGTGAAATGGGTAAATGTTTACAAAAGTATAAATTGCCTAGATTAACAAAAGAGGAAATAGAATACTTAAATAATACCATCTCAGAAAAAGAAATTGAACAAACCATCAAGGAACTCCCTAAGAAAAAATCCCCGGGGCCACATGGATTCACAAGGGAATTCTATCAAACATTTAAAGAACAACTAACCCCAATACTATACAAATTATTTGACAAAATAAGCAAAAATGAAATCTCACCAAATTCTTTTCATGACAAAAATAAGGTACTAATTCCAAAGCCAGGCACACCAGAAAACGAGAAAGAAATGACAGAGCAATATTGTTATGGGGGTAATTTGAGGAAAGGTGTTTGGGATAAGGGAATTGAAAGGAGGATGATTGGAGACTTGGTAAGTGGGTAATCTCGGTTACAGGTAGGCTGGGATTAAAGGAGATTCAAGGTATAATAGGACTGAAGTCAGGAGTATAACACAGAAGGGAAACAGAGATCTTCTTGGGAGAAAGAAGCTAAACTAAACAGATTAACACAGCAGGCTTTCAGGCTGGGACTTAGACTCAAATACAAGCTAAGGGAAATAGACTAGACAGAAATTAACAAACGGGCTTTAGTTAATTTCACAGGAAGGGACCTATTTTGAAGTAACACCTTCCTTCAAGATGGATGCTCCAGCTACCCTCTAAGCCCAGAGTATGTTGTCTCTTTCCCTCTTCTTCCCTCTTGTTAACTAATAGACAAATTACACTAAATAGGACTATTGAAACACAAAGGGTTTATTTATTTGAAGGATGTTGTTAGGAAGGTGGATTAAAGGAAAGCCCTATCAGTTATCTCAGGAATCTCAGGTCGGGGAAGGGAAGTGAAGATGAATCTGAATAAGGACCTGCCTTAAACTCAGTTTTACAAAATGCTATCTAAAGGAATAAATGTTGATTTGATTAAATTATAAATAATGCTGTCAATTAGATAACTCTTCACAGATTTAACTCCCCTCTAATTTCTCTCCTTATAAACTCCAGGGCCACTAAGGTAAGGGAGGGAAGGCAAGATGGTATTGGGAAAGGAAGATATAAAGGGTCTATCTAAAATAATAATTTCTTAAGTAAATATATCAATGCTAGGCTAAATTTCAATATTGAAGCTAGATAATCTAAGAGCTCGCTCATTGACTTCCTCCCTCCACGGAAGATCCAGTCAACTGCCTCTCTCCTCAAGATTCTAAAAGCCCAACTGCTTTTGGAACTCAGCCAAAGCTAGAAAAAACTATATCCCCCCAATTCTGTATACTACAAATATCCTTTGTGAACATAGATGGAAAAACGTTTAATAAAATATTAGCAAAGAGACTACACTATGTCATCACAAGGATTATTCACTATGACCAGGTGGGATTTGTATCAGGAATGCAAGGATGGTTTAATTTTAGGAAAACCATCCAAAGAATTGACCATCTCAATAACCAAACCAATAGAAATCACACGATTATCTCAATAGATGCAGAAAAAGCCTTTGACAAAATAAAATACCCACTCCTATTGAAAACACTAGAAAATATAGGAATAGCTGAGGCATTCCTTAAATTAATAAACAATATATATTTAAAACCGTCAGCAAGTATCATCTGCAATGGGAACAAGTTTGAGGCTTTCCCAATAAAATCAAAAGTGAAAGTAAGGATGCCCATTATCACCTTTATTATTTGATATTCGCCAGAAACACTAGAGGTAGTCATTAGCAAAGAAAAAGAAATTAAAGTAGGCAACGAGGAAACTAAACCATCATTCTTTGCAGATATGATGGTATACTAAAAGAATCCTGGAAGATCAACTAAAAAGCTAGTGGAAATATTAACTACTTTAGCAAAATTTCAGGGTACATAATAAACCCACATAAATCATCAACATTTGTATATAATTTCAACAACACTCAGCTGCAGGAGTTAGAATGAGAAACTCCTTTTAAAATCACTCTAAGCAGTATAAAATATTCAGGAATTTATTTACCAAGAGAAACACAGGAATTATTTGAAAACAACTACAAAATACTTTTCACACAATTAAAATGAGATCTAAAGAACTGGAAAAACATGGATTACTCAATGGTAGGATAAACTAACATAATACAAATAATGTTCTTACTGAAATTAATTTACTTATTCAGTGCCAAATCTATTTTTCAAGTTTTCAAGCATTCTCAAAGTTTTCAAGTAACTTTTTAATAGAATTAGAAAAAATTATAACAAAGTTCATTTTGAAGAATAAAAGATCAAGCATACCAAGGAAACTAATGAAAAAATGTGAAGAATGTTGGCCTAAGTACCAGATCTTAAACCGTACTATGAGGTAGTGATCATCAAAACAATCTAATACTGGCTAAGAGAAAAAAGGATCAGTCAATCAATGAAATAGTCTTGGGATAAATGACCTCAGTAAGCTAGTGTTCCATAAACCCAAAGATTCCAGCTTTTGAGACAATAAATACTTGACAAAAACTGCTGGCAAAACTGGAATACAGTTTGGGAAAAATTAGGTTGAGATCAACATGTCACACCCCCTATACCAAGATAAATTCAAAATGGATAAAAGACTTAAATATAAAGAGTAAATAAATAAATGAGAACATAGAATAGTATACCTGACAGATCTATGCAAAATGAAGGAATTTAAGACCAAATAAGAGATAGTGAACATTACAAAATGTAAAATGAATCATTTTGATTAAACTAAAAAGGGTTTGTAAAAAAAAAAAAACCACCAATGCAATCAAAATTAGAAGGAAAAGAATTTTATAACAAAACTCTCTGACAAAGGTTTAATTTCCCAAATATATAAGGAAAGAAGTGTACAAGAAATCAAGCCATTCTCCAATTGGCAAATGGTCAAGGAACATGAATAGGCAACTTTCAGATAAAGAAATCAAAACAATCAATAATCACTTGAAAAAGTGTTCTAACTCTCTTATAATTAGAGAAATGCAAATCAAAACAACTCTGAGGTACCACCTCACACCTAGCAGATTGGCTAAAATGACAGCAAAGGAAAGTAATAAATGTTGGAGGGGATGTGGCAAAATTGGGACATTAATGCATTGCTGATGGAGTTGTGAATTGGTCCAACCATTCTGGATGGCAATTTGGAACTATGCCCAAAGGGCTTTAAAAGACTATCTGCCTTTTGATCCAGCCATTCCATTGCTGGGTTTATACTCCAAAGACATAATAAAGAAAAAGACTTGTACAAAAATATTTATAGCTGTACTCTTTGTGGTGGCAAAAAACTGGAAAGCGAGGGTATGCCCTTCAATTGGGGAATGTCTGAACAAATTGTGGTATTTGTTGGTGATGGAATTCTAGTGTGCTCAAAGGAATGATGAACTGGAGGTATTCCATGTGAACTAGAATGATCTCCAGGAATTGATGCAGAGTGAAAGGAGCAGAACCAGGAGAATATTATACACAGAGATGGATACACTGTGGCACAATTGAATGTAATGGACTTCTCTACTAGCAGCAATACAATGATCTGAGCCAATTCTTAGGGGCTTATGAAAAAGAACACTCTCCACACCCAGAGAAAGAATGGTGGGAGTAGAAACACAGAAGAAAAAAAACTGCTTGATCACATGGGTTGATGGGGATATGCCTGGGGATGTAGACTCCAAGAGATCACCCTAATGCAAAAAGTAATAATATGGAAATAGGTCTTGATCAATAAAACATCTAAAACCCAATGGAATTGCTCATTGGCTACAGGAGAGGGGTGGAAGGAGGGGAGAGAAAGAATATGAATCATGTAACCACGGAAAAATATTTTAAATTAATTAAATTTCAAATTTCAAATAAAAAAGTTTTCTAAATCTCTCCTAATGAAAGTACAAATCAAAACAATTCTGGGGTACCATCTCATACCTAGTAGATTGGCCAATATGACAGTAAAAGAAAATAATAAAGGTTGGAGAAGATGTGGTAAAATTGGGACACTAATATACTGTTGGTAGAGTTGTGAATTGATCCAACCATCAGGAAGGCAGTGTAGAATTATGCCCAAAGGGCTTTAAAAGACTGCATACCCTCTGATCCATCTATAACACTACTGGGTTTGTATCCCAAAGATGTAATAATGACAATTACTTGTACAAAAAATATTTATAGCTGTGCTTTTTGTGGTAGCAAAAAATTGGAAAATGAGGGGGTGTCCCTTCATTGGGAAATGGCTGAACAAATTTTGGTATATGATAGTGATGGAATACTATTGTGCTCTAAGGAATGATGATGTGGAGGCTTTCCATATAAACTGGGAGAACCTCAATGAACTGATGCAGAGTGAAATCAGAAGAACCAGAAGAACACTGTACTCAGAAAGTAAAACACTGTGGAAAAAATCCATTGTAATGGACTTTGCTACTAGTAGCAATGTAACAAGCCAGGACACTCCGGAAGGACTTATATAAAAGAATACCATATGAGAGAAAGAACTATGGGAGTAGAAATGAAAAGCAAAATATATGACATCATCTATCACATATATATGGTTATGTGATTTGGGGTTTAGGCCTTAAAAATTATTTTATAGCAAAAATGAATAATATGGAAATAGGTATCAAGTCACAACATTTGTAAAACTCAGTGGAATTGCTCCTTGGCCCTGGGAGGAGGAAGGAAAGAAGGGAGGGAAAGAAACTGAATCATATAAACATGGAGGGAAAACATCAAATTAACTAATTAATTTGAAAAAAGATCACTCTATTCCAAATATGAATAATATGTTTTGAGCAATAATACATGTACAACATAGTGGAACTGCTTGTCACCTATATGAGAAGGAAGGGAAGAGGGGCGGGAGAGAATATGAATCATATAAACATGGAAAAACATTTAAAATACATTTTTAAGTTAAAAAACAAAAAAATAAAGTAATCAAAATGAAAAATATTGAGAAAGCAACAGGTTAGATAATCCTGTTAGGTTCAAGGTAAATTATTTTAATAGGAAAAGGAAAGTTGTAAAATTTCTGTAAATTAAATGCACTCTAAGTTCCTAATAGTTTAATAATATTTAAAAAGCAGACCTTTTAGTCCTCCCCTGGAATTCCCAACCTTTGTCTTCTACTAAAAAAACACCTTTTCCTGTCTGTGCCCTCACCTGATCTCACCCCAACCTTCTTACAAAGCCTCCCTGGCAGGCCTGACTGACTGAAGCAGCGACTGTCCCTGGGCCATCTCTGGAATGGTGGGATACAGGGCTGTCACCCTCTAATGGAGTATGTCACACTAGAGGGTGGATGAATAAATGACTGCACTTGGGGGCCTGTCTGGAACCTGGGTTGGTTTACTAGGCCAGGCTACAGAGGCCCTAGAAAACTGCCAGAACACATTTGGGGATTGTGGGTGACCTCTGAGGTCACACTGATAGCAAGCAGTGATGGCACCTCTGGAGGCCTGAGAAAGACAGAGGTCTTAGTTCTGCTGGATTCCACCTTGAAAGAGGGTGAAAGGGCTGAGGATGGACTGCACTCACCTGGGATGGGGGCCTCTGGATCCCGGGGGCCATTCTCTCTAACTCCAGGGTCTCTCCTTGGGTCAGACTGTGGTCCTTCAGGGGGTGGGAGCTCCAAGGTGGGGAGACTTCCTCTGTGTACACCTGTGGGGAATTAGAGAGGGGGAGGGCTCAGAGGAGCTCCCAGGCCCTTCCCCTGGCCTCAGAGGAGACTCTCCTCAAGGGGGGGGGGGGGGGGGCCCAGGAAGCTTCAGGCTTGGAAAGGACCTTGGACTGGCCAGGAAGAAGCCTCCCCACCCCCTCTGCTGCTCTCTTTGGCTTCATTCCATTCAGAAACTGCTTTGGGTGCACAGGGTGGATTGAGAGACTCCTAGAAGAGGTTGCTGGGTAATGGGGGGGCAGAAGACGCTGGCATCAGGTGGGGTTTGGGGGAAAACATTTTGGCATTAGTTCTGTGCCAGAGATCAGAGCTCCTTCCGAGGCCGGTGGGCACCGGCATCCACCCCCACTCCAACCAGGCTCATGTAGGCTGCTTCTCCCCTTGGATTTTGGGGAAGGACAGGACCAGCCCCGCCCCTCCCCCCCATCCTNCTGCTTCTCCCCTTGGATTTTGGGGAAGGACAGGACCAGCCCCGCCCCCATCCTGTGACTACAACTGCTCCCCCCGCAGCCATCCAGTGACCGTACCCCTATTCCCCAGCCGCCTCCTAGCTTCTGTTCGCGGGGTGGTGGTGGTCGAAAAGAGGGAGCCCACTCTCTCCTCTGCGGGAGGGCAAAGCCCCGCCAAGAGTCACGGTTCTGACAGATACCCGCCCGCCTGACACCGACACTTTTCTATTTGTCCCTTTTCTACGGTCCTTTAAAGCGATCAACAGACTCAGAGACACAGAGATCTCCACCTCCCCCACCACACACACCGCCCCGCCCCGCCTCTGGTTGCACTTACATGGAATTTCCCCCTTCCTCCACCCGATACCCAGACTCCCAAGGCTCAGTTACCCGCAACTGGTCCACCCGGGTCTTCTCCCTCCCCAGGAATTGGTGAGCAAAAAGTTTCCACTGCGGAAGCCCCGGCTGCAACTTTTGCATTGAGCACCTCCCCCGCCCCTCTCAAGACAAAAGCCAAAACCCAAACTTGTGAGCACTCCAGGTGCACAAACCGCTTTCAAGAGATTCCCAGCATGCCCTGGGACCGCACTGGGGGAGGTGGCAAGACTTGGGCGAAGTCAGATCTGTGCATTCTGGGAAATGGAGTCTTCCAGGATGGGATTGCCAAGGCTTGGAGGATGTCATCCAAGAGGCATTCTGGGAAATGGAGTCTTACTTCTTGGACCTCTAGGTTTGGAGTCCTGGTGGAGGAGGGGCCACGCACCAAGTTCTCCCCAGTCTTCCCGGCTGCAGCTGGTCCTTTTAGTTTCCTTTCTGACAGTTTTAGCTCTGATCCTCCTCGGCCTCCTTCCTGTGATATAGGAGGCGGCCATGGAAAGAAACACGGAAGCATTTCGGAGGAGAGCTCAGATCTCGGGTGAGAAGGGACCCAAGAAGCCCCTGAGCCCGACCTCCTCATCTCAGGGAGGACCAAACGGAGGCAGACAGGCTGGTCCTTGTGCCGTATTGATGCTAATAGCAGGGCCCTGGCCTGGGAAAGCCCCAATTCCTGTATTTTAGGAACAATTACTGTGTATTTCTCTGTCAGATCCCGCTCTGAGATTCCATCTATTCTTTGGCTTTTTGCACTTCCTTTGCCTTAAGCATCCCAAAGAACTTCTTCCTCTTTGGCAGAATTTGGTGAATTAGTGAAGGGGGCAAAGAGTACTTTCAGACCTGAGAGGGAACCTTCCTGTGTCCCTCTGTGTGTGTGCAAGGGCTGAGGCTTGGCTGGACCATCTCCTCATCAGACATTCACCAGTTCGGGGTGTCTTGGGGTCTCCAGGGAAGGGCTAAATAAGGAGCTCCTCAAACTCTCTGTTAAACTGCCTGAGCAAGATCTGGGCTCTCTGGTCCCTGACCCCAGGGGGCTGGTCACTGCCTGGGAATCTGGTCCTTCCTGGTCCTAAGCAGCCTGCCCAGCTTGGACCTCTGTCCACTCCCTCCTTCTGGAGCCAACTTCTCTCAATCTCTCTTCTCCCTGGGTTTCAGGCAGTATTTTTGTATCCCTCATTCCACAGGAAAGGAATTCATCACAGCCAGCATTTCTATGGCCCTCAGAGATTCATCACAAGCACCTTACTGGGTTGATGCTGCATTTTACAGAAGGGGAAGGTAAGGCAGAGATGCAGTGACTTCTCCAGGGTCACACAACCACCAAGTGTCTCAGGTGTGATTCCACCTCAGATCTTGATTCCATCCACATTTCCCTTTTCTTCCAGGGCTTCCCATGAAGGTCCTGTGCTCTCAAACCTACTCTTGCTAGAGCAACAGGGATTGATCCTCATTTTATGTGAATAAAACCATCAAATGTTAGTGAAAGAGCATTAAGTTAGCCAAGCCTGTTCTGTGTAGGATCCCTCCTGCCATCCTGCCACCTCTAATTTAGGCAATCATAAGAGGCAGAGACAGAATTTGAACCCAGGACTAAGTAGTCTAAGCCCGTTGAACTTGCTTCCTTTTGCACCATGCTGGTTCCCAAATATATAATGAGCATGAGAGTGCACATGTGTTTGTGTGTTTGTGTGTGAGGACACTGGCCATCTCCTGGGGTCATTGAATTGCACCCGGAAAGGTCGGTCCATAGCACCTGGGCCGGCTCTTTTGTTTGACAGAAAAACACACTGAGGCTCAAGAAGAGACAAACACATGTCAAAGCCAGAATCTGAATCCAGGTGCTCTGAGTATTCCTCGTGGGGAACAGGAGGGAAGTATATGCCCGGCCTTCAGGACTACCAGTCACCTCCTTTCCTCTCTCAGCAGAGGAGATCCTGGATCAGCTACTTCCTATCTGACCATTTCTGAGGATCCAAACCTATGAGGTTGGGGCGGGAAGATTGAGAGGGGTGGGAATGAGGAGGCAGCTGGTAGAGGATGGGGAATGGGGTTTGACATTTTTTGCATAGAAATCATTTAAGAAATTCTTCCTTGTACCCAGGCCAGAACTAAGGAAAATACAAACAGCCTAGAGAACATCAATACTAAAATAAAGACATTCTCTGGGCTCCAGCAGCTGAACTTCCAAAGGAGAATAGTGGACATTGAGGGGACTTTTGCCTGGGAAAATTCCTGGACTGGAGAGGGGGGCCTCAGGGCACAGACTAACATCCAGCATTCAGGTACAGGAACAGTGATTTGATCTTATTAGTTGTTGGCTGAACTGGAGAAGAGAAAGGACTGGGATAGTAAAGGAAGCCAAAACCAGGACTGGGCTGGGAAGGTTGAGTGGCAGAAATGTCCTGAGAGTGGAGAGTGAAGTGATGATTTCCTGAGGCTTCCCTCTATTAGTGATTTAAGAGAGATGGACACTAAGTAGCATGGCAGAGTCTCAGGGAGCCAAAAGTATGGGCAGGACTGCCAGGTGGATACTTGTCTGCCCAGTTTTGATTAATTTAAGAAAAGATATTTTACCCTCTGGCTAAAATCCCTGGAGGAGGTGGAGACAGGGAGGGAGGAAGAAAGACAGAGACGGAGAATGGAGAGAAAGAAGAGACAGAGAGAAAGTCAAGAGAGAAAGAGAGATAAAGACCAGGACGGATGTAATGGGTAATAATGTAGTGGATAATATGTTGATGTTGGCAAATGTGAGTCACCAGGGGCCTGGGAGCATGAAACTAAACTAGCAGGAGATTTGGAGCTATCAGTGATGAGCAGCCTCAGCCTCAGTGCCCAGTCAATCTCCACTGCTAGCTGTAGGCTCATTTAAGGTGTTGAGTGGGTGGCCCCTACCTTCTGAAGTAACTGCTTTCCTATTGGGTGAGAGCAGAACCCAGCAGGAGATAGGACTCAACTTCCTGGTTACAATGGAGGCTTGGCTTCCATTTCAGAGTAACCTCAACTTATTAATATTCTCTCCTCTCCTCAGTCTCTTTAGCCTAGGTGATGTTGAAGGAATTACAGGAACTCACAGATTAGGCTAAGGGATTCATTTTAAACTGGAAAGGGAAAACTGAGGTAAGAGGGTTCAAGGTCTTGTGAAGCTGTTGCTAGGAGCAACTGGCAAGTGTTGGCAATGGACCTAGAAGGTAAGATCAGGCTGAGGGAACCGCCCTCAGCCAGTGATAATTTGACACTGCCCTGATGTTATTTGATCCACCAGCTAAATAGATGAATTTGTTGATCTGGTCTAGGGATGTCCCTAACCACTAGGCTACTCTAACCTAAGTCCTGCCCATGTTCTACAACCCACCTCCCTTCACCTCCCAGGGTCCCCAAGGGGAAGTCAGGGGTAGCTGGGTGTCTGGGTGAGGTCAAGGAAATCAGAACCCAAGGTTGGGTTTGCAGGGTTTTACATAGTCACAGCCCAACTGTCAGCTCCTGGGATGGCACCTGCCAGGCCAGAGTTCCATTCTGCTAACTGACAGGATTGCCTAGAGTAATACTGCAAATGCAAGAAATCCTGCATTACACAGAGAAAAAGTTAAAAGAGAATGCAGAGAAAGGGAGATAAACATAAAAGACAGAAAGAAAGGAGAGAAAGAGAAAGATAAGAGACAAAGAAATAAAAAGGAAAGAGGGGAAGAGAAAGAGGCAGAAGAATGAAACAGAGAGAGATTGAGATTGAGACAAGAGATTGAGAGGGGAATGGGAGGAGAGGAGGGAGGGAGGAAGAAGAGAGGAGAGTTTTCTAAATAACTGGAAATTCTAAATACCAGTTTCAGACTGCAGTGAGGTCAGTAAGTACCCTGCTACTTGGAATCAAAGCCAGGTGTTAAGGTAGGAAGCTCAGTGACTCAGTGGATTGAGAGTCAATCAGGCAAAGAGGCAGGAGGTCCTGGTTGAAATCTGCCCTCAGACCCTTTCTAGCTTTGCAGCCCTGGACAAGGTCCTTAAGCCCACTTGCCTAGCCCCCACCACTCTTCTGCCTTGAAGGTAAAGGTTATACAAAGATTAGTGGAGTAAAAGGATTATTTCTATAAACAACTTAGGATGTAATTGTTAAGGGAAGGGTCAGAGCTGGATATGAAGGAAGACAGATACAGTTTGTATGGGGTAAACTTTCTGTGGTTACTCTGTAAAATTGTAGCTTAAGACTTTTACTTCCTGAAGCTGGAGGGAGGATGAATGTGAAGTAGGCTGGTGACAAACATGCATCCAGTTCTTTGAAAGGAAATAGGGATAATGTTGTAGGGAAGCAGGAATTTAGATACTGAGCACTGATGAAATGAGATTTTTTCTTTCTTTTGGAGTGCTAAAAGTTTTTTAGGAAGAACTATATGGCAGATATAATGATTCAGGCAGGCTCTGTAATTTACCCTCATGGTCTCACTTGTCTAAAGGATAATACAGAAATATTACCTCCTAAGAAGTCTAATACTCTGCTTTGTATATGACAGGCAGTATATAAATTTTAATTCTGCTTCTTCTTTAAACCCTTACCTTTGTCTTGGAATCAATACTGTGTATTTATTCCAAAGAATAAGAGTGGTAAGGACTATCCAACTGATATGAAGTGATTCAATCAGGGTTACACAGCTTGCAAGTATCTGAGGCCAGATGTGAACTCTGAACCCCTCTGGGCCTGGCTGTCAATACACTGAACCATCTTCCTCTCTCCATTGTTATTATTAGTGCTTTCATGGAAAAGAACTGCTTCATATTAGATGACCTCATGAAGGGTTTTAGATGTGATTAAATATTCCAAGGGGTAAAAAGTGGAAGCAATTCTCTGACAGGGAATTTGAAAAGATGATAATAAGTTTCACTTCAGGTTTCAAACTCAAAATATTTTTTATGAAAAGGGGAAATTTGGCAAACGCTGGTAAAGATATGATGTGGAAAGGCTGCTTCTCCTACAATCTGGATGCTAGATTATGAACTAGATTTTTAAGAAGGTAAGAAAATATACATTTGGAAAAAATCATATATTTTAACTGCCTGGTTGATCATGTGTTCCATTTATTCATTTATTTATTTTTTGGCTTATTCGTTCATTTTGATTTTATTTATTTGTTTTTATGTATGTATGTATGTATTTATTTTAAAACCTTACCTTCTGTCTTAGAATCAACACTGTGTATTGGTTCCAAGGCAGAAGAGTTGTAAGGGTAGGCAATGGGGGTCAAATAACTTGCCCAGTGTCACAGGGCCAGGAAGTGTGTGAGACCAGGTTTGAACCCAGAACCTCTTGTCTCTGGGCCTGACTCTCAATCCACTGAGCCACCCAGCTGCCCCCAGATAATGTGTTTTAATCATAGGAAGCATTGTTTTCTGAATTTTAATTTCAGTTCTAAATCAATTCTGAAGCATTAAATTTCATTCTGATGGTTTTTTGCTATGCCTATGAAAAATGATAAATCAGTTTGTTAGGGTTTTTGTATAATTGCAATATATTATATTCATTGTAATATTATAATATTGAATTATAATACAAAAGGATATAACAATCTATTATAAAATTATAATATAATACAATGTATAATATTCTACTATAAGGATAATGTTTAAAACCAATCAAGTATTTAATTGGCTATATTTGAGAGGAAAAAAATTGAGAACTAGTTAAATGTCCTTGTTTCCTTGTGAGTATGAGAGCAAGGGAAATACTTATCCTCTTCTCCATTATAACATCTCTTTGATTAGATGGACAGTAATTATTAGGAGGAATTAGGACTTTGTTCAACTTATACAACTTTTTTTTTTTTTTGCATAGCATTCAGAGTTTAAACAATTAAAAAAACACGAGGGCACTTCTCCAAGGGTATCACGGTTTATTAATCAGGGCATGAGATTCCCATGAACAAAAAATGAGTCTCCTTCATCGACCCTCTGAGAATAAAGATTGTCCCCTTCACTTCAAGAGAGTTGTGTCCTTTCTCTGACTGGCCTGACAGCTCAAACTTAAGACCTCCACTGCAAGTCTTTATTGGTCCACACTACCAGAGACTAAATGGTCTTAGAGACCTCAAATCCTCTCCCATTACTTCATCACAGAAGGGCTGGACCTCAGCTCAGACCCAGAAATCAATCAGCTGCATCGTGAGACTCAGTCCTTGGATATAATGGACTGAACAGTAGGGATCGGGGCCTCTACCCATTCCATATCTTCCCCATATATTGTTATTTTGTTTCTTTGTAAGATCCTCTGTGCCAGCAAACCACAGAAAAACAAAAAAAAGTATCAATTCACTAGAGAACTGCTGAAGAATGCCATGAAATAGTGAGAAGGAATGACAAACACCAGGATTCCAGAGAAAAAGTCCTTATCCTTGTAGTACTTGATGTACAACATGAACTTTGGGCTGTTGGATGAGAACTCCTCTGTGGAGAAGTTGAGGGAAGTCTGTACTATAGTAAGAGTCCTTTATGGGGAATTAGATTTATTGAGTTTTCTCTCCAGAATGATGTGTCCAGTGTAGAGTCAAGGATGAGCTTGAAGTGAAGCCTTTCTGGCAACTACTGCTTAAACTTCCCTTTATTCTGGGAAGAATATTTTTCTCTACTGATCATACCTCTGTTCTCCCCCAACATGGATGTTTTATTTTTTACCACAATTACATGTAACAACAATATCCAACATTTGAAAAATATTTGGTTTTAGATTTTCTTCTCCCAGCCTAAGGGATGGTAAGCAATCTGATATAAAACCTTTCCTCATATTGATCTTTTTGTGGAAGGAAACAAAAAAAACCCCAAAATTAAGAAAATAAGATATTTTTCTTTGATCTACATTCAGAATATTGCAGTTCTTTCTCAGGAGGCAGATGAAATTTTATTTTATCATGAGTTTTGAGGAATGTTTTGGATCGTTGTATTGTTGAGAAAGGCTAAATATGTAGTTGTTCTTCATACAATATTGCTCTCTCTTTGTACAATGTTCTGTTTCTGTTTACTTCAGCTTGCATTAGTTCATGTAAGTGTTTCTAAGCTCTTCCTGCTTGAAATTAATTGTAGCAGAATAATATCCTATTACAGTCATATGCTACAATTTACTCAGCCATTTCCCAATTGATACATTTCTCCTTACTTCCCAATTCTTTGCAATACAAAACAAGAGCTGCTTTAAGTGTTTTTGTTTTTTTTTTAGCCATATAGGCCCTTTTGCTTTTTCTTTTGTGATGCTCTTTGGACATATTTCCAAATTGCTCTCTCCAGAATGGTTGAATCAGTTCACAGCTCCCCAAGTAGTTCAAGAGTATCTCAATTTTCCCACATCTCCTCCAACTTTTCTCACGTTCATTTTCTGTCATAATAGCTAATCTTCTAGATGTGGGCTGATCATTCAGATTTGTTTTAATTTGCATTTCTCTAATTAAGAGTGATCACACTCCACTTAAAGAAAGCATATCCACCAAGAGCCCATTCATAAGCCTTCTCTGTACTATGAATCCTGTGATATAAAGTGATTATCTCTAGCTGAAAGTCTTCCCACTGGGAATCCATTTAGAATTGGTTTCCTCAGAAGGCATTTTCTCCTACTGGATAAGCTCTAAAGTCTCCATTTGAATATCTTCCCTCATTCATGATAGTGAAAAGATGTCTATCCAAAACAAATTCTCAGGCTGGCAATAAGAGATGATTACTGCCTTGAAGGCCTTACCACATTGATCATATTTATAAAGTTTCCCTCCAGTGTGGATCCTCTTCTGTTAAATAAACTAAGAGTGACAACTGTAAGCTCAGGCTCACTCATAAGGTTTTTCTCCAGTGGGAATTTGGTAATGTGCAACAAGATGGCCCCTCTGTGTGAAAGCCTTTGCTTGCTGTTTACATTCATTGGGTTTCTCTCCATCATGGTAATCTGATGTGCAGCAAGCTCAGAGTTCTGACTGAAGGTCACTCCATTCTTATCACTCCCAGAAACCATTTCTGCAGGATTACTATTTGGATGTCTAATGAGGTTTGAAGGCCACTGTGCTTGAAAAATGAGCATTTTAGGAGATGTCCATGGGACTGAATAAGTTTTTCGTCTTTAAGAAAGTATTTGCTATATTCACTATGCTAATGATAGCCATTTCCTGAGGTTATTTTCTTGTACTCAATAAGGATTGAATATTGTCTAAATTTCTCTATAGTTTCATCAAATACACAGTCACATTTTGGATTTTTATTTACCTTGATATTAGTCACATATTTCTCTCCAAATGAAGTCACAGGGAGCCTCATTCATGTATCTTTAGGGACCACATCCTTCCACAAAAAGGCTCAGCTTTGTAGACATCTCCTTCACTTCAAACCTGGCTTCAGCCTCTGAAGTAAACAAATAATGTTATTGACACAGAAATATAAGCTCTTTCCTTTTATGGCAGAAAGAAAATTTACTTTTATTCTATTTTCCCAAAGAAGACTTTTAAAATCTGAAACAAGCAGAATCAGTCTTTGGATACACCACTTTGTTATATCTGCAAGATGGTTTATTTTAGAACTAGCTTCACGAACAATAACACTGAAAGCTCACAATGGAGCTGTGATACAGGCAGGTCCGAGATTCTTATAACCCTTCACAATTCAGGCCAAGAGCTCAGAATGGAGGAGGGTCGTGACCAGTCTCCCTGTAGCTAGACTACAACTCAATCCCTGTGCCTGGGTATGCTCTGTCCTTGGGAGAAGACAGCCTTTCTTCACTGCTGTTACTAGCTATCCTTTAAATGTCACTTGTCAATTATACTTAAATTTTGTTAGTCTCAGGTAACCTTTCAGATATTCTGTTCTCATAATTTTGTAGGTAGTACCACATGGTCATTCTTGGTAAAATTTATATGCTTAGCTGAGAAACAAGATACTCTTGATAAGGGCCAAAAATGGGTTGTTTGATTTAGTAATAAAAGGGGAGGGATATATAAAATATCATTGCATTGGAAGAATCAATAAAACGTAATGACTCATTAAAAAAAGAAAGAAAGAAAGGATGAAAGAAAGAAGGAAAGAAAGAAAGAAAGAATGAATGAATGAAGATACTCTTTTTACCTCTCAACCTTAGAAAATTTCTATGGAGACAAAGAGAAAAGCACAGAATCAACAGGGTAATGATCCAAGCAATCAAAAGCAAAACGTGACAGTCAGGTTCTGGAAGAACTCAAAAAATAACATATGACAGGCTGAAAAAAAATGGGAGAAAAGAAAGGAAAGCAATGCAAAAAGAAAATAACAGCTTAAAAAGAAAAACTAGTTAACTGGAAGAAAAGGCACAAAAATCCAGTGAAGAAAAAATTTCCATGAAAAATAGAATGGAACAAATGGAAAAGGTGGATGGTCATGGAAGGTCAAAAAGTCATGGAAGAAATATATTATTTAAAAATAAAATTGGCAAAATAGAAACTAATGATTTCACAAGATATCAAAAATAATAAAACATAATCAAAAGAATGAAAAAATAGAAGAAAATATGAAACATCCTTTTGAAAAAATGACTGACCTGGAAACAGATCTAAGAGAAACAATTTTAAGAATTTTTAGGCTACCAGAAGTTATGGTTTAAAAAAAACCCTAGACATAATAAATACTAAAAGAAATTATCAGAGAAAACTGCCCAGATATTCTTGAAGAGTGTAAAATAGAAATCGAAGGAATCCAGATCACCTCCTACAATAAATCCCCAAATGACAACTGCCAGGAATGTTATAGCCAAGTTGAAGAGCTCCCAGGGCAAGGAGAAAATACTATAAGCAGCCAGAAATAAAAATTCAAATATCATAGCACCCCATTAAGGATTTCACAGGATCTGGCAGCTCCTACATTGAAGAACTGGAAAACTATGATAATCCAGAAGGCAAGGGAACTGGGTTTATAACCACAAATCACCTACCCATCAAAACTGACTATATTCTTTCAGGGGAAAGTATAGTCATTTCATAAAATAGAAGATTTCCAAGTATTCCTGAAGAAAAGACTAGACTTAAACAGAAAATTTGATGTCCAAATAAAAATTCAAGGCAAGCATAAAAAGGTAAATAAGAAAGACAAAAAGTTAAGTGCTTCAATAAAGTCAAATTGTTTACATTCTTATATAGAAAGATGGTATCTGTAACTCTTAAAAACTGTTACCATTACCATAGTAGTTAGAAGTATACATAGAGGGTTTGGTAGTAGGTTATTTAGGATGATATGTAAAAAAATATAGGGGTGAAAAAGAATTGCACTAAGAGAAATGGAAAAAGAGAAGTAAAATGGGGGTAAATTATATCACATACAGAGCCATGGAGGGGAAAAAGCTATTACAGTAGAGGGAAGGGTGAGGGTAGTGACAGGTACTACTTACACTGTACCCTCACTGGAACTAGCTCAGAGAGGGAAAAACAGCCAGAATCATTGGTGTACAGAATCCTATCTTACACTATAGAGAAGTACAAGGTGAATAAGAAAGGGGATGGTGGGGAGATGAGTAATATAATGGAGGGAGAAGTTGGGGGGGGTGATTAAAAGACCCTATAGGGAAGTAGAAGGGGAATAAGAAAGGTGGTGGTGGGAAGGGGAGGAGTGATTAAAAGGGAAACACTAGTGTGGAAGGAAAGAGAGAAAGGAGAAAGGGCAGGATTAAAAAAAGAAATCTTGATGGGAGGGAATACACAGATGATAATCATAATTGTGAATGTAAATGGGATGAATGCCCACATGGAGTGGTCCCCTTCAGCCCAGATTGCCCTGGGCTGGGACTCCAGACTTCTCCACAGGTTTGCAATTTTAAGGGGTGTTAGTAGGCTTGGACCACTGTTTGTCCTGCAGGATTTCAGGGTCTGACAGGTTGGGCTTAATTTCAGAACCTGTGAGAGCAGATGTCTGTGGGTGGGGGGTGGGGTATGCTCTTCACTTGTTGCTATGCCTCCTGCTAGCTCTGCTTCCCTCTCACCTCAATTCCCCAGATGATCTCTGCCTACATTTTGGGTTTTTCTTTCTTTTTTTTTTTTTAAACCCTTGTACTTCGGTGTATTGTCTCATAGGTGGAAGATTGGTAAGGGTGGGCAATGGGGGTCAAGTGACTTGCCCAGGGTCACACAGCTGGGAAGTGGCTGAGGCTGGGTTTGAACCTAGGACCTCCTGTCTCTAGGCCTGACTCTCACTCCACTGAGCTACCCAGCTGCCCCCTGTGGCGATATTTTTCTCTTGGTCAGAGATGATATTCCTGGTGTAATGGCACTGCTGCTCTAGTTACTCCTCCATCTTGGCTCCACCTCCAGAAGTCCTAAAAGAATTATTGAATTAAGAAATAAGAGCAGAACCTGGTTTTATGGGGGAAAAAACCACAAATGAAATAGAGTATTGATCAATTTGATTTTAAAAATAAGAAAGAAGAGTGTCAAATTAACAGTATCAAAAATGAAAAGGATTTCACCTCTAATGAAGAGGAAATTAAAGCTATCACTAGGAGCTATTTTGCCCAATTATATAACAATAAATCTGATGTTCTAGGTGAAATGGGATGAATATTTACAAAAATATAAATTCTCTAGATTAACAAAAGAGGAAATAGAATACTTAAATAATCTCAACTCAGAAAAAGAAATTGAATAAGCCATTAACAAGAATATCACCAGAATTCACCCTGAAGGGAGTGTCCCACCGAAACCCCAACAAGCAGAGAGGGTCTCCTTACCAAAGAACCAAGGAAAGAATTACTCCACTCACCACTGCAAGCCAACACAGGATCCAGAGAAAGAGTCTTCCTCCAATGTGGCTCACCAATGCAGAGAGAATGACTGAATCCTCGAGCTGACCTTTTTAAAGCAGTTTTCTCCTCACTTTCTGTCAATCCCCCACTTTATGGGAACCAATCACAGTCTTTCAATTTGCCTAGCACTGCCTAAGGGGGAGCAATGACCTTTGGAGGTATGAGCTTACTCTAGTAAGTGACTTAAAACTATCTTACTTAGTGTCTGTTAAGGTACTAAGAAGAGGTACTTAAGTTTTTGCTTGATTAATTAAAAATCCCTGATTGATAGACAATGAGAGTTTGATTCACTCTTCACACAGAATATAGTCAAATATGAGTTCAAGATGAAGCCCTTCCTGTAATCATTTCCTGTATACCCCTTCATTCCAGAATGAATATTGTTCACTACTGATCATACAACTCTTAAATACTTTATAGAGTCTAAAGGGATTTGAATGAACACAAAAGATATGATCAGGCCTTTGGATTGGGACAAAAATTGATTCAGAACTAAACTATCACTACTTTGAGAATCCTAGAAAATTAACTAAAAAGCTACTAGAAATAATTAATAATCTTAGCAAAATTATAGGATACTGTAAAATTTAAATTAATATCCAATAAGTGCAAGTATTATATTTTATAAAATTTATTAATAATCACCTGAAGTAGAGAGAAAATAAACTAAAAGAAATAGAAGTTCAAACCTAATTATAGAACAAAATGTACATGCACATGTGTAGATTCTCCTGGCTGGCATAAAGTCTGCATCCTCAACTCTGATCACGTGGAAAAGAGCTAGAGGTGGGGTCACACACAAACTTTATCTCTAAAATGTAAGGACTTAACTTTAGAAAGAAAGTGTAAAGCTGGGATTTAGAGTTCTGGGGAGCAAATCCTAATTATACAATCCCCCCTGTGATTCCACTGGAAAATGAGCATGTAGAAATCTCCCAGATTTACATGCCTCATTTCCCCATGGAATCAGTACACATAACCAACTTATATCTCTAAAGATCTTAAACTAGAGGTGCATACAATATTGCACTTTCTAAGGGGAACTTAAAATAATTTTGGAATAAGAGGGAAAATGTAAGGGGTAAAAGGGGTTTTGGTTGGATAAATATTAAAAGGTTGGTCACCAGAGGATTGAACAATTATCAGTCCCCAATTAAAGATTAACTTCAAGTAAAAAGGACTTTTAGGGAAATTTATTTACAAATGAGAAGAGGAAGTAGAAATAAGGAAATAAGAGAGAGGATAAGATAGGATAAGTAATCTAACACAGTAGGTAATTTACTCTAATCCCCTAGTTCAATCCAGGTGGATCTAATTAACCCTCAGTCATGGGAAATTCAGCCTTTATCCCAAGTCCGGAAAGCCAGAGGCTTAACACTCACCACGTGGAACAGTCTCACCAGCTCCTCCTCCAAGTCTGGTCACGAACCAGAAAAGCTCCTTCAGGTCCAGTTCATGAACCAGAAGAGAGAGCCCAGCCCACTGAGGTCTCTTTTTAAAGGGGCTTCTTTTGCATCACTTCCTGTGGCCTCCTCTTAGTTTACGTGTCCAATCACAACAGACACTTTTCTTAGGACTGCCCATGAGGCAGTCAGTAAATTCTGATTTGTAACTCATTCTAACACACGTAGGTTACTGACCACCCAAGTTGTGGGTTAAATGGAGATGTTTTCACCTTTGGTGATTAAATCTAAAGATGGGCAAGGTAGATTTAATTTCATCACAAAATAAAAGAGAAAGAGAACAAAACCAATGATTGCTAGACACACTGGCAAAAAGTCAATTGGGGGCAGTCCCCTTTGGCATAAGAGTTTACATTCAAAATGAATGCATTCAACACCCTACTATTCAATTGCACTACATCCCAAAGTTCACTCTGGATCTTTTGTGCAGTGTATGATTTCTGCAGACTTCTTTATAGCCCTCTCCAACCAGTTCACTTTCTTGATTTCAGCAAGGTAGCAAGTTTCTTATCCTAAAATTACTCTCAAACGAAAAAAATTCATAAATCTAGAATTTTATGACAATTATACAACCTCCCCCAAGGAGGATGTTGACCAATACATGGATTACCCTGGGATATCTGGCTGAGTTATGAGGTACATGAATCGTTTGCAAAAAGAAAATAAAAAACAAAACAAAACAAATGAAAAAGTAACTTCTGGGTGAAACATAAAATATCAAAGTCTCGTGTAAAAATTCTAAAGTAAGGAAAAATGGGCCTATAACAGGTCCTTGAATCAGGGCCCAATTAAAGTGATTTATGTCCCAGAAGCCTCTAGTAAGAATTATAACAATGTAGCACTTACCCAATCAGCAGCCAGGACTACAGAAATTTGCCACACCAGAAAAGAAAGAAAAGGGATTAGATTTTGAAGCAGATGAGAAATAGCATCCCCTGGTCTGATTTTACCTTTGCTCTCAGGGACAGGGGAGCCAAAATGGCAGCCAAATTTTGGCACTTTTCAGAAGTCTGGATATGGCTCAAGGGAATCCTGCATCTGAGGGTGTCAAACAGCCGCCTCCTCAAACCCCAAGATAAGTTTGAATCCCCTGTCTTGGCACAGAATCTCATCCATCCCACTGGGATTGGTTGGTGTCCTTGATCTTGTGCTTCTTGGCACTGTATAATGGCTCTTTTGTGATCTCTTCTTCTGAAATCAGACACAATTATTAGTCAAAGTCCCATAATATTAAACAATCAATGGCAGGTTTTCACAGTCTAAAGCTTTTGGGTATGCATGATATTAGGGCTAATGGATATTGTAAACTTATATTAATGCAAAATAAAAAAATATTAATTCTGGTAACATGTGCTTCAAGTACAAAAAAAAGAAAATTCAAGTACTCTATTGCATATGCAAGGAAAAACAATTATAAAATTTAAAAAAATTCAAAAATATATAGTTCACATTCAGTGACACACTGTGTTAGTGAAGGAGAGGCATAATACAAAGGTTTCTCACCCCAAAATGAGATCCATTTCCTTTTTTACCGGGCCTTGATCCACAGTGTGAGTGCACATAATTTTCATGAACAGATTTTCAAAAACAGTAGTACAGCAGCTAATGCATATTCAAAGAAGTACCAAAAAACCCCCAAATCATAAGAGCTCATTTAATGACAATAGCAAAGAAACCCACTATCATTAGGATTCACATGAGTTGCTGTGAGACTTTAAAAAATCTTTGAAGCTCTTTGAAGCTTGTCACAAGTTCTCCAGATCTAGCCAATCATTCAACCTTGGCTGAGATCATTTTAACAAAGTCTATTATTGCCATCATTCCAAAATTTGGCAAGAGCCCATAAAACAAAAAACAAATAAACAAAAAAACCTCTGTACTCCTGATGAAAACATTTTGGGTCTAAAATGTCAACAAGGATCTAGATCATTCTGGTGGAAGGGTAGAGTAAGCTAAAAAGTTACAAATATAAAAACCATCCAGGAGCCACTAGGCTCCATGGGAAAATCCTTCCCACCTCTCAGATGAGATTATAAACCATTATGGGGTAACCAAATGCCTTGGGAAACTGCCCTCCTCTGGTATGAGACTGTAACAGTGTAAAAGGCATGTCTTTATATGTACCATCCATTGCAATGTGGAGTCGAGGACTACAATATTGAAAATCACTTCAGATGTTTCATCCATTATATTTTTAATAAATGCAGACGTGGGGAATACAATAGTGCTATTGCACTTCACTTCAGCTACTAAATGGACCCTTACCTCTTGGTCCAAACAACTCAAAGGTAGGCAAATGATCAGTCAGAGGTAGTGGTGCTACTAGATATCTGAAAATCACTTCTGAATACCCCTTAAAATCAATTGAAATTTTTAGCTCATTAACTTCTCCAAAAGTTGTATACAGATTGTAACCAGTTTGATGGAATCCATTCATCATCATCTATGTGACAATTAACAAAGGCAAAAAAGTAACAAAAGGCCATTAAGGCAACATGTGACCTTGATGGATCTGGTGACAAACCCAGTATCCATAAGGACCTATGGTTTTGCCATGAAAAAAGGTTTTTCCAAATTTACTATGGGCTTTTATTATGGTATTTTCTCTAGTCTAATCATATGGAGAGATACAAATAAAGACAATGTAACAGCACATATAACAAATGGCCAAAATATAGTAGCTGAAAATGACAGTGAAATGGAACATTATAGATTAGATCAATATGATCAAAATTAAATTTTAAAGCACACAATCAGCAAATACAATATATGTGACAGGATACAGGCACTAACTTCAAGAGTCTTTTTCTCCAATTCTGATAGCTGTGTTATAGACTATTTGGAGGGGAATAAACTGAAACAGTTAATATCAATAAAGCAATGGAGTCTGAAAATTCACTTCCAGACTTTAAGGTTCCTTTGCCTCCCCAGTATCATCATACATTCAAATTCCTTTGGTCACACCTCTGGGGTTTCCCATACCCATACCCGCACTAGGCATAGTGTGGACAAACCCCATAATGGATGCGTTGCAGAGACTTGGCAGGCCACAATGGCAAGGGGGTGCAGGGAGATGAACCTTCCCTCTGAATCTCAAGATTATACAAACTAACAACAAGGTATGTAGTCAGTACACCCACGAACAGCAGTAAGAAAATACATCCTAAAATTCTGGTAAGGTTCTGGTCTTTCATAGAGTAGGCAATGCTTGCAATTCTACTTCCTGTCCACAGGTGGCGCTACCCTAGTATGCACTGCTGAAAGTTAAGATTTTTGGAAGAGTAACCTTCCTTCCCCTCCCCTCTATGGCTAAAAATGCCAGATAGCCACTTGCTTCCACTGTCACATGGGCAGGGACTACTGCTCCTCTTAATTGCTCTCCCCAGCTAGGTGGGGAGGAAGTTAAGAGGGTGGAAGCATCTCCTCAGGTAAAAGCCTTTAGGAGGCAAATTGTTGAGTAAAAGAAACACTCAGGCTTCCAAGGCAGCAGCAAGCACTCAGGTTTTAGCAATGCAATGAAAAGGGGGATTTAAAAACTCAGACTCTGCTCAGAAAATGGTTCACAAGGACCCCCAGGCAAAGTGCTCAAGAGAAGCAGACCTAGACTGGAAGCATCAGCAACAGCAATAACAATTGCAGTGAGGGGCACAGGAGCAGCAGGAGTGGGAGGAAAAGCAGCAAGGGCAGAAGAGGCTTTTAAAACTAAACTTTTTTTTGCCTATTAAAAAAATTACTCTACCAACTTAGAGAAGGGCTAGGATTCTAAATTCCCGACTTCTGGTCTCCACAACGTAAGATTTAAATTAATATCCAATAACTCCAAGAATTATATTTTATAAAGTTTATTAATAATCACTTGAAGTAGAAAGAAAATAAACTAAAAGAAGCAGAAGTTCAAACCTAATTATCTAACAAAAAGTACACACACGTGTGTAGATTCTCCTGGCTGACATAAAGCCCACTTCCACAGCCTTGATCCTAGGGAGAGGAGCAAGAGGCGGGGTCACACAAAAACTTTATCTACAAAACGTAAGGGTATAATGTGAGAAGGAAAATGGAAAGCTGAGATTTAGAGTTCTGGGGAGCAAGCACTAATTATATAATACAAAATGACCCCACATAAATTATCAGCATTTTTATATATTTCCAACAAAAAGCAGCAAGATTTAGAAAGAGAAACTCCATTTACAATCACTCTAGACAATATAAATTGTTGAGAATGTTTTTGCTCAGGAATTACATAAACACAACTACAAAACACTTTTCACACAAATAAAACTAGGTCTAAATAACTGGAAAACCATTAATTGTTCATGGGTAGGATGAGCTAATATAATAAAATTGAAAATCCTACCAAAATTAATTTGCTTATTCAGTACTATAGCTATCAAACCACCTAAAACCTTTTTCAAAGAATTAGAAAAAATTATAACAAAGTTCATCTGGAAGAACAAAAGATCAAGAATATCAAGGGAACTAATGAAAAAATGTGCAGGATAGGGACCTAGTAGTATCAGATTTTAAACTGCCTAAGAGAGAGAAGGGTGGATCAATGGAACAGACTAGGGTTAAATGACCTCAGCAAGTTAGTGCTCAATAAACCCAAAGATCCCAGCTTTTTGGACAAGAACTCAGTATTTGACAAAAACTACTGGGAATATTGGAAAACAGTTTGGGGAAGATTAGGTTTAGATTAATTTCTCACACCTTATACCAACATAAATTCACAATGGGTTTATGACTTAAACATCAAGAGTGTTTTAAGTTAATTAAGTTAAGTTAATTAAGTAAATTAGAGGAACATACAATAGTATACCTGTCAGATCTATGAATGGGAAAGAAAGGAATTTAAGACCAAATAAGAAACAGGGAACATTACAAAATGTAAAATGAATAATTGTGATTATGTTAAATTAAAAAGGCTGCATCAGTTCTCAAGTCTTTTCAGGTTTTTCTAAGCTCCTCCTTCTCATTAATGATAAAATAATAGGATTCCATTATTATCATATGCCACCATTTGCTAAGCCATTTTCCAATGGATGAGTTTCCTCTTAATTTCCTTTTTTAAAAAAACCATTCAGAGATGAATTTTATTGTATTATTTATACTTTTATCCCTAGCATCCAGCACAGTGCCTGACACATAGAAGATGATTAATAAGTTTTTTGATTGATTGACTTCACACTGTAGTCATTTCCTCATATTATACTCTTTACCCATCACTGATTTTTAATTTTTAAAATTTTATTTAAACCATTACCTTCCATCTTGGAGTCAGTACTGTGTATTGGTTTCAAGGCAGAAGAGTGGTAAGGACTAGGCAATGGGGGTTAAGTTACTTGCCCAGGGTCACACAGCTAGGAAGTGTCTGAGGCGAGATTTGAACCTAACACCTCCCGTTTCTAGGCCTGGCTCTCCATCCACTGAGCCACCCAGCTGCCCCCTTCTCTTAATTTCCAATAATTCTGTCCCCAAAAAGAGCACTTTAAGTGTTTTGTATTTTTATTATATTCAGGTCTTTTTCATTTTTGGTTTTTAATGCCTTTTAGACATAGTGCCAAATTGCCTTCTCCAGAATTGTTGAATTAGTTCACAACCCCAAAAGTTCATTTCTTTTCCAATTTTCTTACATCTTCTCCACGTTTTGTCACTTTCCTTTTCTGTCATAATGACCAATCGAATAGATGTGGACTGGTCCCTCAGACTTGTTATCATTTATACTTCTCCAAAAGATAGTGATCACCGTCCTCCTGAGAAAAACACATCAACTTGAGCACAGCCATTAGGTTTTGTTGCACTATAAATCCTTCGACATGAAATAAGAGATGATCTACAGCTGAAAGCCTTCCTACAGGGAATCCATCTGGAACTGATCTGTTAAGAAGACATTTTCTCCTACTGAACAAGCTCTGAACTCTCCATTTTAATGCCTTTCTTTCTTCATTCATGATAGGAATAAGATTTCTATCCAAAAGGAATTCTCACTTGGGAATAAGAGTTGATTTTTGCCTGAAAAGCTTACCACATTGATCATATTCCTAAAGTTTCTCTCTAGTGTGGATCCTCTTATATTAAAAAGGCTAAGAGTGGCAACAAAAGCTCAGTCTCACTTATAAGGGTTCTCTCCAGTGGGGATTTTCTGACATGAACCAACTGTGGAGCATTAAGAGAAAGGTTATCTGAAGTCATTACATTCATATGGTTTCTCTCCAGTGTGGATTCTCTGATGTGCAGCAAGATCACCCCTCATGTGAAAGCCTTTCCACACTGAACATTCATAAGGTTTCTCTCCAGAGTGGATTCTATGATGCCTAGTAAGAGAGCTACTCTCTGTGAAAGCCTTTCCACACTGTGCACATTCATAAGGTTTCTCTCCAGAGTGGATTCTATGATGCCTAGCAAGAGAGCTACTCTCTGTGAAAGCCTTTCCACACTGTGTACATTCATAAGGTTTCTCTCCAGAGTGGATTCTCTGATGTGCAGCAAGATTGTCCCTCCGTGTGAAAGCCTTTCCACACTGTGTACACTCATAAGGTTTCTCTCCAGTGTGAATCCTTTGATGTGCAGCAAGACTCACTCTGTGTATGAAAGCCTTTCCACACTGTGTACATTCATAAGGTTTCTCTCCAGTATGAATTCTCTGATGTATAACAAGATGACTCTTCCGTGTGAAAGCCTTTCCACATTGTGTACATTCATAAGGTTTCTCTCCAGAGTGGATTCTATGATGTACGGCAAGATCTGCCCTCTGTGTAAAAGCATTTCCACACTGTGTACATTCATAAGGTTTCTCTCCAGTGTGGATTCTCTGATGTCTAACAAGATGACCCCTCACTGTGAAAATCTTTCCACATTGTGTACATTCATAAGGTTTCTCTCCAGTGTGGATGCTCTGATGTGCAGCAAGACTCACTCTGTGTATGAAAGCCTTTCCACACTGTGTACATTCATAAGGTTTCTCTCCAGTGTGGATTCTCTGATGCCTAGCAAGAGAGCTACTCTCTATGAAAGCCTTTCCACATTGTGTACATTCATAAGGTTTCTCTCCAGTGTGGATTCTCTGATGTGCAGCAAGATTACTCCTCCCTGTGAAAGCCATTCCACACTGTGTACATTCATAAGGTTTCTCTCCAGTGTGGATCCTCTGATGCTTAGCAAGAGAGCTACTCTCTATGAAAGCCTTTCCACACTGTGTACATTCATAAGGTTTCTCTCCAGTGTGGATTCTCTGATGTCTAGCAAGAGAGCTACTTTCTATGAAAGCCTTTCCACACTGTGTACATTCATAAGGTTTCTCCCCAGTGTGGATCCTCTGATGTTTAGCAAGATTACCTCTCACTGTGAAAGCCTTTCCACACTGTGTACATTCATAAGGTTTCTCTCCAGAGTGGATTCTCTGATGTGCAGCAAGATCGCCCTTCCTTGTGAAAGGCTTTCCACATTGTGTACATTCGTAACGTTTCTCTCCAGTGTGGATTCTCTGATGCCTAGCAAGAGAGCTACTCTCTGTGAAAGCCTTTCCACATTGTTTACATTCATAAGGTTTCTCTCCAGTGTGGATTCTCTGATGTGCAGCAAGAGAGCTACTCTCTGTGAAAGCCTTTCCACATTGTGTACATTCATAAGGTTTCTCTCCAGTGTGGATTCTCTGATGTCTAACAAGATTACCCCTCTGTGTGAAAGCCTTTCCACATTCTTTACATTGATAAGGTCTCTCTCCAGAATGGATTATTTGATATGAACCAAACTCAGAGTTCTGATTGAAAGGTCTCCTGCCTTTATTACTCACAGAAGGCATCTCTACATGTTTACCTTTTGGATGTCTTGTGAGATCTAAACTCAAGCCATAGGTGATTCTCCCTAGGTTATCTCGATACGTAGGCATTTCAGGAGGCTTCTCATGTGACTGATTAAGTTCTACTTTTTCAGGAAAGCATTTGGTGTATTCACTATCCAGACAACAGACATTTCCTGAGGTCGATTTCATATACTGATTTAGGCCTGAATGCTGGCTGAATTTCTCTGCAACTTCATCAAGTTCACAGTCACTCTTGGGATTTTTATTTACCTTGATATTAGAATCAGAGCTTTCTTTCAAAATGAAGTCACAGTGACCCTTATTCATGCCTCTTGGAGGGCCAGATCCCTCCATAAAAAGGCTCAGCTTTGTAGACATCTCCTTAATTTCAAAAGTAGTCTCTGCCTCTGAAGAAAAAAAGAATGATATAAATACAAAATAAAAGGGAACATATACACAAATGGAATATAAGTTCTTTCCTCCGATGGCAGTAATTAAACTGATTCTTACTCTATTTCCAAAGGCCAAAATGAGTTTTCAAACTTAAAGGAGCAGAACCAGATTTTGAATACATCATTTGGTCATTAACTGCAAACTGGAAGATTTTAGAAATACTTTCACATACAATAACAATGAAACCTCAGAAGATATCCATGAAACAGTCAAGACCAAGAATTTCATCATACTTCACAACTCATGTCATGTGTAAAGAATAGAGATGTGACCTGACCAACTTCTTTGTAATTTGACTACAACTAAAATCCTGTGCTTAAGCATGCTTTGTTCACAGTACTGAACAATCTCTGTCCATTGCCCTTTCTGTCTTTCATTTTAAAGCCTCCCATTGATTAATCTTATAATTTTGTCAATCTCAGGTAAGCTTCCAGATGTTTCAATTCCCATCATTTTGGATGCACTATTACATAGTCATTCTTGCTAAAATTTATATGCTAAGCTGAGAAACAACTTCACTCTTTTTAACTCTCATGCAGCAACCTTCAAAGTACAATATAAGTTTTCTTCTTTTCTCTAGATGCAAAGATATTATGTCATTCAGTGCAGACATACTAAATATTCATCTTATCTTACAATCTACCATATATTATGTCTCCTATTCTACACTGAGTCCATAATGCATCTCTCAGGAAATTAACAGTATGATTCAGGGTTGGTCTGCCAGTCTTCAAGTCTAGCCCTCCATTCATAACAACAGATAAAAGTCTTTTGGGGTAGCAGCCCTTATACAACCGCTTTCACCTCACTCCTCTGGACAGGAGATCTTTGGGCCTTTTTTTCTCTAGCAGCCATAGTGATTCCCCCCACTCAAAACAGGAGATAAAATTTGTTCTTGGAAGCTAAATCCCTGAGCATAAGGAAGAATGAAGGAATCAGGAGAGAATAAAAAATGTGGTTCTCTTAAGGGAAAGGGGGCTTGCAAACAAGGCCTAAAGAATGGTTTCTGTTTTATTCATTGTTTGGACATATACATCAGGGCAGAGATCATGCAATCAGAAAATTCCATCTTGATTTACCTCTTGTAATATAAGAATAAAAGAACGTTCCACAACCTCCTTTATCTAGAAATTAAAGGCAGCTGGTAGTGAAGAGGTCAGAACTTGGGAGTCAGAAAAACAAATTTAATCCAGTCTGAAAGAGATGGTAAGTGGTTGCCCCAGGGTAAGTTATTTAGCCTGTTACTACAGATGTTTCAACTATGAATTGAGGACAATAAGAGTATCAAACTCACAGGCATTTTGTGAAATGAATGATAATCATCAATTTCTTTACCTAGTAGAGGACATAGAGCAGGTATTTTAAAATGCTTATTGCCTTCCCTTTCATTCCTACCACCAAGCCTGGAATTTGAAGGAAGAATGAAGGAGGAATAAGGATAAACTTGCTAGACTAGGCAGAATTAGGGCCTATGAGCTATAGTTTCATACTTCTTTTTAAATTTTATTTCCATATTGTTTATTTTTAGAAGTAAATAATCTTATAAAACCACAACCTCAGAACAAAAACCCAAATAAACATGTTGAAAATTGTTATTATATGCAATTACAGAAAAAATAAAACCACTTATTGCTAAAGTTTACATTTCTAGGACAATTAAATAAGAGTGGTAATAATATGCATCCTTGCTCCAGTTCTGATCTTATTGGGAAGGCTTCTAACTGATCCCCATTGCATATGATACTTGCTGATGGTTTTTAACAGATACTACTTATTATTTTAAATATTTATTATTGCTTTGCTTCCTATGGTTTTTAAGAGGAAGAGGTATTATATATTGTGGAAGATCTTTTCTATATCTATTGAGATAATTGCGTGATGTCTATTAGATTGCTTATTGATATGGTCAATTATGCTGATAGTTTTACTAATATTATACAAGCCTTGCATCCCTAGTATAAATTCCACATCGTCATAGAGAATAAACTCTGAGCTATCTAAGATTTTTGCATCACTATTCATTGAGGAAATTTGCCTATATTTTTCTTTCTGTTTTTATTTTCCTGGCTCATCCATCGCCATCTTATTTACATCACATCATAAATTTTATATGACTGCTTTTCCTATTTTTTAAAATCATATAAATATTAGTTAGGTTACTGCCCTATTTTATTTGCCCTTTTTTCTTTAAAAACAAACTTATTTATTAGTTCAAAAGTTCTTTTACTTTCAATTTTATTCATTTCTCCTTTGATTTTTTTGGATTTACAATTTAGTCTTTACTTGGATTCTTAGTTTGTTCTTTTTTATTATTTCCCTCTATTTCATTAATATAAATATTCATGGATATAAATTTTCCCCTTCCCCCAAGTACTGCTTTGGTTACATCCCAAAACTTTTAATATGTTGTCTCCTCAATGTCATTCTTTTATGACACATTGATTGTTTCCATCATTTGTTTGTTGACCACCCCCCCTTTTGAAGAATTAGATTATTCAGTTTCCAATTAATTTTAAACTTTTTTTTCCATTAATTCTCATTGACAAGACTTTTACTGCATTACAATCTGAAAAGGTTGCAGTTATTACTTCTGCTTTTTTGCATTTCATTGTGAAGACTTTATACCCTGGTACATGGCCTTTTGCATATTTTCCATGTGCACCTGAAAAGAGATATATTCCTTTTCCATTTCATTCTGTTTGCTCCAGATATCTATTAAATGTAACTTGTCTAAAATTTTATATACTTCCTTTCTTGCTTATTTTTTGGTGAGAGTTCTGATAAAGGAAGGTTGAGATCCCCTACCAGTATAGTTTTATTAGCATTTTCCTCCTTATTCTTCTTTAGTTTCTACTTTAAAAATCTGGAGTCTATACCAGGTATAGACATATGTTATGAACTAATATGGTCTCATTATCTATACTACCTTTTTTTAAATCAAAATGTAATTATAAACCTTATCTCTTAAATCAGATCCATTTTTGCTCAAGCTTTGTCTGGAATCATAATTGCTACTCCTGCTTTTCTTATTTGAGTAGAAGTCCAATACTTTCTCTTCCATCCCCTTCCCTTTACTCTCTGTATCCCTAGTTTCAAGGGATGAGCATGGGAGGCACTAATGAAGGCTTAATAAAGGTCAGTGGTCTTGAAGTTGCCATCTGCCTAGGTACCAGATATGGAGCAGTATGTAGGGGGTGGTTTTTCTGCACTCCCCTTTGCCCAGTTTTACATTCAATTGCTCTTTGTCCCCAGAAATAGACTCTTTCTGCCTACCTTTCAAGTTTTTTTTCCTTAGGAGCCTCACCTTACTCTGACCTTTGTTCATTCTATGATTCTAGAATTCTAGGACTCTTTTAAGGTTCATCTGAGATTCTCAGGGTAGTTCCAGCTTTTCCTTCTGCTAGGGTGCCTTCTTGGAACTGCCTCCCTCATACTTCTTAACAAAAATCATTTCTAAATACTCTTCATCTCACATGGGAAGGGGCTGCCTTGGCAGGTAGAGCGTTCCCTTCAATGGCCATCTGCAAGGAAAATCTACCTTGGTATTAACAGATAATTTGCAAACAAAAATCAGGTCTAATTAGAAGGTGAACTAGATGACCTTTGTGATTAACTTCAGGAATGTAAATCTGTAACACTATTTTAAGTTTTCACCTGAAACTACCTAAAATAGAAGAGAGATAATTTTAGGAGCAAGAAAGAAAAGTCCCAGTTTCACATTACAGAATTCAAAGACTTTTTTTTTTAATAAAATTTGGCAGGAGAACCCTGTGCAGAGATCAGCACTTCTGCTTTTTTAATCTGTGACAAAGGCTTAAAATCCTGTAATTTTGGCATGAAATGAAGATATTCCCTTAATGGTAGATTCAGAGTTTAAGGGAGGAAATGGTCCTTACCAACAAAAAGTAGATTTTGCACATTATCCAGCATCACCTCCCTGTACAGCTCTTTCTGAGAATAGTCCAAAAGGCACCACTCCTCCTGGGTGAAGTCCACAGCCACATCCTTGAATGTTATTGACCCCTAAACCAGAAAAAGTCACAAGATTTAGATCTGAGCCTGCAGAATTCATCCAATCCAGTCCTCATCAACTAATTTGAAGAAACTTAAGCACACAAGGGACTCACCCCAAACTCTTCACCTTGAAGAGTGTCAGAGCCAACTCTGGAGACTAGTCCTTCAGAGCCCAGTGGAATACTGACAAAGGCATTTTGTGTCTAAAGTGAGAATCATATTGGAAGAGTAAAGACTGTAGAAGTGTCTTACTCTGAAATGCTTTTCTCTATGGAATTAGGGAGAGGGTATGTGCTCTCTGAGGGAGACAGGAGATTCTGTGAAGAATGTGATCTGAAATCTCTCCTCATCACAACTGTCAGAATTCATCTAGTAAGAACATTGTTTGAAGTTTGTGAGAAGGAAGCAATTACTGGGTATTCTGGGGAAAAATATTACCAAAGATCAATAAGGTGAAAACAAAGATAAAGGAATTCTCTACTTAATTTCCTAAAAGGTTAAAAGATTTCTATAATAAAGAGAACTCTAGAATTATATGGGATCAGACTCAGATTCTAGCTAAGTGAAGAAGAGCAGCCTTTTGTTGTTATACTGAGCGTTTGGCAAAACACTGGGTATGATGTGCCAAAACATTCCATTTTTGCTTCATGATGAATGTCATTTATTATTGACATATTATTATATGTCATAATGTCATTTATTAATAAAAAATATTCAGTCATTTTATATTTAGTTTTGGAAGAGTAAATGTGATGAGGAAAGGAGGGGGTGTTCATCTTTAAAAAACACCACATTTGATTAACTGGGGTTGGGGACTGAGCTCATTCATAAGAAAGGCATTGACTACAATGACTGGAATTCTCAAGAGTCAGAATTTCTTCATTTTAAATTAATTTATTAATTGTCTGGTCATTTAATGTGGCCACTTGTACCTCTCAATATAAAAGAAAGAAAAAAGGTAATTACTCTATCACTGGTGTCTTCTCTTTATCTCTCTCTCTCTCTCTCTCTCTCTCTCTCTCTCTCTCTCTCTCTCTATCTATCTATCTATCTATCCACATATAGTGGTGCCTTCATACATGAGCATCTTAAATTACAAGCAATTTGAGATACTGCAGTCACAATCGGGATTTTTTGCTTTAATTCATGAAGAGAAATTTTAATCACAAGCTTCCCCCTGTGTGAGGAGCCCAAGATGGATGAGGTAATCAGTACAAGTGAGATTTAGGAAAGGTTGAGGATTTGGGAAAAAATGAAACAATTTATTGAAAAGTCAAACCCAGAAAAATTTTCAACAGGTCCTGCACTAGAGCTATATAAAGACACTTGTTTCACACATTATCAAAACATTCTGAAAGGGAGGAAGAAACAAATGTAAGGGTAAATAAAGGAGTTTAACCAAGTGAGGAGAGCAGTTGAAAAGAAACTTTAATGTTTTTTTTAAACCCAATACAATACTGTGTATTGGCTCCAAGGCAGAAGAGTGGAAAGAGCTAGGCAATGGGGGCCAACTGACTTGCCCAGGGTCACACAGCTAGGAAGTGTCTGAGGCCAGATTTGAACCTAGGGCCTCCTGTCTCTAGGCCTGGTTCTCAATCCACTGAGCTACCCAGCTACCCCCTACTTTTTAATTTAAGAAAGAAGTACAGATAGAAAGAAAATAATGTAAGATTTAAATTAATGTGCAATACTTCAAGTATTAATTTAATAAAGTTTATTATCTGACAAAATAGAACCATGTAACTATGTTTTTCTACCTCCTCAAAATTCCAACTCCACCAAAGCCACCAACAGGAAGGAAAGAGAACTAGACACAGAACTCCATCCAATTTATATTGTCTACATCAGCATGTAATGACAGGAAGTGAGTAGGGTGCTGGGAATAGTAGTTTTGCTGGGGATCATAATTTTTAGGGTAACGGATTCAAATTACACAATCCTCCCTGAGATCCTTTGGAAGACTAGTCTCCCCAATGGATCTTGTAAACATAACCAAGTTATAAATTACAATAATTTGAGGATAAAAGGGAAAGAGAACAAAACCAATGATTGCTAGGCACATTGACAAAAAGCTAATTGGGGGCATTCCCCTAGACATAAGAAGATACATACAAAATAAATGTGTTACAACCCCCCACAGTTCAATTTCACTACAAACCAAAGTTCATTCTGGATCTTTCCATGCAGTGTGAGGTTTCTGCAGGCATTCTCCAAGCAGTTCACTTACTGGATTCTGGGAGGTAGCAAGTTTCTTATCCTAAAATTACTCTCAAACCAGAAAATCTTTTATAAAATTAGAATTTTATGACAATTATACAATTTCCTCTGAGGAGGGTTTTTACAAACACATGGTTCAACTCAGGTAGCCACTGAAGCTCATGGCTTTCAATCTTGGCTGGAATGCTCCCTCTTGGGGGTCATTTAGGGGTACCACACCCATTAACTTTCCCACCTCTTGTATAAGACTATATAACCCATCATGGGGTAATCAAACTCCTTGGGGTTGCTCCCTCCTTTGGTATGAGACTGTAATAGCTCTAAAGGTATTATTTGTCCCATCCATTGTATTTTGGAGGCGAGGACTACAATAGTGAAAATTACTTCACATTTTTATAAATGCAGAGGTGGGCAATGTTTAGGGGTAACATACCCCTTAGAAAAAACTTTTCCATCTTCTGGATAGATGTTTATATGTCTCATCCACTACATTTTTATAAATGCGGAGGTGGGGAATATAATAGGCAATTTACTTGATAAGGTCCTTTAAAATAAATTTATTTTTTTTACATCATTAAATTTTCCTGGAGTTTTACAATAGTATTTTCTTCAGTCCAGTCATATGGGGAGGCACAAATAAAGACAATGTTACAGAATATACAACTAATAGCCAAAATACATTAACTTAAAGTGACATAGTGTAACAATTTAACAAACAAAATAAAATCTTAAAACAAGCAATCAACAAATACAATACATGTGACAGGACAGAAGCACTGAATTTAAGTTATTTTTTCCAATTCTGATACAGAGACTTCCATAAAACAATGGAGTCTGAAAAGGCTTAAAATCCACCTCTAGAATCTTGAAGGTACCTTTCTCCTCCCCAGGATCATTATCCATTTAGGTTCCCTTTGTCACAACTCTGCTTTGCTGGACATAGTGTGGAGGAATCCCATATTGGATGTACTGTAGAGACTGAGTAGGCCAGAATAGCAAGAAGGTGTAGGAAATTAATGTGTCCTTGCAAGGACCAGTGTACCCAGGAATGGTAGGAAGAAAAGACACCCTAAAACTGGGAGTCGTTTGAGATAGGTAATGCACCGCTCTTTCATAGAGTGAGCCATGCTTGCAATTCTACTACCTGTTTGGAACAGTAACTTTCCTTCCCCTTCCCCCTAGGGGTAAAACACCAGGGAGCAGCTTGGTTCCACTGCCATACTGACAGGGAGTGAAGAGGGATTGCCTAAGGGAAACACACTGGGGCTTCCAAGGTAAGCAACAAGCAAGCACTCATTTGTTGGAAATATAAGGGAAAGGGGGATTTTATATTTTCCCAGCTTGTTTGGAGAGTGGCTCCAAGAACTTCCAGCTTCTCAGCAGCAATCATCATCAGCAACCACAATTAGCAGCAGTAGTATCAGCAGGAGCAGCAGCAGCAATGGCTCTGTAATGACCACCCAGGCAGGGAGGCAAGATAGGCAGGAGCAGGCAGCTGGGACCACCCAGGGAGTTAGTAGCAGGAGGCAGGATCGCCAGCAACAAGTGGCAGCTCAGAAGAGAGTTGGGGGGAAGAGGATGGGCAAAAAAGCTATGGCAGGAGAAATGTGGTTTCTTTTCAAACTAATCTACTCAAAGAAGATTAAGGGTTCTGAACCCCACTTCTGGTCACCATAAATGATTTAAAATTAATCTGCAATATTTAAAGTATTATTTTATAAAGTTTATTATCTGACAAAATAGAAACCACATAACTAAGTTTTTTCTGCCTGTTCAAAAGTCCTGTTCCACCAAAGCCACCAACAGGAAGGAAAGAAAACTAGACATAGAACTCCATCCAATTTATATTGTCTACGTCAGCATATGACGACAGGAAGTGAGTAGGGTACTGGGAATAGTAGTTTTGCTGGGGATTGTAATTTTTAGGGTAACATTCTAATTACACAAGAGAAAAGAAAGATTATTCATCTTATACCCAATAGATATACCTAAAGTTCCTAATGACAGGAAGTAAGAGGTGTGCTTGGAATAGTTTTGCTGGGGATTGTAATTTTTAGGGCCACAGATTCAAATTACATAAGAGAAAAGAAAGATTATTAATCTTATACCCTATAAATATACCAAAAATTCCTAATATTGCCTAAAATTTCTTAAAACTACCCGTCTTCTGAGGACAGTTTCTTCTGCCTGGCACACCAAGCCTATCTAAGCTACTCCATCTATAAATTATTCACTAACTACCTAACTCCCTAAAATAATAAACAGCCACTACTCACTCACTCCTTCAATCAGTTTTCTATAGCAGCCCAACCGTCAGTAGCCAACTGCCAGTAGCCCCTTGTCTCAGAGACAGACCTCCGGCTCTCTCAAGATCCCAGAGCCAAAAGACTCCCAACTCTCATTGGCAGCTTCCTTTATCTCCTCACTGACCAACTGTCCCCCCTAACTTCCTGTCAGAGAATAGGCTACTTCCTTTCTTCAGGCTTGGTCTCAGTGTTAATGGAATCTTCAACTATGGCTCAGTGACTCCTGTCATTTCTAATCTATTTAGAAACCTGCTCTCTAGCCTCTTGAGGAGACAGAGGGAGAGACTAAGAAAATTCCTTTAACACAAATTTCCATGGAAAGGTTTTTGTTGAAATGGTCTCTAAGTAAAATCGAGGAAAATGTGGAAAAACAGCCAAAATTCAATGAAGAAAATGGTGATAATTAAGTAAAAAAATAGCAATTAAGTTCAGCAATAGTTATATTATCACAAGTAATGTGTAAGGTCAATTTTGCATTTAAATGTAGTATTATGTGTGTAAAGAGTAAGTTATGTTAAGCGTTAGCACACAAAATGAAAACCTTTTCTGCCAGCATCTTCACCTGAACTTGAAAGTAAATAACATTTCATAAGCAAGTTTATTTCTTTACATTTGTTCTTATTATCTACAACTATGTTCATTTGTTATATATATATATATATATAAAGTACTTTTGATTTAAAAACATATAAAACAAAAAATCGGTGTGTCTTTTGGGGGTGTAATAGATTAATTCTCAGATTCATAAATAACCTCTGAAGAGGGGATTTAGGAGACCTCAAGTCCTCCCTCATTACTTCTTCACAGGAGAAGCAGGTCCATGTCCATACAAAGGTGTCAATCCAAGCTTTCCCCAGCCTTGTGGCTGGCCCAGCACACTCTCAAAATGGGTCAAAGTTCACCATGGCTAGCCAGACCTACCCTTAACCCATTTATCACAACAATAAAAGGGAGGCTCTGCCCCAAGTTTCATAACCTCAGGGGAAGGGCACAATAAGTCTGGAATTTTGACCTTAGTCAGGCTAAAGGGAAATTTATTCAACAAAAATATCACAATTCAACCTTTATTTTCAAAAAGTTTATTTATAAAGAACAAAGGATCTAAGCCTAGCCCTGCAACTGTGGAAACTTGGGAAATGAGGGTCAAGAGAAGTTAAGAGGCAGACTGAGGAATACCTGACAAGTCAGTGGCCAGATCTAACAATAATAGGCTCCTTGGCTGGACTCTTCTACTTTTCCATATTGTTCCATGGAAAACCCAGGCTATGCCTAGTATTGGATGCTCTTCCATTTTACCACTTCCTGACCCATTCCCTACTTTTCAGCCTGGAATGCCCCTGGGACACCCAGGGGAGGAATAGTGTGAGGAAAGGCCTCAAGTTTCCAAGCATGGGAGGACACAATTCCCCACCTGAAACCCTACAGGGGCCATTCCACTATCCTCTGCACCTATATGGGGGCTATTCTACTCTCCTGCAATGGCTTTTTCCAACCCTATGGCTATACTACGTAAACACCTTCATGTCTTGAAAGGAATGGGTCTAAGCTGCAATTCTTTGCGCCAGAACCAGCATTTCCTCTCACACAATAAAACTCTCTCCACAACAGTAGGAGGGGCAGAGAGCAACCACCAGATAAGGCCCAGGGAAAGGGCAGCCACCCCTACTAGCGGGGCAGCAAAAGGTCCTCATTCAGATATACCTAGAACCAGAAGGCAGAAAGATCTCAGCCCCAAAGGAAAGCAGAGAAATACAGACTCAAGGGGAAGAATGCAGAGACCTCAGTTCCAAATAGAACAGTTTCTTGTTTTGAACTTGCCTTCTCTTGATGGATTCTAGTAGTCCTCACTGCCCCACATGTCCTACCTCTGTACTCCCAAGATCACAGCTGTCCTCCAATGGCACCCAAGGCCAGCACCTCAGGACCCTGCCTGCCTCTCCACCCCAGGCTCTGCCCTCTATTATCTGAAATGCTACAACCAGCAGAATGAGCCCTTTTAGCCCTAGACTCTTCCCAAACATCTGCATCACCCCAGTGCTTGATATTCTACCTGATCAGCGACCTACAAAGCTGGTCACCCTGAGATCTCCACCCTTATCCTCCTCCTTCCCTCTCCCCTTATTCCCTTGCTCACTCTTAAGTATCAGGTGACATTGGGCTCTCTCTTGTCTCTCACAAGAGACTCTCCATCTTACGAACTTTGTATTTTCCCTGCCTCCTCTGCCTCTTCCCCCAGCCTTCACTGCTGTCCCCTCTAGTCTCTGCCCCCTGAATTCACTGGATTTCTTCACGTCTGGACTAAAATCTCATTTTCTTTGTCAATTCCAAGAGGGGAGAGGGAGGAGAAGGGAGATAACATCAATCATATAAATTTCAAAAACTTATGTGTAAATTTGTTATAAAATTCTCATCTTCTGCAGAAGCCTTCATGAATCCATCTTCATTTGATTTCCTACATTTTCTCTCATACATATCCAAAGGAAAACTGTTTTCCTGCCTTTATATTATGAATCATCAAAGAAGTGATTACATATAATCCTTTAGAAGGGTAAAGGTAGGAGGCTGAAGCAGAATCTATTGGGCTACATCCAAGACAAAGAAAGCAGGAGTAGCAATCGATCTCAGACAAAGCTAAAGTAAAAATAGATTTGAGTAAAAAAGATAAGGAGAGTAATTACATCTTGATATAAGAAGTATAAATAATGAAGAAATATCAGGGGGAAGCTGGGTAGCTCAGTGGATTCAGAGCTAGGCCTAGAGATGGGAGGTCCTCAAATCCTGCCTCAGATACTTCCTAGATGTGTGACTCTGGGCAAGTCATTTAACCCCCATTGCCTAGCCCTTATAGGGTTAAAAAAAAAAAAAGAAAAAAGAAGTATCAGTACTCAACATATATGCACCAAATGGTATAGCATCCAGATTTTTAAAGGAGATTAAGAAGGAAATAGATATTAAAACCATATTAGTGGGGGACCTCGATCTTTCCCTATGAGAACTAGATAAATTGAACCAAAAAATAAATAAGTTGCAAGGGAAGTGAATGAAATGTTAGAAAAATTAGAGCTAATAGATATCTGGAGAAAACTTAATAGGGATAAAAAGGAATATGCCTTCTTTTCAGCAGCACATAGTATATATACAAAGATTCACCATGAATTAGGGCATAAAAACATCACAAACAAATGTGGAAAAGTAGAAATAATAAATGCATTTTTTCAGATCATAATATGAAAAAAAACCAATTAATTAAATATGCTTGTGGAGAGGCAAATTTAAAATTAGAAACTTAATAACCTAATTCTTCAAAACTTGTTGGTCAGGGGGCAGCTGGGTAGCTCAGTGGATTGAGAACCAGGCCTAGAGACAGGAGGCCCTAGGTTCAAATCTGGCCTCAGACACTTCCCAGCTATGTGACCCTGGGCAAGTCACTTGACCCCCATTGCCTGGCCCTTACCACTCTTCTGCCTTGGAGCCAATACACAATATTGACTCCAAGACGGAAGGTAAGGGCTTAAAAACAAAAAGCAAAACTTATTGGTCAAAGGACAAATCATAGAAACAATTACTGATTTCATTGAAGAGACTGATAATGAGGAAACCACATATCAAAATCTATGGGATAATGCCAAGGCAGAACTCAGGGGAAAATTTATATGTCTAAGAGACTATATCAACAAAATAGAGAGGGAGGAGATCAAAGAATTGGGCATGCAACTTAGAAAGCTAGAAAAAGAAGAAATTAAAAATCCCCAGATAAAAGCTTAATGGGAAATCCAAAAAATCAAAGGAGAAATGAACAAAATTGAAAGTAAAAGAACTATTAAACTAATAAAAAAGGCTAGGAGCTGTTACTTTGAAAAAACTAATAAAATAAAGTACTGGTCAAACAAATTTTAAAAAAGAAGAGAATCAAATTAGTATCAAGGATGAAAAGGGTAGGAATGTGAAACCCTCTACCCCCTTTTATGATTATAACTGTATTAGCCTTTATGATTATTTTTATAACATAATCATTAGTTTTGAGTTAATAGTTAAGTAATACAATTAGCCTTCTATGATTAAGAAAAATACAGTGTTGCCTTGACACACGAGTTTATTTCATTCCATGGCCAGGTTTTTACCTCAATTTGCTCATGTATCAAATTGATTTTCCTCATTTTAAATGAATGGAAATTCAATGAATCCATTCTGGCCCCCCCAAAAAAACCACATAATTTTTTGTTTTATATGCTTTAAAATGTGAAAATGTTTACTTTATTAACAAGTAAATATATTTATAGATAAGAAATAAACTTGCTTATAAAATGTTCTTTACCTTCAAGGTCATGTGAAAATGCTGGCAGAGGTGGTTTTCATTTTGTAGCTATCCCTTAACATAACTTACTCTCTACACACATAATGCTACATTTAAATTCAAAATTGGCCTTACATATTACTTATGATATGTAACTTTATTGCTAAACTTAATTGCTATTTTTTTTAACTTTACTTAATTATCATCATTTTTCTTCATTGAATTTCTGCTGTTTTCACACACTTTCCTGGATTTCACTTAGAGGTCATTTCAACAAAAACCTTTCCGTGGAAGTTTGTTTCTTCCTCCTTTTCAGAACGTTTGGATAAGGTGTGAAACAAGTGTCTTTTCACAGCTCCAACACACAACCTGTTGCAAATTTTTCTGGGCATGTCTTTCCTTTTTTAATTGCCAAACTTTATTTGGGTTGTACGTGTTATACAAGCTGCCACCTAAACCACTGTGTGACAACTCCCCACCTTACCCTTCCTTCTCAGCCCCCTGAGAGGAGACTGAGCACTCTCTCCCTTCTGGCCTCATTCCTTGTCTTCCTCTTTCTTCTCCTTTTGCCATCCTCAGGAGCCTGTAAGGCCAGGGAGCTCATGGCATTCCAGATAGCCTCACTGTTGGGGTGTAGACCTGGAAGATATAACCTTTAACGACTCCTTCTGTTTTAAAATACTACATATTGTCGATGTACTACGATAGTATTCCTTGGTCAAGTCAGAAACACACACATCTCACTCTTGTTTTTCAATGATTTCTTACTTTAATTTCATTGACATCAATCTTCTTTTCCTCTCAGCACTGCCCTTGGCACTTTTTTCTTAGGACCCATGGTTAAAAGTTAAGAAATTTGCCCCAAAAGCTGTCAATAAAGAAAAATAAAGAAGAAAGCAAAAGCAATTCAATGCAAAGGCTTGCATGGACAGATAAACACTGAACTAAATGAGATAGGCTTGTGTAACTTCTGAAACCAAACGTTCAGCAGGCTCTGTAGTGGAGTGTAGTGGAGGCTCATGATCCAAATATCTTCTTGTGACTTTAAGCAAACAATCCCATTGATGCCTGCTCATATCTCAAATTGCTCGTGACTGGAGGTGCTCTTGTATCAAGGTACCACTGTAAGACTTAGGGTGGTGTGAAATCTGGCTGACAGGCACCTTAAGCCTGTAAAACAAAAGTTCCTACCAAGCCCTCCACACCCTGCTATATGTACCGAATAAGAAAGTCAGGAGTACAGGGTGCCCATCTCCTAGGTGCAATGGCTTAGGTCAGATATCCTGACCTACCATCCTGAGCTGTAGGAGTTGACTGACTCCTGACATGGATAGGAATTGTCAGCAAAACATCAGAGCCTGACCTCTTATTGCAGAGGCCTTGGAAAGGGCAGTCATAATAACAGTTATTAGTTACCACCTATAGTGATGATTCCTGTACAAGCTTATTCAGCACTTGGTCACTAATTAAGATCTGCCCATGTAGAAGATTTCTGTTCATTCTATTTTAATTTTAATCTTAACTGTTTTTCATCTGACACTGTGTCATCACATTTCTGTGCATAAAAAAAGGCCATCTCCTCAGGCTTGGGGTCTTTGGTCTAGGTCTTTTGGTCTAGGACCAGAGTCCGGCTTTCCTGCAAGAGCGCCCTCTCTCAATCAACCTATTTATTTTTGGCTTGCAGATTTTGATTCTCTTATTAATGTTTCTGCTAATAGAATTTTCCCCACAAGGGTGATCTCACCTCTGATGAAGAAGAATTTCAGGTAATTATTAAGAGCTACTTTGCCCAACTACATGGCAATAAATAAGACAATCTAGGTGGAATAGTGAATATTTACAAAAATATAAATTGTCTAGATTAACAAAAGAGGAAATAGAATACTTAAATAATCCTATCTCAGAAAAAGAAATTGAACAAGCTGTCAAGGAACTCCCTAAGAAACAATCCCCAGGGCCAGATGGATTCACAAGGGAATTCTATCAAAAATTTAAAGAACAAATAACCCCAAATACTATACAAATTATTTGACAAAATAAGCAAAGGAAGAGTCTCACCAAATTCTTTTTATGACACAAGTAGTATACTGATTCCAAAGCCAGGCAACCAGAAACAGAGAAAGAAAACTATAGACCAATCGCCTCGATGAACATAGATTCAAAAACCATAAATAAAATATTAGCAAAGTGAGTTCAGTAAGTCATCAAAAGGATTATTCACTATGACCAGGTGAGATTTATATCAGGAATGCAAGGATGGTTTAATATTAGAAAAACCATCCACATAATTGACTATCTCAATAACAAAACCAACAGAAATCACAAGATTATCTCAACAGATACAGAAAAAGCCTTTGGCAAAATACAACATCTATTCCTACTGAAAACACTAGAAAGTATAGGAATAGCTGGGCCCTACTCAAAATAATAAACAACACATATTTAAAACCATCAGCAAGTATCATCTGCAATGGGGACAAATTTGAAGTTTTCCCAATAAGATCAGGAGTGAAGTAAGGATGCCCACTATGACCTCTATTATTTAATATTGGGCTAGAAACACTAGCAGTAGTAATTAGAGAAGAAAAAGAAATTAAGTTAGGCAATGAGGAATATGATGGTATGCTTAAATAATGCTAGAAAATCAACTAAAAAGCTAGTGGAAATATTGACAACTTCAGTAAAGTTGCAGAATACAATATAAACCCATATAAATCATCAGCATTTCTATATATTTCCAACAACACTCAGCAGCAAGAGTTACAAAGAGAAACTCCTCACTCTAAACAGTATAAAATATTTAGGAATTTATTTCCCAAGACAAACACAAGAATTATATGAAAACAACTACAAAATACTTTTCACACAATTAAAATGATATCTAAACAATTGGAAAAACATGAATTGCTCATGGGTAGGATGAGCTAATATAATAATGACATTCCTACCGAAATTAATTTACTCTCTCAATGCCAAACCTGTCAAACTTTTTTCAAGTTTTCAAGAGTTTTCAAAATTTTCAAGAAACTTTATAGAATTAGAAAAAAACTATAACGAAGTTCAGTTGGAAGAACAAAAGATCAAGAATACTAAGGAAACTAATGAAAAAATATGGAAGATTGGTGGCCTAAGAGTACCAGATCTTAAACTGTACTATGAAGTACAAAAGAATAGGGTACTGGCTAAGAGAAAAAAGGATCAGTGGATCAATGGAATAGACTTGGGGTAAATGACCTCAGTAAGCCAGTGTTCCACAAACCCAAAGATCCTAGCTTTTGGGACAAGAACTCACTACTTGACAAAAACTGCTGGGAAAATAGTATGGAAAAAATTAGCTTGAGATCAACATGTCACACCTTATACCAAGATAAATTCAAAATGGATAAAAGGCTTAAATATAAAGAGTGAAATCACAAATAAATGAGGAGAACATAGAAGAGTACACATGATAGATCTATGCAAAAGGAAGGAATTTAAGACCAAACCAAAAGCAGAAAATTACAAAATGTAAAATGAATCATTTTGATTACATTAAATTAAAAAGGGTTTGTACAAACAAAACCAATGCAACCAAAATTAGAAGGAAAGCATCAAACTTGTAAAAAAATTTTACAACAAAACTCTCTGACAAAGATCAAATTTCCCAAATATATAAGAAAATAAGTCAACTGTACAAGAAATCAAGTCATTTCCTAATTGACAAATGGTCAACAGACATGAATAGGCAGTTTTCAGATAAAGAAATCAAACAATTGATAATTACTTGAAAAAGTGTCCTACATCTCTTATAATTAGAGAAACGCAAATCAAAACAATTCTGAGGTACCATCACACACCTAGCAGAATGATCAATATGACAGTAAAGGAAAATAAATGTTGGAGGAGATGTGGGAAAATTGGGACACTAACAAATTGTTTGTGGAGTTGTGAATTGATCCAACCATCTGGAAGGCAATGTGGGATTATGTCCAAAGGGCTTTAAAAGACTGCATGCCCTCTGATCCAGCTATAACAGGATGGGGTTTGTGTCCCAAAGAAGTAATAATGATAAATACTTGTACAAAATATTTATAGTTATGTTTTTTTGTGGTGGCAAAAAATTGGAAAACGAGGGGGTGTCCCTTGATTAGGAAATGGCTGAACAAATTTTGGTATATGATGGTGATGGAATACTATTGTGCTGTAAAGATTGATGATTTGGAGGCTTTCCATATGAACTGGAAGAACCTCAATGAACTGATCCAGAGTGAAATGAGCAGAATCAGAAGAACATTGTACACAGAAAGTAAAACCCTGTAGAAAATCCAATGGAATGGACTTTGCTACTAGTAGCATTGCAACAAGCCAGGACACTCCTGAAGGATTTATGTAAAAGAATGCTATATGAGAGAAAGAACTATGGGAGTAGAAATGGAAAAGCAAAACATATGACATCATTTATACATGTACATATGGGTATGTGATTTGGGGTTTAGGCCTTAAAAAATTGCTCTATAGCAAAAATGAATAATATGGAAATAGGTATCCAGTGACATTTGTACAATTCAGTAGAACTGCTTGCCAGCTCTGGGAGGGGGAAGGAAAGAGGGGAGGGAAAGAAAATGAATCATGTAAAAATGGGAAAAAATTTTTTAATTAACAAATTAATTTTTTAAAAGACCACTCTGTTCCAAATATAAATAACATGGAAATAGGTTTTGAGCAATAATATACATGTACAACCCAGTGGAACTGTTTGTCAGCTCCAAGAGAAAGGAGAGATGAGGTGAGGAAGAGAATACAAATCATATAATCTTGGGAAAATATTCGAAATAAAAAAATTTTTAAGTTAAAAAATAAAGGAACCAAAATAAAAAATATTGAGAAAGTAACATGTTATATAATCCTATTAGGTTCAAGGTAAATGATTTTAATAGGAAAAGGAAAGACGTAAAGTTTCTGTATGTTAAGTGCATTCTAAGTTCCTGATAGTTGAATATTATTTGAAAAGCAGACCTTTTAGTCCTCCCCTGGAATTCCCATTCTTTTTCTTCTGTTAAAAACACACCTTTTCCTGTCTGTGCCCTCACCTGATCTCATCCTAAACTTCTTCCAAAGCCTCCTTGAGCTGTCCAAACCTCAGAACCTGAAAGTCAGGAGCAGAGACTGTCCCTGGGCCATTCCAGGAATGGTGGGACACACAGCCATCCCCCTCTGATGGAGGGTGTCACACTGGAGGGTGGAGGAATAAATGACTGCATTTGGCCCTGTCTGGAACCTGGGCTGGCTCATCCTGGCAGGGGCTACAGAGGCCCTGGAAAACCCCCAGAACACAGTTGGGGATTGTGGGTGACCTTTGAGGTCACACTGACAGCAAGCAGTGATGGCGCCCCTGGAGGCTTGGAAAAGACAGAGGTCTTAGTTGGGCTGGATTCCAGCTGTGGGGAGCTTGGTCAGAGCTGGGGATGGACTGCACTCACCTGGGAAGGGGGCCTCTGGGTTCCAGGGGTCATTCCCTCTGGCTCCAGGGTCTCTACTTGGCTCTGACTGTGGTCCTTCAGGGGAGTCGGCTGTCCAAGGTGGGGAGACTTCCTCTTTGTGCACCTGTGGGGAATTAGAGAGGGGGAGGGCTCAGAGGAGCTCCCAGGGCCCTTCCCCTGGCCTCAGAGGAGACTCTTCCCCACAGGAGGGGACAGGGAGCCTCAGCCTTGGAAAGGACCTTGGACTGGTCAAGAAGAAGCCTCCCCACCCCCTCTGCTGCTCTTTGGCTTCATTCCATTCAGAAACTGCATTGGGTGCACAGGGTGGATTAAGGGGAACTGCTAGGAGAGGTTGGTTAATGGGGGGGTTGGAGCCACTGATGGGGAGACCGGCATCAGGTGGGGGTGGGGGAAACATGTTGGCATTTGTTCTGTGCCAGAAATCAGAGCTCTTTCCATAGCATGTTTGCACGGGCATCCCCCCTCCCCCTCCCCCCACTCCAACCAGGCTCATGTTGGCTGCTTCTCCCCTGGGACTTTTGGGGAAAGGGCCGGACCAGCCCCGCCCCCATCCAGAGACTGCATCCTCCCTCTCCCCCAGCCGCCTCCTAGCTCCAGTGCAAGAGAAAAAGAAGGGGGCGGAGAGGGAGACCGTTCTTTTCTCTGGAGATGGGCAAAGCCCTGCCATGGCTCCTGGTCCAGACAGAGCTGCACCCACCTGACACCGGCACTTCTTTATTTGTCCCTTTTCTATAGTCCTTTAAAGCGATGAACAGACACTAACACAAACACAGACCTCCCCCTCCCCTGTCCCCCCCCCCCCCCCAGTCCCTGCACTGCCTCTCTGGTTCCACGTGTACCGAGTTTCCCCCTTCCCCCATCCCATACCCTGACTATCAGGCTCTGTTACCGGTAACTGGTCCACCCGGGGCTCCTCCCTCCCCAGGAATTAGGGAGCAGAAACTCTCCACTGCCGAAGCCCCGGCTGCAACTTTTGCATTGACTCCTTCCCTTCCCCCTTTCAAGACAAAAGCCAAAAACCCAAACTTGTGAGCCCCCCCAGGAACAGAGACCACCTTCAAGAGATTCCCAGCATGCCCTGGGACTGCACAAAGGGAGGTGCCAAGACTTGGGTGAAGCCAGGGCCCCGGCATTCTGGGTAATGGAGTCTTCCACAATGGTAGGACCAAGGTTTGGAGGACGTCATGTCTGAGGCATTCTGGGAAATTGAGTCTCACTTTCTGGATCTCTAGGTTTGGAGTCCCGGTGGCGGAGGATCCCCGCACCAAGTTCTCCCCAGTCTTCCCGGCTGCAGCTGGTCCTTTTAGTTTCCTTTCCTGTCTGGTAGTTTTAGCTTTGATCCTCCTCGGCCTCCTTCCCGTGATATAGGAGGCGGCCATGGAAAGAAACACGGAAGCATTTCGGAGGAGAGCTCAGATCTCGGGTGAGAAGGGACCCAAGAAGCCCCGGAGCCCGACCTCCTCATCTCCGGGAGGCCCAAACTGAGGCAGACAGGCTGGTCCTTGTCCTGAATTAGGGGCGGGAGGATGGCTGGTTCCTGTGCCGTATTGATCCTAATAGCAGGGCCCTGGCCTGGGAAAGCCCCAATTCCTGTATTTTAGGAACAATTACTGTGTATTTCTCTGTCAGATCCCGCTCTGAGATTCCATCTATTCTTTGGCTTTTTGCACTTCCTTTGCCTTAAGCATCCCAAAGAACTTCTTCCTCTTTAACAGAATTTGGTGAATTCGTGAAGGGGACAAAGAGTACTTTCAGGCCTGAGAAGGAACCTTCTCATGTTCCCCTGTGTGTGGACAAGGGCTGAGGCTTGGCTGGACCATCTCCTCATCGGACATTCACCATTTAGGGGTGTCTTGGGGTGCTCCAGGGAGGGGCTGAATAAGGAGCTCCTCAAACTCTGTTAAACTGCCTGAGCAAGATCTGGGCTCTCTGGTCACTGGGGAGGCCGCTGACCTCCATGGCTGTCCCAGGGCTGATGCTGGCCTGAGCCATACTCAGATCTAACCAATAAACTGACATGTCTCATCCCAAATCACTCTCTCACATGACTTCAGTCCTACGAGGAGGAAGCAGCTGAGGCAGAGTTTGGAAGCCCAAGTTGGCCAGTTCTGAGACTCACCGATCCAGCCTAGCTACTGCCTTCCTCTCCTCTTTCTTCAGAATCTGTTTGGATTAAGCATGAAGCCATTCCAGTACCAGCAGGTTTTCTCCAGCTACTTCCCTAAAACAGGAGCACTGCCAGGAATAATCCTCACTGCAAAAGCCAGCATATATAAGCAGGGAGTAAATGCTAGCCTAGCATCTAACCGAGATTTTCTCCCTCTATCCTCCCCCCAACCCTGAGAGTGAGCTGCGCCTGTTACCCCATTGTGCAGAGAGGGAACATCAGGGAGAAGCAGGTGAAATGACTTGCCCAGGTTCATTGAGATGGGAATTGTAAAGCCCTCAGCACCGTGCCTGGCAATCAGGAAGCCTTCTCTAAATGTTACCTCTTCTTCGAGACAGATTCCAACTCCCTGGCTGGTCCGGAGGAGGAACAGCCCCCTTTGATGGTGGGGGAGTGGAGGAAGGACCTGCCTGTAACATGAATAATCTTAAATGGGATGAACTGCCTCACAGAACTCCACAGTACCCCCAGAACTCCAAGAGAGGAGGCAGTTGGGGCAGTTAAGAATGTGGGTATAAAAACAGGACACCCAGCTTGCCAAGATCACTCTTTGGTGGGACAGAGGGACCTGGGTGGCTGGAAAGGGGTAGGATTACTTCTCCTCAGTAGCTTAGTTTATCTCTAATCCAGAGAGCATCGTGGATTGTTGCTAAATACTCTTTATAGACTCTAACCAGACTGTTTCCCAAAGGCTGTGAGCACTGTGACAAAACCTTGTAAGCAGTGTCCCAGCCAATCCCTAAACAACTACAGATCTACAATCAAGATCATCTCTACCATCTTGGATTTGTTAATATTAGATTTTTAGGAGAAAGTTTAGATTGTGAGGGAGTTTAGGTAGAAATAATTTTATTCAGAGGCTTTCCCCTCTGGGGGAATAGCTATTCTGACAGCACCTTGAAGATTATAGATAGATTTTACCTCACCCTCAAACCTTGACCTTTTCCCTCCTTCCCTGTTTCCCTGAATTAATAAATCCCTTCTTTTGTTAAGAGTGTGGGAGTGAGGTGTTGTGTTTCAGGCTATATAAGCCTAATTTCATACATTACCTAAGCCTGATCTCCATCTTGGTAGATCCTGAGAGTAGTCGAGATCCAGTGATCAAGAAAGTTACTTGAAGACATCCTGATCACTTTACCTATCTTGGGCTTAGGGAATAAGTCTCAAGCAGTGGAAGTTGCCAATTTCTGTGGAATTATTCCCTTTTTTGCCAGCCAATTTAGCCCTGTGAAGCTAAGTCAGATAGCCACCATTTCTGGACAGAAAGGGATTCTGTTAATAGCAGTTACCAGAAGCTTCAACTGCCAAGGAGGGGGAGGAGAAAGAATTCCATCCACTCATCCCCCTCCCCCCCTTGCTAGAGGTTTTGCAGCCAGGGGCTTGGAGCCTGCTGAGACATCATTGCTAACTGGTCCCATTTTTACACTGGGGAAGAGGGACAGTGCAGAGGGAAGGGGGATGGCTCCCTGAGGATGGGGGACAAAGGGAACCTGGGGATCGGCTTAGAAGAGCTCCAGGGTAGTGGAAAGAGTGGGACACATAGGAGGGGGAAGGGGAGAAAGGATAAGGATGGGGTGTCTTGTCGGGGGACCATGAGGAGGTGGGAAGGGCAGAGAGGTATCAGGGTGGGGACAGTAGGTCACTCTAAACCCTCAATTCCTCTTGCTAAGCCCATGACCCCTGGATACTGGTCACTGCCTTGGAATCTAGTCCTTCTTGGTCCTGAGCAGCCCTGTACAGCTTGGCCCTCTGTCCACACTCTTCTTCTAGAGCCCAGCTTCTCTCTGTCTCTCTTCTTCCTGGGTTTCAGGCAGTATTTTTGTATCCCTCATTCCACAGGAAAGGAAATCCTCACAGCCAGCATTTCTGTGGCCCTCAGGGATTCATCACAAACACCTTACTGAGTTGATGCTCCATTTTCCAAATGAGGAAAGTAAGGCAGAGATGTAGTGACTTCTCCAGAGTCACACAAGCACCAAGTGTCTCAGGTGTGATTCCACCTCAGATCTTCTTGATTCCATCCACATTTCCCTTTTCTTCCAGGGGTTCACATGAAGGTCCTGTGTTCACAAACCTACTCTTGATAGCACAACAGAGATCGACCTTCATTTTATATGAATAAAACCATGAAATGTTCGTGAAAGAATGTTAGCCAAGCCTGTTCCATGTGTGGGATCCTGCCTGCCATCCTGCCAACTCTAACTTAGGCAATAATAAGAGGCAGACACAGAATTTGAACCCAGGCTTAGTAGTCTAAGCCAATTGAACTTGTTTTCTCTTGCACCATGCTGGTTCCCAAATATAAAACAAGGGTGAGAATGGACATGCATTTGTGTGTGTTAGGACTCTGACCATCTCCTGGGGTCATTGGATTCGAGGTGGAAGGGAAGCTACATATCACCTGGACTAACTCTTTTGTTTCACAGAAGAACACACTGAGGCACAAGGAGAGAGAAACACATGTCAAAGCCAGAATCTGAACTCAGGTGCTCTGAGTGTTCCTCATGGGGAACAGGAGGGAGGTGTATGCCTGGCCTTCAGGACTACCAGCCACCATCTTTCCTCTCTTAGCAGAGGACATCAGAGAGGATCCTGGATCAGCCACTTCCTATGTGACTGTTTCTGAGGATCCAAACCTGTTAAGTTGAGGTAGGAGGGCTGAGAGGGAAGGGAATAAGGAGGCAGATGGTAGAGGATGGGAAAAAGGGTTGGACCTTTTCTGCATGGAAAACATTTATGAAATTCTTCCTTGTGTCCAGGTCAGAGCTAAGGAAAATACAAACAGCCCAGGGAACATCAATACCAAAATAAAGACATTCCTTGGGCTTCATCAGCTGAACTTCCAAAGGAGAATAGTGGCCATTGAGGGGACTTTTTGGATGGGAAAGTTCCTGGACTGGAGAAGTGTAAGAGGGAGAATTTAGGTATTTTATAGATATGTATTTAAAGTGTGGCCGCCAGGAATCAACAATTCAGGTTGATTCTGTAATTAAATCGGACCTAAGTCAGCAACGGGTTAAGGCACTTTATTTACAATCAGGAAGGTAAAGGTATAGGAATAAAGAAAAAGGGAGAGGCTAGTCCAGGCCTGCAGAGGCCTGGACAAGAGAGAAGGTTAAAAGGCTAAATAAATTAGGCTGCAAGCCTAATGGCCTAGCAAGCAGATAGGCTACTGCCTACTTAAGGCAGAGTTTGGAAGTGGCCTAGGTAGGCCCAGGAAGTCAGCCTAACTTACCCACGTGACCATTCAGAGTAGAAGCTGCCTGAGGTCTCCTCTGAGATCAGCACCAAGTTCAGAGCAGGAACTGCCTCCACAGGAAGTAACCAATATACTTAAAGAGATAGTGTCTTTCGTCACTTCCTGTGGGTCCACCTCTAATTCAAATGGACAAATGGTAGTTTCTACATTAATTTGGACTGCCCAAAGGGCAATCCCTTGTTCTTGATTTGTTATTTATTGTCACGTGTGGGTAACTCGTCTCCCCTCCCCACTAATGGAGGTGGGAGTGACCTCATCTTAGGTAGGTAGAGTTTTGACTATAGAATGGACTAGAGCTAATTCTATTTACACAGAAGGGGGCCTCAGGGTACAGACTGACATCCAGTGTTCAGGTACAGAAATAGAGTGATTTGCTCTTAGTTGTTGTTGGCTGCACTGGAGAAGAGAAAGGACTAGGATGGCAAAGGAAGCCAAAACCAGGACTGGGCTGGGGAGGTTGAGTGGTAGAAATAGCCTGAGAGTGGAGTGAAATGATGATTTCCTGAGGCTTCCCTCCACAAGTGACTGAGGAAATGTGAACACTAGGGAGTACTGCAGAGTCTCAGGGAGCCAAAAGTATGGGCAGGATTCCCTGGTGGATACTTGACTGACCAGTTTTGATTAATTTAAGAAAAGATATTTTACCCTCTGGCTAAAATCCCTGGAGAAGGTAGAGGCAGAGAGGGGGGAAGAAAGACGGAGTCTGAGAGAGAGATAAAGATAAGATACAGAGAGTGATAAAGAAGACACAAAGATAAAGTCATGAGTGAAAGAGAGACAGACCCAGACAGAGAGAAAAAGATCTGGACAGAGAAGGAGTTGAAGAGAAAGGACAGAGAAAGGGAGAAAAAGACAAGAAACAGAGAGGTAAACACTAGAGACAGAGAAAGAGAGATGAACATAAAAGACAGCAAGACAGGAGAGAAAGAGAAAGATAAGAGACTGATAAAAAGGAAAGAGAAGGGAAGAGAGAGGCCGAGGAAAGGAACAGAGAGGTAAAGACAAGAGAGAAAGAGGGGAATGTGGTAAGGAGAGAGAGAGCTTTCTTTTTAAGTTCCTGAGTGGTCTTCCTATCATGGCCCTTGGGAAGGGAGTCAAATACGCAGTCAGATCCTGAACATTATCCAAAGCTGATTAATAGCCCATTACCAATCTATCCAACCCCAGGTTGGGCCTGGAGAGGTTAACCATCCATCTAACCTCTCAAGGGTCCTTACTTGGGCAGGTGTTAAAGGAATTGCTGACAGGTTATCAACCAAACCTGTCAGGGAGAAGGGGATAATTTACAGCAGCAGCCAGGGTGAGAGGAGTAGGTGTTCCTCCCCACTAATTGCAGCTGAGGAGACTATAGACAGATACACACTATCACTATCACTATACATCTATATCTCTCTCTACTTAATATTTCTTTAACACTTGTTTCACTCCTGGTCTTCTTGGGAAGGCTTCTAATTTATCTCCATTGCAGATGATACTTGTTGATGGTCTATTCCTGTGCTTCCTAGTGTTTTCAATAGGAATGGGTGTTGTATTTTGTCAAAGTCTTTTTCTGCATCTATAAAGATAATCATGTGATTTCTTTTGGTTTGGTTATTGATATGGTCAATTATGTGGATAGTTTTCCTAATATTAAACCATTCTTGCATTCCTGGTATAAATCCTACTGGATCATAGTGAATAACCTTAGTGATTACTTGCTGGAGTCTTTTTGCTGGTATTCTATTTAAGAGTTTTATATCTATGTTCATTAAGTAGATTGATCTGTAGTTTTTTCTGTTTTTGGTTTGCCTGGCTTTGTAATCAGTACCATATTTGTGTCATAAAAGGAATTTGGTAGAACTCCTTTGCTTATTTTGTCAAATACTTTGTATAGTATGGGGATTAGTTGTTCTTTAAATTTTTCATGGAATTCACTTGTGAATCCATATTTTTTAAAGGACCTAATGAATTCCCTCCCCCTTCTTCTCCCCTCCCTTTTTTGACCTCCCCACTCCCCTGCTCCCTTTGGTTTAACCCTTCTGACTTTCTCTTCCCTTTCCGGGTTGATTACACTGAGAGTAAGGTTTGATTATTACCTCTTAATGCTCTCTTCCTCTCCTTCTTATGGTAGTATTTATCCCCTCCCCTTCCCATGCCCTGTTTGTGTGTAATAGAATATCCTATTTTTCTTATTAACTTCTATTTGCCCACTTCTAGTCTTTAAAAACTGGTTTTCCGCTATGACCTTTTGATTTTCCTTTTCAGTTTGGTCTATCTAGCTTTTTCATGGCATCCAGCAGGTCAATTCTGGTCTACAATTTGCTTGTCATTTCATTTGATTTCTGGGATTCTTTTTCTTTTTTAATTTTTATTTTAAACTCTTTACTTCTGTGTATTGGCTCCTAGTTAGAAGAGTGGTAAGGGTATGCAATGGGGGTCAAGTGACTTGCCCAGGATCACATAGCTGGGAAGTGTCTGAGGCCGATTTGAACCTAGGACCTCCTGTCTCTAGGCCTGACTCTCAATCCACTGAGCTACCCAGCTGCCCCCCGGGTTTCATTTTCTAAGTGGGAGATTCTATCTTTTAAACTGTTATTTTCTTTTTGAACTATTTCCCACTTTTCTTGCCAAGTTTCTTCTATCTTTCTTACTTGGTTCTTAAATTCAAATTTGAGTTCCTTGACAGCTTGTGACCAATTTCCATTTTTTTGAAAGTTTGGATGTGTTTTCTTGTTTGTTCCCCTCTGCTGTCTCTTCTTTAGTCTGCTGTTTTTCACCATAGAAGTTATCCATACTTTTTATAGTAGTTGTAGATTGTAGTTCATGGGTGTTGGTGGCCATTGCTGTGTTAGTTTTTTCTTGCATTCCCAGCCAGAATTCTGAGTGAGGAGGGTAAGCAGGCTTCTGTGTATCAAGCTGCAGAGTGGTTTTTGTCCTGAAGCTATTTTTGAGTCCCCACTGCTCAGGTTTCAAACTCAAAATATTTTTTATGAAAAGGTGAGATTTGGTAAACTCTGATAATGATATGGTGTAAAAAGTTTGCTTCTCCTACAATCTGGATGCTAGATTATGAACTAAACTTTTAAGAAGGTAAAAAAATATACATTTGGAAAAAATCATGTATTTTATCTGCCAGGTTGATCATGTGTTTTAATCATAGAAAGCATTGTTTTCTGAATTTTAATTTCAGTTCTAAATCTAATTCTGAAGCATTAAATTTCATTTGGATGTTTTGTTTGCTATGCCTATGAGAATGATAAAACAGTTTGTTGTTTTTGTACAATTGTAATATTATATTGATTATAATATTATAGTTTATAATATAGATTTATAATACAAAATTATGTAAGATTCTATTATAAAATTATAATATAATACAATGTATAATAGTCTACCATATGGATAATGTTCAAAACCAATCCAAGTATTTAATTGGCTATATTTGAGAGGAAAAAATTGAAGAGATCTAGTTAAATCTCCTTGTTTCCTCATGAGTTATAAGTGCAAGGGAAATTCTTATCCTCTTCTCCATTATAACATTTCTTTGATTAGATGGACTAATTATTAGGAGGAATTAGGACTTTGTTCCAATGTATACAACTGGTTTTTTTGCATAGCATTCAGAGTTTAACCAATAAAAAAACATGAGGGTACTTCTCCAAGGGTATCATGATTTATTAATGAGGGCATGAGATTCCCCTGAACAAAAAATGAGTCTCCTTCATCAGCCCCCTGAGAATAAAGATTGTGTCTTGCCCCTTGTTTTCAAGGGAGTTGTGTCCTGTCTCTGACTAATCTGACACCTCAAACTTAAGACTTCCACTACGAGTCCTCATTGGTCCACACTACCAGAGACTAAGTGTACTTAGAGACCTCAAATCCTCTCTCATTACTTCACCACAGAAGGGTTGGACCTTAGCTCAGACCCAGAAATCAGCCAGCTGCATTGTAAGACTCAGTCCTTGGTTATAACAGACTGAAGAGTAGGAATCTAGGCCTCTACCCATTCTGTATCTTCCCCATACATTGTTATTTTGTTTGTTTGTAAGATCCTATGTGCCAGCAAACCACAAAAAAGCAAAGCAAGTATTAATTCACTGGGGAACTTCTGAAGAAATTGTAATAGATGAATGCCAAGAAATGCTAAGGAGAAATGACAAACACTGCTTGGGGGTGCAGTGCCTATGGGATCAACTTCTTGTCTCTGAGGGTGTGAACTTCCTTGCAATTAATGCTAAAGGATCTTCAATTTTCTGACTGATTACATGAAAGAAAACAAAGGGAGTCTTAATTCCTTTTTCACAGTCCCATTCCAGTCCCTCATCCTCCTGCAGAGACCCAGAAGGCAGAAGGGCCTGGGGATCCCAGAGCAGATGAGACTAGTCAGAGCATCAATGACTCCTGAAGCCAACCTTTAACTCCAAGGCATAGGGTGGGTGACATATGAAAATCCTACAGGTGTGACCCAATGGGAAAGCTGGAAATGGTACTCCAGGGTCTTAGAGATATGATGGGAGCCTGGACAAGTAGTAGTGATGTGGGCTGGCAGGGCTAAATGGTGCTTGAAAATCTTAGAAATACTTTGAAATATTTTCTTATTTGTGCTTTTAATCTTATGCTTTTTAATATCAGATAATGCAAATTAGATTGTAGAAAAGTATGTGTCTTCCTATGCTTTCCCTGTGCACTTCCTCCAGGTCAATAAGGATTTGCTTGACATTTTAAACTTGAAGAGTGGGGGGAGCATCCAAGGTAACCTGAAGGCTAACAGATGATATTATGACTTCATCCTCTTCTATAAGAGATTGCAAGACTAAGAAATGACTCCACAACACCCAAAACCCCCTTCAAAGTCTGACAAAAAGAAAGGGGTTGTGAGAAGAATATCACATAGCTGCACTGGGGATCTTTGTATCTCATCCTAACCCATTCCCTGCTTCTGGACCTGAAACAGCCCTGTCACATTCAGAGAAGGCATATTCTGAGTAAAGGCTAAGAATTTCCATGAATGGGAGGAAGCAATCTTCCAAACTCTTAGTAAAATCTAGAATCCTGAAATCCTATGGGGACAATTCCACTGTCCTCCACCCCCAGCTTTGCCCTCCATTATTTGGGAATACCACTGCCACCAGAGTGACTCCTCTTCAGATTAGACTCCTTCCAGGCTTCCAAACCACCCCAGGGCTTGATATTCTATCTGGACAGCCACCTAAAAGGCTGGTCACTCTGAGAACTATCCCCTTACCCTCCTTCGCTCTCCCTTTATTCTCTTCCATGTTCTCAGTATCTAGTGACACTGGTCTTCTTGCTTTTCCTCACACAAGCCTCTCCATTGCCTGATCTACCATTTTTACTGGATCTCTGTCTCCACCCCAAGCCTACACTCCTGCTCCCACTAGTCTCTGCCTCCTGAGTTCACAGGATTACTTCAGGTCTGGTCTAAAATCCCATATTCTTCAAAAAGCCTTTCTTGGTCCATCTTCTCTGGGTGATTTCCTATAATTTATCTTGTATTTATTTCATTTGTAGGAAACAAACATTTCTGAATTGCAGGGACCAGATAGGGCAAAGTCAAGAGACTGGACCAGATAGATGGGCTCTCTGGACTCGGACTTCCAAGAACAAGATGTAGTCTTTGATGCCACCTTCCTGCCTTGCTCCTGCCTCACTTAGCTCTCCAGCTCCCACCCAGGTGACTTGTTCTCTTCACTGGGGGCACTTTTCCTCTACCAGCCCAGGCCCTCTCCCCTGAAGCCCCTTTCTGCCCATCTTGAAGCCAACCCCTCTCAGTCTCTTTTCTCCTTGTATCTGGAGAAGCACAATCTCATCTTTCACATTCTCATCCCCCAGCACTTACCAATGGGTCTCTCTTATAGCCGGTGGGGAATAGCTGTCAAAAGTGAATTTTGGAGAGAATAAAGCCAAATGCTTTGGATGCTACCTTTGGTATTATTATAGACCTTCTTAAAACACCTTTCTAACCCCAATGCTAAATTCTCATCCTTTTTCTTTCACTAAAAATGTGACTTTTCCTCTATGCCCCTCACCTGACCTAATCCCAAACTTCTTTCTAAACTTCTCTCCCAGGCCTGACTGATATATCCAAATCCTGAGTCATGGAAGTCAGGAACAGAGAGTGTTCCTGTGCCATGCCTGGAATTGTGAGACACTCAGCCATCCCTTACTGATGAAGTGGATCATCCTCATGGGTGGATGACCAAATGACAGTTCACCTGTCTCTCTGGACCCTGGGCTGCCTTATTCTTGTCAGGGCTACCAAGGCCCTGAAAAATTCATGCAACATGGTGTATGTGAGAGCATCCAGTGTTATTCTTTGAGTTCATTCTGATGGAAAGCAGGGAAGCCCTTAGAGGATTTAGAGAGAGAAAGGTGATTGGTCACTTGGTAGGAGCAATTTCAGCCAAGCTGAGGACCCTGAAGCCACATGGGAAAGATCTGAAAAGGAGTTTTGGACCAACCAACAGAGGAAGAGATAAAATCCAGCCCCAAACTCTCAGCTCCCTGAGGCTCTGCAGAACTCCAGAATCTTTGCCAAGAAATCCCCAAATGAGGTTACAAAGAGGCAGACACATCTGCAATGACTGAACAACAACAACCCCACAACAACAACAAATACCAACAAACAGAACAGGGGATCTCTAGAAGTGGGGGACCCAAGTGTCTATCAACCACTGAACATGTGGGTCATACTCCTGAATGGACACAAACACAACCCAGGGCCTATTTGGCTGCTTCCTGGACTGCCTTAATCTGTCCTCAGCAAGTGTCAACCTTAGAAGCAGATAAGCAGCAATTACATGCTCTAGGAACCCTGGACACAAGGTCACTGACAAATCTCCCCAAATAACTAAATACCATCATACTGAGATGGCTGATGGCCCAGAGCAGGCACCACACAGTTAGCCTTGAACTCCTTTTTCCAGGCCACTTACATCTTCCTCCCCTCTACCTCCTCTCTGACCAGGGAGACTGATCTCCTAGCTCATCATTGGCCAAGACCCTCCATCTCCTCACCCTCTGTCCCTGTCCAAGCTTTTCCTGGTCCTTGAAAGTGCTAGAATCTTCTTAGAGTGCTCCCATCTACACTGCCCAGGGCTTCTCTGGACATACATGCTCACATGGTTTCTCCCCATGAGAATGTGACCTCCTGGAGGGCAGGGACTGGTTTTATTTCCTTCCTTTGCATGCCTAGAAGGTGAGCACAGTGCTTGGCACAGAGCACCCATTTGTTAAATGCTTCTTGACTTGACTTAAGAAATGGTAAAAGGAAAGGATTTAAATGGACAATTTCTGCTCTGACAACAATGCTGCAAAGGACATTCTGAGTCTAACAGGATGAAGGCCTAAAAGCCAGGCTTAGAAAGGAGGCCTGCTGCTAGTCTAACTGGAGGCCTGATTTTCCTCTGTCAGTTTTTGGTTCTCCTTTTTCAATTTTCCCATTTCTCATTGCATCACTTACTTTATCTTTCCCACTTTTCCTCTGCCTCTCTTAATTGGTTTTTGAAATCTTTTTTGAGCTCTTCCAGAATCTATGTCCAATCCATATTTTTCTTTTGAACTTTGCATGTGATTCTTTTGCTTTATAAGGATGATACTAGAAAATAGGTCTTGTTACATTAGTTTAGAGATAAGAAGTAGAGAAGCTTGCTTGAGAAAGAATTGGTGTTTCCAACAGAGTGTCAGTATCAAGTCTAATGTATTTTTTCTGTGACATTTACTCTCTCTGGGTGTGGCAGTTGGTCTCTGGCAGTTGGTAAAGTCACACACAGGGGACTCTTTCTCTCAGGGCTGGAGGAGGTAGCATCTTTGCCTCTCTCTCATTGTCTGAGGGAAAGACCTGAAGGAGCTTCATGTTCTCTTTTTCCAAATTGGGAAACACTATTGACTATCTATTGCTGTTTTTATAGATTGATTTAACTCTGAGAAGACCAAAGAAAACCCTAATTTTTGGTTTGGACTCTGAGTTTGTTAAGGCTTAGAATCCTAACTTGATTCTTGTTGAGACTCAACCAGCTAGCCTTTGTTATTTTTATATCTTGGAGGTGAAGCTAAGAATTATAAGGATAATTGTTTTAGTTTATTTAGAATAGTAAAAATTTGGTTTGGTCAAATCAGGAAGGATCAATATAGCTTGTGGACACAGGAGAAGTGGTTCTTTGTGCAACCAGGGAGTTTTATTTGGGTTAAATTATAATCTTTTAGATTTAGAAATCCTTTTTATCCTTATATATTTTCAATAAATAGTTTATTTTTATAATCAGTTCATTTAGTATGTAAATTTAAAGCTTTTAGTGTCCCCTTCTGTATCTGTAGCTTACTCTTTGTCTCCATAAAAATCTTTCGAGTTAGGTGCTTTTTTTTTTGTTTTTTGCTTATTTTTCCTGTCTAATTATTGGTAGGTTTTGGGGGATGATGTGATAGTCTCAGGGCTGAGAGCTCTGAGTGCCCCCTCCCCTGATGATTCAATTGACTCTTGAGATGCTGATAGCTTAAAGACTTGCCTCGGGCTTGGGTGTAAGCTTTTGATCTCACTCTGAACTTGATCAGGTCAGGGGTGGTCAAATTCTAGCCCCAGATTTAGGCTCAAGTTTTTGGTCTCACTGTGTACTTGATCCAGTCAGACACTCCCTTGATTACCCTGTCTTGGAGCTCTACCTGAGCTTTAGTCAAAAAGATCAGTACTGTGTAATTAGTACTATCAGCCACCTCAAACCCAGCCTGAGACTCCTGGCTTCACTCTGGGCCCACACAGATCAGCCCATTTTAGCCCTGATTGCCCTAGGCTGGGACTCTGGATTTCACAGGTTTGAAATTCCTTGGTGTATGTGTTGCTTTGGACCACTATTTGTCCTGCAAGATCTCAGGATCTGGATGTTATCTTGGACTTAGGTTTGGAATCTAGGAGAGAAGATATGGGGGTTGGAGGAGGGATGTGACTTACCTCTTGGCATGCTCTTCTCTCTTTTCTACAGCCTCTTGCTGGCTCTGCTCTCCTCTCACCTCATTGACTACCTTTTGGGTTTTCTTTTCTTAAAAGTTGTTTCACTCTGTCTCCTTGTTGGTTCTTTTACTCCTGTATTCATTTTGTGGTGATATTTTAATCTTGGTAGGAGAGAATTCTCGTGGTCTTGGCTCTGCTCCCTAACAGACACTTACAATCTTGAACGTGAGATTTCTGACATTACACAACCCCAACCCCCATCTCTCTCTCTCTCTCTGCTGCCTCAACCAAACTCATGATATATTGGGCAGTTCACCTAACAGCTCATCACTGACCCTAGTTTTATGCATCCCCTCCAACATTTGTCATTTTTTTCCTGTCATATTAGCTGATCTGAGGCGTGGGATGGTATCTGGGAGTTGTTTTAATTTGTAGTTCTCTAATGGATAGTCATTTAGAAAATGTTTTCCTATCATTATTGTTTTGATTTCTTCTGAAAATGGCCTATTCATTTCCTTTGACCATTGAACCTTTGGGGAATGACTTGTATTTATTTATATATTTATGTAAATATTCAGTTATAGTTAACCTTTTTATACAAAAACATTCATATGGAATATGAGTACAGACTGACATATACTATATTTCACTTTCTTCATTTTTTTAAAATTTGAGTTCTCTTCCACAAAAGATTAATATGAAAAAATATTTTACATGATTACACATCTTTATATATTTGAGAAAAGGGATCTTTAGCAGAAAAACATGTTGTAAAATTCCCCCCCACCCCAGTTTCCAGCCTTCCATCTAATCTTGGCTGTATTGATTTTGTTTCTACAAAACCTTTTTAATTTAATGTCATCAAAACTATCTGTTTTATCTCATAATGCTCTTTATCTCTTGTTTGGTCATAAAACAGTCCATTATTCATGCATCTGACAAGTAAAATATTAAATTCTCTTCTAATTTGGTTACTATATCACCCTCCACATATAAATCATATATCTATTTTTTACCTTATTGTGAAAAGTGCATTTATCCTTTTTGACTATGGGTACCTGGCATTTGCTTGAATTTGGGTCAAAAGTGAGGACTGTGTGAGGAAAATCATTGGGTAAATTCAGTCAAGAGAGGAGAAACAGTCAGGAAAATGGAGCAATAAGGTCAGAAACATCAAGAGATGAGGAGGGGAGAGTGATCTTCCCTGGACTGCCCCATGGGTGGCCCAGGCAAATTAGAAAATCATGATTGGCCCCTTATAGCACAATAATATTCCATTACCATCATATACCACAATTTGTTCAGTCATTTCCCAATTGAGAGATATCCCCTCAGTTTCTAATTTTTTCCCACCACAAAAAGCACAGCTATAAATATTTTTGTACAAACTGGTCTATTCCATTTTTTTATCTCTTTGGGATACAGACTTAGTAGTGGTATTACTGGATCAAAAGGCATGCATTCTTTTAAAATTTCAGGCATAGTTCCAACTCAATTCTTTCCTTTAAAGAGTCCATATTCTAAGAGGGAAGATGTGAAAACAGCTGGGTCAATAAAAAGTCTATAAGGAGTAGATAGAAAGGACTTTGAGAAGGGTAGATAGACAATAGCAGTGGGAGGTGTGAGAGTAAGGACTAAGAAAAACCACCTAGACTAAGTCAGTCAATAAGAACTGATTAAGTGTCTACTGTGCCCACGTAGTGGTGTTGTTTAATAGAGATAAAAATACCAAAAACAAAGTCCCTGCCCTCAAGGATCTTCCATTCTATCAGAGAATGCCACATGAACTCCCTTCCAAATGGCCACTCCCAAGAAAGCCCTACTCAGATCTGCGTGAAGTTCAGATAGCAAGAAGAGAGAGTTTGGACCTGGGGTGACTACCCTATTGATGAAGAGGCCTTAAGAAGAGGCTTCTCTCTCCCCTGAAGTTGGAATGCATGTGGTGTCCAAATCATAGAAGGTTAGGATCTGAGTCCAAGAGGCTAGCGGCCCCATTGACAACAACTCACTCTCCCAGTTTCTCTATAAGGCTAGGATGATCACTACTGGTCCAACCCATGCCATACACTGAGTCTAGCACTTTTGCTCTGGCAACTACATACAAATTTCCAAAGTTCAGCAAATGTCCTTGAGGCAATAAACTTCTGTTTTCCAGAAGGGTTTGCTGGGAAGGAGGAGGAAGAAAGATGTTCAAACATATTTTAATTTGGGTTTTCCCTTGGAGACTGAGATGCAGGTGCAGAATCTAGGCAGAGATGCTCCCCAGGGTTCCTCCTTGACACATGCTCCTTTACCAACTAGAGACTGTCCTCCCTCACATTTTTTCCAAGATCATAAATGGCATCTAATTACTGTAGTTTGTATCAAGGCAGGAGCTGGATGCCTGCTGTGTTTGCTCATGTCAAGAACAGAAAAGTATTTGACTATTGGTCCAGAGAAGACATTTCTCTGATAAAGAACAATTTTGATTCAAGGAATGGTTGTGGGCATTTTGCTTGCTCACAGGTTCAAAATTTGGGGCATTGCTCAGGATGCAGGCCCCAATGTTCCTTTTGCTGGCCCTTTTCTTGCTCTTCCATATACCGTCTACTTTAGTCAGGAAAGAAAAGTTTCCTTGCTTTGAGCAAATCAAACCACGAGACCACAGAGAAGGAGACCTGGTCATTGGTGGGTTTTTTCCCTTGTACTTAATGGCAGTGAAGAGTTTCACAGGAGCTGAGCATCCACACAAGGCTTGCAATCCACACCAGTAAGTGAATAGTTACATGGGTTTTCATCTAAGGAAATAGATGACCAAGCCTGAGTAGCCAACCCCCAGCTTCTTGGGACTTTCCCCATTTTCTTGTCTCTGTCTCTTCTGGTAACTTTCTCATCTCTTAGTCTATCCCTAAAATTTGTAGACAAAAAACACAAAACGACCTTTTTAAAATTTAGGACCCGGGAGGGGCCACCTTACAGGTATCTAAATTTTTGCTGTGGTCACTGAGTCCAGAAAACAGGAAAACCTTTACCCCATTATCTGGGAAAGATCCTTCTGCTTTCCCTGCTCTGACTGCCATGCTGTCAGTACTGAAGGCATAAATGAAAATCCTTAGATACTGGGAACCCAAGCAGGAGGCTAGCCAACACTAGAAATACCGGTATCACTTTCTTGAATGTTAGAGAAAGTAAGCTTAGGGTACAAAATCCAGGCAATTGTTATGTGTGATTCAGAGTAATAGTGATGATGATGATGTTAGCCATTTAGACAGATATTTACAATGTGCTTTATATTCCCTTAACCTTGAGCCCCATTTTGATGTGAAAATGGGAATATTAATAGCATCTCTCCCTAAGTAGGTCATAATTATCAAATGGCACAATGTACAAAAAGCTTTTATTGTAATCTCTAATTGTCTTATAAATGTCAGTTTTTAAAACAACTTTTTGTCATCCTGTAAGAAGAAATATTTGGCATGGGCACCAATCCTTGTGCCCAATCTTTGGATTTGGCTAAGCTAAAGGAATCATTTATTTTCTCCTCATTATCTGTGGTCCTGTCAGGAACCTTTCCAGAAAAGTGGGTAGCCTAGAATTGTGTGTGTGTGTGTGTGTGTGTGTGTGTGTGTGTTTGTGTGTGTGTGTGTGTGTGTGTGTGTGTGTATTAAGCATCCCCTGTTTTGTAGGATGCTTGCTTATAATTATACCCATTTTGCAGATGAAGAATCTGAAGTTCTAAGACAGCCTGGTCAGGTAGGTCTTATGATACTGAGACCAAATTATCACAGGATACAGGGTGCAGATTCCTTCACTAGTGACAATGGACTGATTGCATCAGACTCTTCTTTGTGACCAATGGCACTTATAGGATGGACTGGGTTCATGGGTGTTGAGGGGCCAAAACCAAAGGAATGAAGCAGTTGTAATCAATCTTGTTTTCCTTCACTCTCCCTAAATTAGTTCACTGAATAGTTTTATATCCAAGGCTCCTCTCTTAGTTTTATATTTGAATAGTTCTATACACAAGGGTCTTAGTAAATAGGAGCATGAGGGATGGGTGAATGGATGGACAGACTATTCTGAAGGGCAACTTTGAGAAATGTCCTGGCTCAGAAATCAGAGGATCTAGATACAGATTCTATTTCTGATACTGGTTACTTGAGTGATTTTGAGAGTCACTTAAACTTACTTGATCTCAATTTCCTCCTTAGAGAGAAAGAGATCTAGTGAGAGGGCAAAATGTTGAACTTGGAGTCAGGAGGACCTGAGTTCAAATCCTATTTTGGATACTTATGAGTTTTATTACTCTGAGCCTGCCACTAACCTTTTCTCGGTCCCAGTTTCTGCATCTGCCAAATGGAGATCATAATAATGTGTACCTCTCAGGAATGTTTTGAGTATCAAATAAGAAATTATGTGCAAAACACTGAAAGGGCTATATATATTCTAGCTGTTATGATGAAAATGAAGGCTAGGACTAGATGGCCTCTTGGGTCCTTTCTAGCTTTGGCTTCATAGACTTGTTTCTGAAATATGAAATTTGAATTTTTCAGAGGCATCAAGACCTTTTGCTTTCTCTTGTATTAACTTGCAACTTGACATAGAACAATTTTACCTGCCTTCAGCTGGGCCAGTTGTCAGGTGCTTGATTTTTTTTTTTTCCGGATCTTGTCCTACTTTGTGGTTGATAGTCTACTCTAGACACTGGCTTGAAGCTTTGTGTTGAAGAGTGATGCCTGTTTGCTCTGTTCCTGATGGAAAAATGCAAGATGATTCATCAGGGAACAAACTTCTATCAAAACACATTTTAGGGACAGCTAAATGGCTCAATGGATAGAACACCCTGCCAAGAGTCCAAAGGACCTGGATTCAAATCTGGTCTCAGACACATCCTACTTGTGTGACCCTGGGAAACTCATCTAACTCCAATTGCCTAGCACTTACCACTCTTCTGTTTTGAAATTGATAACTACTATGGATAGATACTAAGACAGAAGGTAAGGGTTTTTTTTAAAAAGATGCATTTTAGTGATCAATCACTAGGAACTCTGCCAGGAAGAGGAGTGTGAGTTTAAAAAGTCATGGATTCCTCCCTGGAATAATCTTTCATTTGTCATGTTTGTGAAGCCACTGAAGACTAATGATACTAGAACATGACTTTGGATTCTGGTTGTGTGCCTGTGTGTGCCTGTGTGTGCCTGTGTGTGTGTGTGTGTGTGTGTGTGTGTGTGTGTGTGTTTTGACAGGAATTGGACTTCATTGAGAAATGAGAAGTCATAGGTTGGTCATGTGATTTCAATGCAATAAAGAATCCTTGTTGGAGAAATATTCTCCACTGACACAAAGCAGCAACTACTCTGTAATTAGAAAGTTGCCTGGGGATCTACAAAGTTATGTTCCAGTTTAAAAAAAAAATTAAACCACATCTATTAAGGGCAGCAATGTGGTACAGTTTATGTACTTCTGGGCCTCAAGTCAGGAAGACGAGAGTTCCAATCTAGTCTTGGACATATACTAATCAGTGACTCTGGGTAAGTAATTTAACTTCTGCCTTAGTTTCTTCATCTGTACAATGGGAACAATAATAGCACCCCTCCTCCAGGATTGTTAATGATTGAATGAGAAAATAATTGTAGAAAAGCCTTAGTAGGCATGACAGTATTATGTAAATGTTAGCTATTATTTTTATTGTAATTAATAATTACTGTGTTTCAAGCACTTTGATAAGCTCTGAGGATACAGAACAAACAAACAAGATATTCCCTTTCTTCAAAGAACTGGGGTGTGGGAAGAATGCAGTGTATCCACAGAGAAGTAAATATAAAATATATGCTAAACAAATGAATAAATAAAAGGTTGTAAACTTCTGACAAATGGACTTGTCAGGAAAGGATTCTTTTAGGAATTAGCATGGAAGGAGAGCTTTCAAAGGTATTAGGAATTCCAAGAGGAAGAGATAAGAAGGTAGAAAATTCCAGATACAAGGCAGAGAGATATGAAGGTTGGAGATGGAATGTCATGTGAGAGAAACATCCAGGAAGCAAGTTTGGTTATAATATAGAATACATGAAAGAGGTAATGTATAATCACCCTAAAGAGATAGGCTGGACCTAGAGTGCAAGTTTCAATGCTAAGCAGGAATTTGTCTGGTTTTAGAGGTAATGGGAAGTCAGTGAAGCTTCTTGAAGGGTTGTAAATCATGTCTCATGTATGAAGGATGAATCAGAGAGAGGAAGGACTAGACGCAAGGAGTTCAGTTGGAGACTATTGCAATTATCTAGGCAAAAGGCTATATATATAGTCTTGCACTGGAGAAATTGTGGTGCGAATTGACAGAAGGGGATGGATTCCAGGAGTGTCGAGGAAGTAAATTCAACAAAATTTGACAAATGATTTAATGGATGAATAAGCGTGAAGATTGAGAGTGGAGTATGATTCTGGGCTCACAAACTCAAGCGACTAGAAGAATGGTGGTGTTCTCAATAGAAATATTAATAGTAGACATATAGCAAATGTTGAGGGATGGCCAGTTCATGTGTGAGCTCTCTGGAGCAAGTGGAAGCTCACTGTAGGTAGCTACTCAGCTTGGTACCTTATTCATTCTAGAAGTCCTGAGTTTTGTGAAAATTCAAAGGTGTCTGGGTATCTACTTACCAACTGCTAAAATAGCAAACTTTCTTTCTTGAAGTAATTAATCAGATGTGAGTCCCTACACCAGTTCACTTAATATTATTTATTTTATTGAGATCATTTATATAATAAACTCGTGAAATAATTTCCCCAAAGCAATAGTTCATCTCTTTATTCTTCCATTCCTTTCTTTCTCTGTATGAATATGTAGAATATCAGTATGTATATTATACATATACATGTATAATTTCAAACACAACCAATCTCTTAGGTTTAAATGAACAACAAAGTCACTATCAGTATTATTTCTATAACAGTGTAACAAGTGTAACAATAAAACATTCAATTATATCAGTTGTGAGAAAATCATATACAAAGTCACATTTGTCTCATCATTGCAATTACTGACTTCTCAGTTCTGGAAGCATAGTCTCATCATTCATCTTTTTCAAGAGAGCAGCTAAAGTTTTTCATGAGTTCTCCATAAATGTTTCTTTCCAGGGTAAAATGAAAACAGATCTTTAGGATTAACATTATTTTCATCCTCTTTGTCTCCATACCTTATCCGGTTTCTCTTCCACCATAGAAAGTAACAGATTCTCCATTCCATAGTTAAATTCTCAATCATGCAATAATCTATTGTTTCTTAAAGATGGAGCAACAGTAGTTACTGTAGTAACAGTAGTCTCTGTGAGAGATGTTATTAAAGCTAGTGTTGTATGTGGTAATGTATCAAAGTCAGGATTCAAACCTAGATCTTCCTAACACCAAACACTGACTTCCTAACTCCAGATCTTCCTGAAAAAAGGCCATCTTACATCTCATGAGTATGATATAATTTGCATCTCCCTATTGTCTCCCTGTTCCTGCAAGATGGTTGATGCTTTACTGTCATTTTATTTCCTCTCCATATTGATCTCTTCATTCACTGAATTTATTCAAATTCTAGAATTAAACTTATTTATTCCCTGTTGCATTTATTTAATTCTGTTTGAAATTTCCTCAACTGCTAACCATGTTTTATGATCAATGTAATATTAAATAGTAGCACAACAATTAAAAAGTGTTTTATAACTGCTTATATTCAAATACCCAAATTTCAATATTTCCCCAAAATGTTCAAACAAATTTTCAGTCACTTCAGGAATTCTTATGATTTTATGTAATGAGTGGCCCCCATTTGTACTCAAGTTTGATACAATTCTACCATACCATGTGGCTTCTATTCCATTAACTCAAATGTAAATTGGTACCTTATTGGTACCAATCACAAATAAGGATCCAGTAAGGCTCCATTTTGACTTAGAAAATCATACTATTTATATTTTATTTTGCATCACTTACTAAAGATTTCCTAGTTACATTTTAATCTGGTTTGTCTGGCCCTCAGAACTGTTGTAGGCCATATGTGGCCTGTGGACCATGAATTTAACATCTTTAGAACAATTTGATGACTTCAAGATTTGTTTTTTTTTTAATTTGCAAGTACATTTGTTGAATGTTGCTATGAAAATCTCTGAATAGATTAATCTTTTCTCCCTTTTCATAATATTCCTTGAATCTGTTCTAAGCAGTGCTATTTTGAGTAAATGAGTATAGCCCTTTTAAAAATTGTTCTATACACTGATAATAGTACTTTCCAAAAAAGATTCTACTAGTTTGAAATTTTTCCAACAATAAGCAAATGTGTCTGTTAATCCACAACTTTGTTAGCATTTATCTTCTTTGCTTTTCATTAATTTTTTGCCAATTTGATGGGAATAAGATGGCTCATCAGAGTGAGATATGGCAACCAAAGAGGGTAATATAATCATAAGCCACAAGAATAGAGTTAGTGTGATAATTAAATTAAGTCTACACAAAGGTGAGAGCCCCTTCCAATTCTGGGAGGTCCTAACCACGTGTGCTAGAGTGAGTAACCAATCAGAATTGAAGCTGTGTCCTTCTCTTCCTTCCTTCCCCCTTCCCAGGGAGGATAAGCAATTTGATCCGAATAATACATGTTTATCATGCAAAATATATTTCCATATTGTTCATGTGAGTGGGCTGACTCTTTTGTTTCACAGAAGAACACACTGAGGTTCTAGGAAAGAGAAAAACATGTAAAAGAGTCAGGCACTCATGCTCATATAAAGCCAAAACCCCCAAATAAAAACCCAAATAAACTAAAGTGAGAAATTGTATGCTTTGATCTGCATTCCAACTCCAACAGTCCTACATTTACTTTTTTAAAGTTTTCATTCTTATAACTCCTGAAGTTGAACAAACTTAAAATTATAAAAGTTTTGTTTGTGAACTTGCCAGTTTGCCTCTATCTTTCTCCTTTTTATTATTGCTTCCCATCCATATTAAATACATTTGGATTTTATTTGTAAGAGTATGAAACAAAGTTTAGGGACAGTAGAGAAGTGAGAGATGCAGACAAATAGTGTGAATATTCAATAAAAGGCTGGATGTGGAACTAGGAAGACATAGGTTCAAATCTCTTTTCTGACATAAGCTGACACCTGGAGTTACAATGAGTATCAGGGAACTCTAAGATTAGAAGTCCTTGAGAGCTAGTGAGCTATATTAGTGGAGGAAGTTCCTATAGTCAAGAAATCACAGGCCCTTGACCCTGAGCCAGGAGAGCATTCCAGGTACTCCATCTCAGAAGGAATTCTGGAAAAATTCTAAGTCCATCACCCACACCCTAAATTTCAGAAGAGTCAACAGTACAGGGGTATGTAGCCCTTCTGAAAACAAAAAAAAATGTTAACCACAGACCAGACAATATCAACCACAGGCCCTGAGATCTGGCCTTGGCATGGCTGGCTGGGTGCATCTCCTTGAAGTCTGAGTCCTCCAGGATTTGTTACCAGCCTCTGATCTTCTCCCTACTCCCTGCAGGTGGCTGCACAAAAATTACCAGCAGGTTCTGGCCATGATGTTTGCTGTGGAGGAGATCAACAGAGACCCCAGCCTCCTCCCTAATACTACCCTGGGATTTCACATCTACAACATCTACCACAGTGATGCCAGGACCTTGGAGAGCTCCCTGAGGTGGCTCTCAGGACAGGGCCAGACCATCCCAAATTATAATTGTGAGAAGCAAGACAAGTCCCTGGCTGTTATTGGAGGAGCCACCTCTGCTCTTTCTGTTCAGATGGGAACCCTTCTGGAGCTGTACCATTTCCCACAGGTAGGGAACCTTGGATCTGCCAACTCTTATTTCTTTCTTGAAATTAAGTGATTTGTCCATGGTCCCTCAGATCTAAGTGTCATTTGTGCTCAGGCAATTTAAACTTTGCATTATAAGATAAAAATACATTTCCTCCCCTGAGGAGGATATTGACAAACCCAGGGATCACACAGGGATACATGACTGAGTTATGAGGTATATGAATCAATTGGCAAAAGAAAATGAAAAACATCAAAAAATCCAAATAAAAGAGAAAAATAACATCTGGATGAAATATAAAATATCAAGGTCTTATGTGTAAAAATTCTAAGTAAAGGAAAAATAAACCTATAATAGGTCCTTGAATCAGGGCCCAATTAAAGTGATTTATGTCATATAAGCCTGTAGTAGCAATTATGCACTTACCCAATCAGCATCCAGGACTACAGAAAATTTGCCACACTATGAAAGACAGAAAAGGGTCTAAATTTTAGCAGCAAATGGGAAATAGAATTCCCTGGTCTGATTTTACCTTTTCTCTCAGGAATAGGGGAGCCAGGATGGCAGCCAAAGTTTGATACTTGGTAGAATGTGGCTTGGGGAAGTCCTACATCTAACATATGTCAAACAGCCACAACCTCGAACCTCAAGCAAGTTCAAGTCCTCTTGTCTTGGTTCAGAATCTCATCGATCCTACTGGGATTGGTTGGTCTCTTTGACCATGTGCTTGATTGGTACTATGCAGGTTCTCTCTGTGTTTCCCTGGCATTGTGCAGTGGCTCTTTTTGTGATCCCTTCTCCTGGAATCAAACATAATCATTAAGCAAAGTCCCATAATTTTTATACCAATCAATGGCACTGTTCCTATAGCCTAAAGCTTTGGGGTATGCATTGACATTAGGACTAATGGACATTTTAAACTTACTCTAGTGCAAAATAAAAACAAAACAAAACTTTTTATTACTGGTAACATGTCCTTCAAGTACAAAAATGAGAGAAAAAATAAAACTCAAATACTACATTGCATACTCAAAGAAAAATAATGATAAAAATGTTTTTAAAAAATCAAAAATATATAGTTTATAATCAGTGACAAACAGAAGTAGAATACAAAGGTTTCTCGCCCCAAAATGAGATTCATTTCCTTTTTAACTTGTCCATGACCCACAGTGTGAGTACAAATGATTTTCACAAAGCAACAGCTTTATAAAACAGTAATACAGGGGCAACTGGGTAGCTCAGGGGATTGAGAGTCAGGCTTAGAGATGGGAGGTCCTAGATTCAAATCTGGCCTCAGACTCTTCCCAGCTGTGTGACCCTGGGCAAGTCACTTGACCCCCATTGCCCACCCTTACCACTTTTCCACCTAGGAGCCAATACACAGAAGTTAAGGGTTTAAAAACAAAACAAAACAGTAGTACAGCAGGTAATGCACATTTGAAGAAGTACCAAAATTCCCCAAAATCACAATAGCCCATTTAATGACAACAGTAAACTGAAATAAGTGGATTACTTGACCTATATTGATAGTATATTGGTCAAGTACTCTACTCTGTATGTGTCAGGCTGTAGACCCAGTCTGTCAGGCCTACTCACCCAAGTGACAGGGAAGCATGATCTGTCTGCAATGTTCTTGAAACTCAGTATGATTTATTAAAAATAGTCCAACAAAAGGAAGAGATGGAGGGTCAGGGTTTGGATTCCCTATTACTAGGTTTCTAACTCCTCCCTCTTCTCTTTGGGGTACTCACGAACATTATTTCTATTTCTTGATGCTTCCTGTTCTACTCTGTCTGTCTAGGATTCAAAAATCCCTATCTAGGTTCCTAACCTTCTGAACCTCCAAATTGTTTATGGTGGATAAAAAATAGTTCGGTAGGAGTAGATATGGGTGAGGTAATCAATGAATTCCCCCTGGGAGGCTTCAGTTAAATATGGCTTTGACCACACCTCTAGGCAGACAGGTCTCTTGCCTCTGATTGGCTTTCCTCGGTAAGATGAAATCTCTGAGTAAACTGGAACACGGGAACTGGTTGATATGTACAGGTTGATAGGGACAGGATAAATAGAAAGGGATAGGATACATTTCTCAGGGACGAACTAGATGATAGAGAAATCTCTGGATCTGGAAACTGGGTTTCCTCAGGAACACCAGGTCCTCCAAGACAGGAAGTACTCCCTCCAACTTCTCTGAGAGAAAGGAACACTTCTCTCTAACTGTTGTTCTCAGTCTCTCTTAAATCCTTTCCCCACACTCCATGGAATCTTTCCCTGTTTGGTTCCATGCATGAGACAACCCATCTATGCAGAGTCAATCACAAACCTCTGCAAAAAAGTTTTTCCCTATCTTTCTATCTCTACAAAACAAACCCACTATCTTATAGGATTCATATGAATTGCTGTGAGGCATTTTTAAAAAAAACCTTTGAAGCTCATGGATACTTTTCACAAGTTCTCTAGATCTAGCCAATCTTTCAACCTTGGCTGAGATATTTTTAACAAAGTCGATTACTACCATCATTCAAAAATGTGGCAGAGGAGCCCAGAAAAAAACACAAACCTCTGTACTTCTGATGAAAACCTTTTGGGTCTAAAATGTCACCAAGAATTTAGATCATTCTGGTGGAAGGGTAGAATAAGCTGAAGAATTATAAATATAAAAAAAGCCATTCAGAAGCTACTAGGCTTCCCAGGAAAATCCTTCCCATTTCCAGGATGAGATTATAACCTATTACAGGGTAACCAAACCCCCTTCTGGGGACTGCCCTCCCTCTGATATGAGACCGTAACAGTGTATAAGACCTGTATCCAATAAGTCCCACCCATTTTTTGTAGAGAGTCGTAAACAAACAAGTTGATCTGTAAATCCTATTAGATCCAGCTATAACTAATGATTGTAACCAATTTATAACTTCTTTCATTAATTCAAAGTTTTCCTGTGTAATAGATCATGTTAATTTAAAGAAAAGGGGGATTGATTATGTGGGAAGCTATTAAGAGAAATTAGAATCTCAAGTAGATATTTTTATCTGAACCCCATCAAAAGATCAATACAGACTGGCAGAGCTGTGTATTGACCTTTCTCCTTGTCATTAGGTTCGAGGCTGGAATGGGCTATCTAAGATAAAAATCTGAGATTCCTCTTTTGATTCCGTTCATAATTCACACCTTTCTTTAAAAAGCAATATAGTCTTATTGAAAAATCTTTGGGCTCTCAGTAATCCAGCAGGAGGAGGGTTAACACTGTTCCCCTTTGGCCAAGAATGCAGTTGCCTGGTACAGCCAAGGCTGAACCCTTAGCAGGGGCATTTTGCCCAGAATTAAAGTAAAATAATGAGGCTCAAAAATATTGTTTAACACCATCAAGGCTGAGAAATTCAGGGGCTTTCTGGCCTAACAAAATGTCCCAGACTTCACTTAATGATAACACATATAGTTGATAGTTTAGCAGAAGTTTTATCAACACCTGGAAGCTTCTAAGGCTTTTGTTCTGACTATAGTAAAAATACTGCTCTGTGTAATTGTGGGAAACTTTCTTGGGCTTTTGGGGGATGGGGATCTTTAACTTTCTATATAATAAACTGGTGACTCCATTGTACCTCGGAGCACTTTGAGCTAACAAGCTGAGCTTCCAATCTGTTTCGCTCTTTACATCCAATGACCACTCTAGGCCACTCAGATAAGCCTCTGGTTATAGAGGAGGATCTCTATAATTTTTAATGTGGATCCAAGGACTAAAATAATGAAAATCACTTCAGATGTCTCATCCATTACATTTTTAATAAATGCAGTGATGAGGAAATACAACAGTGCTATTGCAACTACTGATGGAACCTTACCTCTTGTTACAAACAACTCAGAGGCAGGCAAATGATCAGTCAGAAGTAGAGATGCTATTAGATATCTAAAAATCAATTGAGATATTTAGCTCATTAAATTCTCCAAAGGTTGTGTAGAGGTCGTAACCATTTTGATGAAGTCCATCCATCATCATCTATGTGACAATTAACAAATGCAAAAAGGAACAAAAGCCTATTAAGGCAACATGTGATCTCAATGGATCTGGTGACAAACCTAGCATACATAACACTCAGCAAATACAGTAAGCAAGATGGAATACAGGCACTGAATTCAAAAGTCCTTTTCTCCAATTCCAATAGACTTCTTCACTATTATGGAGGGGAAACAAAACTGAAAAGTGTTAACATCAATAAAACAATGGAGTCTGAAAAGGCTTAACAAATCACCTCTAGACTCTTTTAAGGTTACTTCCCCTCCCCAGTATGATCATCCATTTAGATTCCTTTGGTCACACCCCTGGAGTTCCTCATACACACACTGGGCAGAATCTTCCTTCTGCATATTGAGATTACTTAAGATTTTCAAAACTTTGTCAAAATTTTCTAGTTGGGTCTGTAATTTAGGCAGCCTAGATTATTGTTGTATATTCTTGAGGAGAAGTAAATAAAGTGGGAAATGATCAATGAAAATAAGGACTCCTAAGAACAGAAGTAAACTGAGCCAATCTGAATTTATAAGCTTTTCCAACTAAATAAAAATCCCAGGAAACAAAAAGTGTTCCTTTAAAGTTTCAACCAAGGCTTGTAACATCTTTATTCTTCAAATAAAGCTCAATGGGTTTTGTTTACAGATAAAACAAAAGACCTTGACTTGAAGGGAAAAAATAAACCTTTCTGGTGTTTGCTAAGAGGCTTGTAAAAGCTATTCTTAAGTGCCCTCTTCCCTAGGGGCAAAACTGCCATGGAGAACAATAGGATATTTGAATATGAAAGACAGTACCCCCTTGGTGTTTTTTTTGGGGGGGGGTCAGGAGAAAAAAATACCAGAGGCTTATTCTCCCCCTTCCAAAAAATATTTGGCTTCAAATCCAATGACTTGGTGCCTGACCCCCCCCCCCCATTTATGCTGGGTTTTAGGATCTGGGGAGGGTGGCACAGGAGACCCTTGTGTGGGCTAGCACCTCAGTAAGGTAAATGGGGTAGACAGCTTTTATGATGAGAGGTGAGGCTTTTGCTAGGTTAAAAGGCCCTTAATGTTCCAACCTGGGAACCCACTGGGTGGGGAGGGATCAGTGTTGATTCTCCCAGGTGAAAGAAGTCAGGAGGGATAGAGGTTAACTTTTGCTAAAAAAGCAAAACAAAACCAAAAACACCCAGCTTCTCTGTAAGTGGAAAATTTCCAGCCTTTAGACTTTATCTCCCAGAATTCTTCCCTCACCCCAAAATTCCCTTTTCCTTTCTGTTTACATGCATTTTTTATGTGATTGTATATAAGTTTTGGGTAACTCCTCCCTCTCTCTCTCTTCCATAGAGTGGCTTGGGTGATCTCTTCCTATTTCTCTAGGATTTTTTTAGTTTCCTTTTACTTCAAGTTAAATATTAATAAATCTTATTAAATATCATACTTGGAGTATTGGAGATTAATTTTAAAATCTACACTTCCCAGCAGTAGCGAGCAATGGCTATCCAGCTACTTTCAATTTTTTTTTTTTTTTTGTAGGCAATGGGGGTTAAGTGACTTGCCCAGGGTCACACAGCTGGGAAGTGTCTGAGGCCAGATTTGAACCTAGGACCTCCCGTCTCTAGGCCTGACACTCAATCCAATGAGCTACCTAGCTGCCCCCTACTTTCAATTTTTAAGAGGAGAAAATGGGGATTAGATCTTACCCTTCAGTGGGAAAAAATCGGGGCAGGCTCACAGCAGCGGGTCTGGTTGCTGGCTGTTGGAGGCTGCAGGCTGGGCTGGGACCACCCAGGCTGAATAGGCAGCAGTAAGCAGCAGCAGCAGTAAGCAGCTGGCAGGCATGGGGGTCAGCTGTGGCTCGAGGCAGGGAGCAGCAGCAGGTAGAGACCCTAGTCCCTGCTCCTTGCTCCTATGGTGAGCAGGTCCCCAGCATCGGTAAAACTTACTATCTTTACTGAAGGTTATCTTTAAAAAAATTGAGAATTCTGTTCCGAAGTGGATCACCAGAAATGTAAGATTAAAAATTAATATCCACTACTCCAAGAATTATAGTTTTTATAAGTGTAATTAATAATAACTTGAAGTAAAGGAAAATGATAGCCTGAGCAAGAGGAGGTACCTGGACTCTTAAACATGGGAGGAGAGAGAAAAGAGAGGACATAGTTACAGAACTTTTTATCTAAAGGTAAGGATGCACTGTGGGGACAAAAGGAAAAGGATGCTGGGAGATGAAGTCCAAGGGTACAAAATTCTATTTACACATAGTGTTCTACACAGTGCCACAGCCAAATGCCTTATATCAGCGAGCATCTATCTATTCACCAGGCATGCTGATCTTATTGACATTATTTTTAAGGAATACCACTTTGCTTCAAGAATAACCTCTTAATCACCACCACTTCCAACATGGAATAATAATGTCATTTTTACCAGGAAATGTATTTGGGGTCACAAACAAAGACAGTAAGTCAGGAGAAATACTCAACTATTTGGGAAAGAGGACATGGAGGATTTAGGGAAGTGGAAGATTAAATCAGTAGCATGAGTATTTTGTCATCTAGCCACTGACTTTCAAGTGTCCTAATACTGGGATAATCAAAATTTCACCCACAGCAACACACTGTATTTTTCCCTAATGAAGTAAGGTAGATTGGGTAATTCATTGAGATTTCTTGGTATGCACCAATGTTGCTTCCACATGGCCCAGGAAGACCCATCTTTCTTTCCCATCTAGATCAGCTATGGCCCATTTGATCCAGCTCTGAATGACAAGGCCCAACTTTCTTCCCTCTACCAGCTGGCCCCTCAGGATTCCTCCTTGCATCTGGGCATTGTCCAGATGCTATTGTATTTTAGCTGGACCTGGGTAGGGCTGGTTGTCCCTGATGATATGAGAGGTGAACAGTTCCTTTGGGTCATGGGAGAAGAGATGAGAAAGAACAAAGCCTGTGTGGCCTTCACAGAGAAGATCCCTGTCAGTGAGAGACGCCATGCTGAATCCCAGGTGGCTTTCATGCCCAGGATCATTGGGTCATCAGCCAAAGTGATCATTGTCCATGGTGATACAGACTCATTGATGATCCTGAGATATTCTCAGCCACCTATACTTTCTTTTTGGAAGGTTTGGATTATTACATCACACTGGGATGTCACTATGAAACCCCACCACCACGATGGTGATACTTTTCATGGTTCCCTCATATTTTCACATCAGAGAAGTGAAATTCCTGGTTTCAGAGCATTTCTTGGGACAGTCACCCCAGCGAAATACCCAGGGAACATTTTCCTAAAGAGTTTCTGGGTCTCAGCATTTGAGTGTCCAGATGAGCCAGCAAAACTAGAACGAGAGGACTGTTTCTTGAATGCTTCTTTGGAGATGCTGCCTTTGCACTATTTTGATATGACCATGTCTGGCCTCAGTTACTTGGTCTACAATGCTGTGTATGCTGTGGCCTGGGCTCTTCAGGAAGTGCTCCAAACCAGATCAGAAATGAGATCTATGAGAGATGAAGGGTGCCTGGTGCCTCAGCCTTGGCAGGTAAGGAACCCTACTCCTGAGATTAATAACCATTGGCATCTATGGGCTCACAAATGCACATTCTTTGGTTTACGGTATTTTCTTGGCTTTGACATTTCTCTTACCTTTCCTTAGAATACCCCAGGCTCACAGATGAACTTTCTTTGGTTTACTTTATTTTCTTAGTTTGGCTTCCATTGGAAGCTTTCAGAATTTGTTCACTAATGGCATGATGGATGCACTACCATTTTGAAGACTTATCTGTAACAGCAAAGCATTGTACCAGACTCTTTCTTCCTGAAGGACTGAGTCTTCCCCTCAAAGTTACAGAAAATATTGTCTTAAGACTGGGGTCTATGAAGGCACTCTGAGTCCAACATAGAATGCATTTCAAATAAATTATTAAAAATGGTGACCAAATTGTTAGATGAAGGAACATGATGACACTTAACTGCCCTCCCTATTCACTCTCCCAGACTCATTTTCCCTTTTTCTTATTCTGCATATTTAAGTATGAGGTCTTATATGGAAATTCTTCTGTGTGGTAATAAATGAAAGTAAAATTATTAAATGTAATAAAATTAATTTTTATTAATATTAAAAATTAATAAATATTGTGGTCACCATTATAAAATTTACTCTCAAATCAGGAGTTCATTAATAGCTCTTAACAATGTAATTTTAATAAAAAATGGAGATATTTGAAAAAAGGAAATGAAGGAAGGAGACAGAAAATCTCACCTGTCTAGAAAAATACCTAAACCAAAAATCTAAACCTGCCAAGCTGCTTAATTAGCAAAGCCCTTGAGTGCCAACTGGAAAAGAGAGAGAGAGAGAGAGAGACAGAGAGACAGAGAGAGACAGAGAGACAGAGAGAGAGAGAGCGCACCCGAACTCCATCTCACACCTTTTATCCTATGTGCCCCTACATCTTGCTATGTATGCATGCAAAAATGGGGTGTGGGCCAGGACAAACTTAGAGAGTGGTTTCTATCATCACAGTGCCAACTTATGATGACCATGAAAAATACACTCCCTTGAAAATATTCATCTTTGTGAGGATGGCAAATTCAAACTATAATCACATAGAAAATTAGGGTCCTTATTTTAGAGTATGGACTATTAATCTGGGGTCCATTGATAGCCCCCCAAGGGAACAATAGATAGATTTCAGAAGATCTTGAACTTGGATAGAAAAAATTGTATTTCTATTTTTATAAGCATCTGATTGAAATTAAGAATTTCTATCCATTATGAATTAAAAACAAGTAAAAAATAGTTCGGAAAAGTATTTCATTCTCCAAAGAGGACCACAATACAAAAAGGATTAATAAACCATGCTTTAGAAAAATCTCATTCACTTGCCAGTCCTTATCTGGTGGCACATTGGAATGTTTTATGTGACTTTCATTTAAGAAAAATTCTTTAATCATTCTTTTTTTTTAAAGTTTTGATAATATTTTAAAAATATCAACATCATATCCTAATGGCACTTCCCTACTAAAATATTACCTTTTGTAGAAAAAAATTACAATTAATTAAAAAAACTGATATGTTGACTACATCTTATTTTATGTATCTAAATTCATCCCTTTAGTCCAGCATCACTTTTTTAAATAAACATTTATTAATATTTATATTTTAGAAAAGTTAACATGGTTACATGATTATGCTCTTACTTTCCCCTTCACCCCCCAACCACCCCCCTCCCCTGGCCGATATGCATTTCCATTGATTTTAACATGTGTCATTAATCAAGACCTATTTCCAAAATTGTTGATAGTTGCATTGGTGTGGTACTTTCGATCCCCAATCATGTCCTCATCAACCCATGTATTCAAGCAGTTGATTTTCTTCCGTGTTTCCTCTCCTGCAGTTCTTCCTCTGAATGTGGGTAGCGTTCTTTACCATACATCCCTCAGAATAGTCCTGGGTCATTGCATTGCTGCTAGTACAGAAGTCCATTATATTCTATTTTACCACAGTATATCAGTCTCTGTGTACAGTGTTCTTCTGGCTCTGCTCCTTTCGCTCTGCATCAGTTCCTGGAGGTCTTTCCAATTCACATGGAATTCCTCCAGTTTATTATTCCTTTGAACACAATAGTATTCCATCACCAGCATATACCACAATTTGTTCATCCATTCCCCAGTTGAAGGGCGTGCCCTCATTTTCCAGTTTTTTGCCACCACAAAAAGCGCAGCTATAAATATTTTTGTGCAAGTCTGTTTATCTATGATCTCTTTGGGATACAATCCCAACAATGGTATGGCTGGATCAAAGGGCAGGCATTCTTTTATAGCCCTTTGAGCATAGTTCCAAATTGCCAGCCAGAATGTTTGGATCAGTTCACAGCTCCACCAGCAATGCATTAATGTCCCAATTTTGCCACATCCTCTCCAACATTCATTACTCTCCCCTTCTTTCATTTTAGACATTCTGCTAGGTGTGAGGTGATACCTCAGAGTTGTTTTGATTTGCATTTCTCTAATTATTAGAGATTTAGAACACTTTCTCATGTGCTTATTGATAGTTTTGATTTCTTTATCTGAAAATTGCCTATTAATGTCTTGTGCCCATTTATCTATTGGGGAATGGCTTGATTTTTTATACAATTGATTTAACTCCTTGTATATTTGAGTAATTAGACCTTGTCAGAGTTTTTTGTTATAAAGATTTTTTCCCAGTTTGTTGTTTCCCTTCTGATCTTGGCTACATTGTTTTGGTTTGTACAAAAGCTTTTTAGTTTTAGATAATCAAAATAATTTATTTTACATTTTGTAATTTTCTCTAACTCTTGCTTGGTTTTAAAATCTTTTCTTTCCCAGAGATCTGATAGGTATACTATTTTGTATTCACTTAGCTTATTTATAGTTTCCCTCTTTATATTCAGGTCATTCACCCATTCTGAATTTATCTTGGTGTAGGGTGTGAGATGTTGATCTAAACCTAATCTCTCCCATATTGTTTTCCAAATTTCCCAACAGTTTTTGTCAAATAGTGGATTTTTGTCCCAAAAATTGGGCTCTTTGGGTTTATCATATACTGTCTTGCTGATGTCATTTACTCAAAGTGTATTCCACTGATCCTCCCTTCTGTCTCTTAGCCAGTACCATACCGTTTTGATGACTGCTGCTTTATAGTATAACTTAATATCTGGAACTGCTAGGCCCCCTTCCTTCACATTTTTTTCATTATTTCCCTTGATATTCTTGATCTTTTGTTATTCCAAATGAAATTTGTTATAGTTTTTCCCAATTGAGTGAAAAAGTTTTTTGGTAATTTGTTAGGTATGGCGCTAAATAGGTAAATTAATTTGGGTAGAATGGTCATTTTTATTATGTTAGCTCGTCCTACCCATGAGCAATCAATGTTTTTCCAATTGTTTAGATCTAGTTTTAATTGTTTGGAAAGTATTTTGTAGTTGTTTTTGTATAATTCCTGTGTTTGTTTTGGTAGATAGATTCCTAAGTATCGTATGTTATCTAGGGTGATTTTAAATGATGTTTCTCTTTCTACCTCTTGCCGCTGTGATGTGTTGGAAATATATAGAAATGCTGATGATTTATGTGCATTTATTTTGTATCCTGCAACCTTGTTAAAGTTTGTTGATTATTTCTACAAGTTTCCTAGTTGATTCTCTAGGATTTTTTAAGTAGACAATCATATCATCTGCAAAGAGTGATAGCTTAGTCTCCTCATTGCCTATTTTAATACCCTCAATTTCTTTTTCTTCTCTAATTGCTACTGCTAGTGTTTCTAGTACAATGTTAAATAATAGAGGAGATAATGGGCATCCTTGTTTTACTCCTGATCTTATTGGAAAGGCTTCTAATTTATCCCCATTGCATATGATGCTTGTTGATGGTTTTAGGTATATACTGTTTATTATTTTTAGGAAAGGTCCTTCTATTCCTATACTTTCCAGTGTTTTCAATAGGAATGGGTGCTGTATTTTGTCAAAGGCTTTTTCAGCATCTATTGAGATAATCATGTGATTTTTGTTTGTTAGACTGTTGATATGGTCAATAATGTGGATGGTTTTCCTAATATTGAACCATCCTTGCATTCCTGGTATAAATCCCACCTGACCATGGTGGATGATCCTCTTGATCACTTGCTGGAGTCTCTTTGCTAGTATTCTATTTAAGATTTTTGCATCTATGTTCATTAGGGAGACTGGTCTGTAGTTTTCTTTCTCTGTTTTTGATCTACCTGGCTTTGGAATCAGTACCATATTTGTGTCATAAAAGGAATTTGGTAGGACTCCTTCTTTGCTTATTATATCAAATAATTTGTATAGTATTGGGATTAGTTGCTCTTTGAATGTCTGATAGAATTCACTTGTGAATCCATCAGGCCCTGGCGATTTTTTCTTAGGGAGTTCTTTGATGGCTTGTTCAATTTCTTTTTCTGATATGGGATTGTTTAGGTATTCTATTTCTTCTTCTGTTAATCTAGGCAATTTATATTTTTGTAAATATTCATCCATATCTCCTAAATTGTTATATTTATTGCCATATAATTGGGAGAAATAGTTTTTAATGATTGCCTTAATTTCCCCTTCATTAGAGGTGAGGTCTCCCTTTTCATCTTTGATACTGTCCATTTGGTTTTCTTCTTTCCTTTTTTTATTAGATTGACCAGTACTTTGTCTATTTTATCTGTTTTTTCAAAATACCAGCTTCTAGTCTTATTTATTAGTTCAATAGTTCTCTTACTTTCAATTTTTTTTAACCCTTGTACTTCGGTGTATTGTCTCATAGGTGGAAGATTGGTAAGGGTGGGCAATGGGGGTCAAGTGACTTGCCCAGGGTCACACAGCTGGGAAGTGGCTGAGGACGGGTTTGAACCTAGGACCTCCTGTCTCTAGGCCTGACTCTCACTCCACTGAGCTACCCAGCTGCCCCCACTTACTTTCGATTTTATTAATTTCTCCTTTGATTTTTAGTATTTCTAATTTAGTTTTCATCTGGGGATTTTTAATTTGCTCACTTTCTAATTTTTTAAGTTGCATGCCCAATTCATTAAACTCTGCCTCCCTAGTTTGTTAATATATGCACTCAAGGATATAAATTTCCCCCTGAGTACTGCCTTGGCTGCATCCCACAGAGTTTGATAGGATGTCTCATCATTGTCATTCTCTTTAATGAAATTGTTGATTGTTTCTATGATTTCTTTTTTGACTAGCTGGTTTTGGAGAATCATATTATTTAATTTCCAATTAGTTTTTGATTTGCCTGTCCAGGTGCCCTTACTAATTATTATTTTTATTGCATTATGATCTGAGAAAGTTACATTTATTATTTCTGTTCTTTTGCATTTATTTGCAATGTTTCTATGCCCTATTACATGGTGAATCTTTGTGAATGTACCATGTGCAGCTGAAAAGAAGGTGTATTCCTTTTTGTCCCTATTTATTTTTCTCCACATATCTATTAAATCTAATTTTTCTAGGGCTTCATTCACCTCTCTTACCTCTTTCTTATTTATTATTTTGGTTTGATTTCTCTAGATCTGAAAGAGGAATATTTAGCTCTTCCACTAGTATGATTTTACTATCTATTTCCTTCTTGAGCTCTACCAGTTTCTCCTTTACAAATTTGGATGCTATGCCATTTGGTGCATACATATTGAGCAGTGTTATTTCCTCATTGTCTATACTGCCTTTTATCTGGATGTAATTACCTTCCCTGTCTTTTTTAATCATATCAATTTTTACTTTGGCTTTATCAGAAATCATGATTGCCACTCTTGCCTTTTTTTTTCTCATTTGAAGCCCAAAAGATTTTGCTGAAGCCCTTTATTTTAAACTTGTGTATGTCCACCCGCCTCATATGTGTTTCTTGTAGACAACATATGGTAGGATTTTGGTTTCTAATCCACTCTGCTATTTGCTTCTGTTTAATGGGTGAGTTCATCCCATTCACATTCAGAGTTATAATTATCAGTTGTGTATTTGCTGACATTTTTGCGTCCTCCCCTAATTCTATCCCTTCTTCTTACACTCTTTCCTTTTAAACCAGTGGTTTGCTTTAAGCCAGTAACCCTTGTCCCCTCCCTTGATTTACTTCCCTTTTTATCCCCTCCCTTATTATTCCCCTATTTTTATTTTTAAGGCCTGATGAATTCCCTCCCCCTTCTTCTCCCCTCCATTTTTTGACCTCCCCACTCCCCTGCTCCCGTTGGTTTATCCCTTCTGACTTTCTCAGTAGGGTTAGATAGAGTTTTATATCCCAATGGATATAGCTACTCTTCCCTCTCAGGGTTAATTACACTGAAAGTAAGGTTTGAATATTACCTCTTAATGCTCTCTTCCTCTCCTTCTTATAATAGTATTCATCCCTTTCCCTTCCTATGCCCTCTTTGTGTGTAATAGAATATCCTATTTTTCTTATTCCTTCAAGATTCTCTTGGTGTCCTCCACTATTCACTCCCCTCTTTCCCTCCCGCCCATATCATCTTAGACCATTTAATATTCCAACCTCTCCCTATGAATAATTCTTCTAATTATTATAATAGTGAATACTATAATGGTGAACAGAGTTCACTACAGAGAATTATACATAACATTTTCCACATAGGAGTTCCAATAATTAGATATTATTGAAGCCCTTAAAGAAGAAAATTTTAAAAAAATATGAGTTTTTTTACTTTCCCCTCTGTTTCTTATTTACCTTTTCATGTTTCTCTTGATTTTTGTGGTTGGATATCGAACTTTCCATTTAGTCCTGGTCTTTTCTGTGCAAATACTTGGAAATTTTCTATCTTGTTGAATGCCCAAACTTTCCCCTGGAAGAATATAGTCAGTTTTGATGGGTATGTGATCCTTGGTTGTAAACCCAGTTCTCTTGCCTTTCTGAATATCATATTCCAAGCCTTGCGGTCTTTTAGTGTGGAGGCTGCCAGATCCTGTGTGATCCTGATTGGTGCTCCTTGATATCTGTCTGAATTGTCTCTTTCTGGCTTCTTGTAAAATTTTTTTCTTTTACTTGGAAGCTCTTGAATTTGGCTATTATATTCCTGGGGGTTGTCTTTTCAGGGTTTAGTGTAGAGAGCGATCTATGGATCCTTTCAATGTCTATATTGCCCTCTTGTAGAACTTCAGGGCAATTTTGCTGAATAATTTCCTTTAGTATGGAGTCTAAATTTCTATTAATTTCTGTTTTTTTCAGGAAGACCAATGATTCTCAAATTATCTCTTCTAGACCTGTTTTCTTGATCTGTCAATTTCCCAGTGAGATATTTCATGTTTCCTTCTATTTTATCAGTCTTTTGACTTTGTTTTATTTGCTCTTGCTGTCTCGATAGATCATTGGCTTCTACTTGCCCAATTCTTGTCTTTAGAGACTGGTTTTCTGCTAAAAGCTTTTGATTTTCCTTTTCAGTTTGGTCTGACCTGTTTTCCAGCTGTTAGATTTTGGTCTCCAATTTGCTTATTAATTCTTTTGATTGTGGGGCATCTTTTTCTGATTGCCCAATTCTAGCCTTTAGAGACTGGTTTTCAGCTACAATCTTTTGGTTTTCCTTTTCAATCTGGTCATTTCTGGTCTTTGATTTTCTTGCCTCACTTTCCAGTTGTGAAATTCTGCCTTTTAAACTGTTATTTTCTTGCCAGATCTCTTCCATCTTTCTCATGATCTCAGATCTGAACTCTTCAAGACCTTGTGACCCATTTTCATTGTTTTGGGAAGGTTTGGATTGTTTGTTCTCCTCTACTGTTTCCTCTGTTGTCTGGATTTTTTCTGTGTAAAAGTTGTCAAGTGTTAAAGGTTTTTTCTTCTTCATCTTTCTCTTCTGGTTTTCCTGATGATTCTGGCTTGCCATATTAAGCTGAGTTCCCTCTCAGCTTTATGCTTGCGCCCAGGATCTGTCTGTGCTCTTTAGACTCCTGAGATCTCAGGTCTAGTTGTTCTGGGACAAGCCTCCTAGTGGTCTCCTTGCTTGTTCTTCTGCCTGAAGCTCCTTTAACAGTCTCAGGGAGCTGCTTCCATAGTCAAGCACCTCTCTGCCCTGGGTCCCCACTCAAGGTCTGCTCCTGCACTCAGAATCAGCCCCTTTATCCCCGCCTCAGTCCACGCCTTAGCCCGCGCCTGTGTCAGCCCCTTCGCCTGTGCCTGGGCTCAGGGTCTGTGTTCAGAGTCCGTGAGTTCTTTAGCCTCTTGGGGGGTCTTAAGTCTTGTTGCTCTCAGGAACAAGCCCTGATGAGCTGCCAATGACTTAATGGGTGCCCCAAACTTGCTCTGACTCGTGTGCTGGCTTTGGAGTTGTAGGTGGTGTGGGGTTTTGGGGAGGGGGTTGCTCCCCTTGTGTTTTCGTGAGAGCTGTTTCACCCCTTTATAGCATGGAAATGCCCCGATTCCACGTACCTTCGATGCTGCACCCTGTTGTGGGGTCCCTTCTTTCCTCTGGATTTGTTTTTATGCCTTCATGAGGAGTCATATATGCGTGGGTTAAGAGAGGTCCAGCAGTTACTTTTTTTTTTTTAAATTTTAAACCTTTAACTTCTGTGTATTGACTTATAGGTGGAAGATTGGTAAGGGTAGGCAATGGGGGTCAAGTGACTTGCCCAGGGTCACACAGTTGGGAAGTGTCTGAGGCCGGATTTGAACCTAGGACCTCCTGTCTCTAGGCCTGGCTCTCAATCCACTGAGCTACCCAGCTGCCCCCTCCAGCAGTTACTTTTTACTCTGCTGCCATCTTAACCCCGCCTCCCTCCTAAAATCTCCATCATCACTCTTGACAAGTGGTGTATAATAGTTTTCACCATCAATTAAATTAGTAATTCTAGAGATCAACATTCTGATAACACTTAATACTATTTTCCTTGAAAACATGTTTTTCTCTCTTTCCCCACTCTAATTTTCAGTCTGGGAACCATGAATAACATCTGTTCTGCCATAGCCCCTGGAAGGAATGTGTCCGTTTTATCCCCTGGAGGTCCCACTTGCCATCCCTGTAGATTTCTGATTGGAAATGAGAAAAGTGCAACCAAGTTCCCCTTTGCCTGTTCACCAAAACCCATCCATATCACCAAATGGATGAGTTGTTGAGTGATTCCTGCTGGGAGGTTGTTGAAATCCATTTATCATCCCCAGATAATCTGATAAGGATGGCTTAGTTGATAAAGAAACAGGACACATTAGATTATCTTTCTGTTAGCTCATAGCTGCTTCTCCAAAGTGTCATTGAGTCACAAGTTTATTATATATGAAAATTCAAACTCCCTTTCACCCAAAAGTACAGAGAAAGATCTACAGCTGTGCAGCAATGCCATTACAACTTAGACAGTACAAAGAGAATTCAGAAGCTTCAAGGTGAAGATAAGAACCAGGCTGGACTTTCAGCTACCTGACTATTAGCAAGTTACGCCTGGGAATACTTTTCTCAGGGGCTAAATGCCTCTGCTAAACTGAGGTTTCCTTGCCAAGCAGCTGCATTTCTGAGCAAGGGGGAGAATGTTAACCTCTTGACTGTTGGTTTGCTAAGAACTTAAAGCTTTCCAGTAAGACTATCTTGCTTTCTAAAATAAGAAAAGGTGTAGATCATAAAAGGGGTCAAAAGAGGAGTTTCAAATTTTTATCTATTTGAGACTCTGTTTCTCTTATTGGCTTCCCACAGGAGGTGAATTTATTTAATTTAATTTCATCTTAAAAATAAAAATAGTATTATTTAACATTTATCTAGCACATTAAGGTTATGTGAAATCCTATCAGAAAGCAGGACTTTTTTGTTATTAATTCTGAAACAATAATACAACTCTCAAGTTTTGAGACTTCCACATCTACAGTGCCTCATTGTCTACAGGATATGCTTAGGAAATGTTTGTTGCATGCATGCATGAATGAATGAATGGTGAGTGAGTATATTACTACATTTTCCAGCCTGCCCCACTGACCTTGGTCCTATTGTCTTCTGCCTATAGACAGGAGGAAGTGACTAAATTCTCTTTTCATCTAGCTTCACCCATCCCTGAGGAACACTGACTTTAACAACACTGCTGGGGACCTGGTCATTTTGAATGAGGAAAAAAATCCTGTGGCTAAATATGATATCATGAACTTTGCAATGAAGTCTAATTATGATGAAGTTCTGGTGAAAGTGGGGCAGTTTGTCCCCCAGGATCCACTTGGTCAAGATTTCATCATTTGTGATAAGGAGATATATAGCAACTGGCTTGATTTGAAGGTCAGCTCAAAAACTAAATAGCAGTTGATGTTTCCAACCACTTTTATCCCATTCATTTATTTAACTCATTCTATCCCATCCCCAGCTATTTCTCCTTTTCCCTTCACAGTAAATGCTGGGAAGACAACTGAACAATAAAAATAAAAATGATGATCCTAATAATTACTATGGCCATCATTATTATTTTAAATAAAAGTAAACCAAGTAGATTTGTAAGTGTGAGGAATATTTGGCCACCAGTATTAGTCTAAAGGGACAAATAGCAATAACAATTAAGGATGGTGGAGAGGATAGAGAGCTGGCAAAGGCATCAGAGAGACATGGGTTCAATTTCTGCCTCTAGTACAGATTGGCACTATGACTACAGGTGCTCCAGCCTGTGGGGCTAATGCCAATCTATAAAGGAGAAGGAAGTTCATCAAGATTTCCTATGAAAATAAGATCAGAGATTCAGCACACCCCCTTAATGTCACCTGATCAGCAATAAGCTTTGTTTCATGTTTTAGGTGCATAATATTAGGTATTGTATTATAGTTCTAAAATTTTTCTCATATCGTAAATTTTGAGACACTATCCTGAATGTTCAGAGCTCCACCACTCACTGAGAAACTGAATTAGAATGTTCAGAACTCCAGCACTTCCAGTCTATGCTAGCTGTCCAAGGGACAACTTCCTCCTCCCTTCTCAATCCTTCATCTGGTAGTGCCAACTCTTATGGGGAAACACTTGTGGGTAATTTAAATATTACTGGGTTTAGAGAAAGGAGAGAAGGAGGACTGACCGGACAGGGATAACAGATTGGACTAACAAACTGGGGAAACACAAACCCCACCAAAGAACAAGGAATGGGAGATTATGGATTGGCAGTTGGATCCACCTAGCCTGGGAGTCTGTGAAACTAACAAGTGAGTAGACTTGGGACCAAAGAATTATAAAAATGCAGGTTTAATACAGACTATAAGGTTAAATATGATGGGAGAGGTCACACTTAACCTAAAACACTAGGGATCAAACTCAGGGTTAAAAGTTGAAGATCTGGGAAATCCCTATACTATACTAAGCAGGCAGCTGAAACATAAGGGACAAATGGGATCTCATGGAGATCATCTGATGGTCTTGATCTGATGTAGTCCAAGTATACTCCAAGAGCACAGGAAACAGCCAAATAACTCTTCAGAGAAAATCATGGAGATTGACTTTGCTTGTCCACCAAGCAAGTCAGAAATCTCAACCTCTACTCCTTGATCCTGGCAGTTGTAAGGTCCTAGGTGTTGCTTTTAGATACCCAAAATCCACAGATCTCTCAGGTCAATGGCTTCCCAAACTCCTTCAAAACCTCAACTGCCTTTTTGAGAGAGTCCACTATGTTCCAGCTGGAATCTCAGCTCCTGACTGTCTGTCTAAGTTTCCAAAATGCCTTAAACCATTTTCCTCTTACAATCCTATCAGAAATGCAACAAATCATGTCATTATAAAAGAACATGATTCTCCAGTGGATGACCTTTGTTTCTTTGATATATAGCAGAGCTCTAAGTGGTCCACAGGAATTGCTTCTGCCTGTAAGAATTTAAATTTAGATTTTATGCTAAAATATGAGCATTCTAAAGTAATATTGTGGTCGCCAATTTAAAAATATTACAGCTTAAGTCAAAATGACTTTTAGCAGCTTTATTTACAAAGAGGTGGAAAGAGTGAAAGTGGAAAAATGTAGATAAAAAGAAAGAAAGTGCTGCCTAGCTACAAATACCCTAAGTTTAATCCTAATGTCTCCAGATCGCAAATGTGAATCTGAAAGTGAATCTCACCAAAATCTAAAGTCCTAATTAGGAAGCTGAAATCTAAAAAATCAAGAGGTGCTGAAGAATACTTCAAGAACCTTCAGTGCACACAAGGCTAAAACCACCAAGAATATCACCAGAACTCAAGCTGAAGGGAGTGTCCCACTGAAGTGCCAATGACCAGAGAGGGTCTCCTCACCAAAGATCCAAGGAAGGAATCACTCCACTCACCACTATAAGCCAAGGCAGGATCCAGGGAAAGAGTCTCCTCCTCCAGTCCAACTCACTAATGCAGAGAGCCTCACTGAATCCTCGAGCTGGCCATTTTCTCAACATCACTTCCTGTCACTCCCCCACTTTACAGGAACCAATCACAGTCTTTCAATTTGCCTAGCACTGCCCAGGGGGTGGGCAGTGTCCTCTGGAATTGTCACCCACTCTAGCAAGTGACTTGTGAACTCTCATACTTAGTGACTGGTAAGGTGAGTTTGTGATTTATTAACTTAAACATTGTTGATTGATAAACAAAGAGAGTTTGATTCGCTCTTCATAGGCCCTAACTTACTGAAAGGTTTCAGGACTGTTGGTGACCCTTAACCTGGTTTACTCCATCCACTGAGATAGTTTACTATTATGTGGCTGCTGCTGATGCTATAGTTTCTTGTAGTCACAGATGAGATATCAAGAGGAAAAGAACCCTGAAAAGGGCTCAGTAAGCTCTCCTTTCAGAGCTATTAATCTTCCCTGGGCACTCTGAACACTCCAAGCATGCACAAATACACGCATAGCAATTTTGCAGCCATCTATATATCTGCTCCTTATCCACTTTAGGAGGAGAACCTGAGAGTGTCTTTGGGGACTTAGTGCCCAAGCACAGTTCCATCTTCAGTGTAGGCCTACTGAACAGAATGAAACAGAGTTTAACAAGTCTTTGGCAGTGAGACCATAATGGGTGTGAAGGAGCTTAATACCAACGTTCATCCTTTCAGAGTTATGGCCTTACAAAATAGGCTAGCTTTAGACTTCCTCCTGGCATAAAGGCATTCCCTGGAGTGCTGCACCTGAGTTCCTGATAACTTTGACAGCCTTCATACGCACCTAGATGAAAGAAGAGTTGGAGGTGAGTCATTAATCCCATTTCTACACTGGTTGCATGTATCCATTAACATACTTTTGACCCCATATGGAAGTTGTTTTGTTTAATTTTATCTATAAAAAGCAGTGCAATCTGAATCAGGGCTGGCTCCTTTCAACTGCTTCCTATCTTGGTGTGTCAATAAAATACTTTTATCTATTTTTTTCTGAGTTTCCTTCATTAACCTGTGTGAAGGAAATTTACCCTCCCCTCCTTCTGGGGTCACACAAGTGACATCATCTCCTGCTGACTACCTGCATCCCTGGCCAAGTGGAAAAGTCAGATTAGGCTACTTACTCTTTTCTCTCTCTCTCTCTCTCTCTCTCTCTCTCTCTCTCTCTCTCTCTCTCTCTCTCTCTTCTACAGTAAGGAATTAAGTTTTATGGTTGGACTAAATATATGGGAATTTTAAGATAATACTGTGGTCACCAATTTTGGAATTAATACAGCCCAAGTAAAAATGATTTTTAGCAGTTTTTATTTATAAAAAAAGGAGGTAGAGAGAGTGAAAGTAGAGAAATGAAAAAGAGGATAGAGAAGCTGTCTATTCTGCCACACTAAATATTTGCTCTAATGCCTGTTCACCTCCAGCAGGGCTTGTTAACCCCAACCTGAAGGCTTCATGGTAAATTAAACAAGAATTCCACCCACACAGCCTCCTCCAAGAAGGGGAGGCCTCTCTGGAACTGATCTCTCCAGAAGCCAGGAAAAGAGGGTCAGCTTCTCATTCATCCTGGTCAAAGCTACAAAGGAGAAGATCTAGAAGCAGTCTTACCAGAAGCAGTCCAAGATCCAGAATCCCAGGTCCAAGTCATAACTCCAAACTGCAGTTCCAGTCCAAGATCCTCCAACCCGAAAATTCAGGACAAAGATCCCTTGGACAGGAAGTTCATCACCTTTTATCGTCCTTTTTATGTCACTTCCTGTCCCTTCCTCCACTTTATGTGGACCAATTGAAGTCTTTAAATTTACTTAGCATTGCCCAGGGAATGGTCGGTCATTTCTGAGTTGTCACTCACTTTAGCAAGTGGTATGTGGACCTCCACTACTTAGTGTTAAGTAGGGGTGTTTTCAGCTTTTGTTGATTCATTTAAAAATAGACAAGGGGAGAGTCAATTCCATCTTTACTCTACCTATCCATAAATCATAATAAATTTATTAAAATCTAAGGATCAGCTCCTATCTTAATGAAAACAAACCAAAACTACACCTGAAACAAGATTTCTTTTAACAAGGATACATATAGAAAGAGCATGATGACCAAAGCAGGCATGTAAGAGAAATGGGTAATGGGAAGACCTATAAATGGCTGCATATGAAGAGAACACACAGGATCTGTACTCATGCATGGTGTAAGGATAGAGGGATAAGGAATAAAGGAAAATGCAAAAGTTGTCTCTAAAAGGGAGAGAGGAGAATTTAGCCATGAACTCTAGGAAAAAATTCTAGAAGGGAAGGCATTGTAGAGGGGATTTTGGGGAGTTAACTGAGATTAACTGCCATTACACAACTGTCCTTTCCCTGAGCTGGAAGGGAAAACACCTGCTCCATCTGCTCCTGTAACCTGACTAGTTTTGTGGAGGAACTTGGAGGGTTTGGGCTTGGAAGATACCTAGGAGGTTTCCCTGCAGTGCTATAGGAAATTTGGCTGTGACAATTTGGCTAAGGTAAATAAAAGGGTTTAACATCTGAGACTTTGAGTTTTTACCTAAGAAGCCAACCCCAGACTTGGGAAAGGGTCCAGTCCATTTGTGAGTCCATTCTCACTAGCTCTTTTAGAGACAATTATGTTTTGTTGATTATTTTTAGTATAGATAGTTAGTCAGATGGTTTGGGGGATTAGATAAGATCAGGGAGCTAATAAGAAGGGTTTAAGAAGACGAGAACAGTTTCTTTGTGAGAGGAGCATAGGAAATGGGTGGAGATTGAGCTTGGTAGAGACAGGGACCCTTTGTATCTTACTTATCAGTTCCCTAACCTTAATAAGCAAAATAAACTTGTGTTTTCATATAGTCTCAAGGAGTTTGTACTTTACTCTTCCTGGAAAGGTCCCTAGCTGGGTTTTTCATCACCAATCCATCTGGATCTTTCCCTACCAACATATCTCCTCTTGGAGGTACATTTCTTTTTCGATGGAAAGCATGCAAATAGTGTGGTCAGGCCCCATGACTGGGACAATTCACACCTTAACAATGCAGAGCCACCTATATATTCAGGTAATACTTTCATTATTATGTGGCATACTTTGCTGGCCTGTTTGGCCTCATATTTCTATTGGATGCTTTCTCTCTCTGTTGAGTGTATCTACTGGTCTTTAGATACATCTTCACATGGCTGCTCTCTCCCACTCTCTGCTAGAATGTATATTCTTGTAAGTCTCTCCTTTTAAGAGTGGGTAAGGTTCTTTTGGAATACATATAACAGTTATACCAAGCCAGATAGTAAACAAGAGTTAGCAGAAACCCTAAACTGTCCTTTTGACAATTAGGTTGAGCTTAAAATCCCTGGCCCCAGGCAGTTATCCGATTCAGGGTTAGGAAATTCATTTTATTCCCTGACTGCCAACTTGAATCTCCTCCAACCATTTTAGGGATCTCACTCAAAATGCAGAAGTGTTATGAGGGGATGGAGCAGCAATATTTCCCTAAGACCCTGTTATTTTCATAATTGCCACCTACACAGACCTAAGGTAAAGAATCAAAGAGCTAGGTCAAGAATGAGATGCCTCTTCCTTAGATCCTTTTAAATTCTTGTCTTTATCAATTATAAAACTGCTACATTTTATTTAGTATTTCTGCCAGCAGCAAATTTTGTTGATTTCCCCATAGTCCAAATGATTTTGACTCTTTTCAGAAAAATTCCCATCATTTCTGCTTGATTAGCCAAATACTTCATGATAAGAATGACATCTGGAATAGCAATTCTCTGTCATTTTCCCCAGCATTTGAGGAATGGAATTTCATTAAGGCAAGTCAAGAACTTATTAACTACTTTGCCTTAGGAGTAGAGATTATTTCATTCTTTGTACCAGTTATTACCAGCACCAAGCAAAGTACCTGGCATTCAGTAGATAATAAATGATTACTAACTGATTGATTTGACAGAGAATGCATTAGAATGGATTCATGGATACTCGAACTAATATATGAATACCTCACTAGGTCTATGAGATATTCCACAATCTTTTTTATAATACTCCTTCTGCTAAATGGTCTTTAGTATACTCTGATTACTCAAGCAGTTGTTTCTCACTCCACCGATCTCCATATTAATATTTCCATTTTTCCTGGATTTCTCATATGAAGATATGATATGGGTATCCCCTCAATTTCTAATTCTTTGCCACCACAGAAAGGAGTCGCTATGAATGTTTCCGTCCAAATCGGTCTTTCTGCTTTTCTTTGATGTGTTTAGGATACAGGCCTAGTAATGGTATTGCTGAGTCAAGGTATATGTATAATTTTATAGCCCTTATTATAGGACATAATTCCAAATTGCTCTATAGAATGGTTGGATCAGTTCACAGTTCTACCAATAGTGCATTAGTGTCCAAATTTTTCCATATCCTCTTACCATCATTATCATTAATCCCCACATCATCGTTTTATTTTTCTGTCATATTAGCTAATTTGAGAGGTGTGAGGTTGTTTCTCAGAACTGTTTTAATTTGCAGTTCTCTAATAATAGTGCTTTAGTGCATTTTTATATGACTATAGACAATTTTTATATCTTCTGAAAACTTCCTTTTCATATCCTTTAACCATTTATCATTTAAGAATGACTCACATTCTTACAAATTTGACTCACTTCTCAATTCATTTGAGAAATGAGGTCTTTCTCTGAGAAACTTGCTATAAATAACTCCCCACCCACTTTCTTTCTCATCTTGGCAACAATGCTTCTGTTTATACCAAATCTTTTTAATGTAATGTAATCAAAATGATACATTTTATACCCTGTGATCCTCTATATCTCCTGTTTGATCATAAATTCTTCCCCTATCTATTGATCTGATAGGTAAATTTTTCCATTCTCCCCTAATTTGTTTATGATGTCATCATTTAAATCTAAATCATGTACCAATTTTGAACTTGTCTTGGTACACTATTTGAGATGCTGGTCTATGCGTAAGTTCTGCCAAACTGGTTTTTCTTTTTTCCAGAAATTTTTGTCATATAACAATTCTTGTTCCAAAAGTTTGGATGTTTAAGTTTAGCAAACACTAGATTATTATGGTCACTGACAACTGTGTATCGTGTACCTAATCCATTCCACTCATCTACTACTTTATTTCTTAGCCAGTACAAGATTGTTTTGATGAATTTCATTATGTAATGCAGTTTGAAATTTGGTAGTGCTTGGCCACCTTCCTTCATTCTTTTTTTCACCAACTCTATTGATTTTCTTGGCCTTTCATTCCTTTAGATGAATTTTGTTATTGTTTCTTCTAGTCCTATATGATCATTTTTAGTACTTTGATTGGCATGACACTGAATAAGTAAATCAATTTATGTACAACTGTAAGTTTTATTTTATAATTTATATTCTATAATGTAATAATTTTATGTAATATAGAATGATATCATATCATTGTGATTTATTATAGTGAACAATTACTATTTTCCAATTGTTTATTGTTTTTGTGTGAAAAGTGTTTGTATTTGTGTTCATAAAGTTTCTGCAGTATCTTGACAGGTAAACTCCAAAGTATCTTATATTAGCTAAAGTTATTTTAAATGGAATTTCTCTTTCTGTTTCTTGCTGTTGCACTTTGTTGGTAATATATAGAAATGTTGATGATTTATGTGGACTTATATTTACATGAATTTTGTGAGAATTTATTTTTCATCTACTGTATTAATTCCTGTATATTAGGAAGAAATACTGTGTATTCCTGGTTTTGGAATCTGGTTCAAAGATACCATCCAAAGATACCAATTTTCTTTGTCCCTGGGAATCCCAAAGAATGTCTTCCTTCTTAACAGAATTTGGTCAATAGATGAAGGGGAGAAAGATTTTTCTAGGCTATGCGCAAAATTTCACCTTTTATTTTGGGGAAGGGCTGAATGTCCAATGGACCACCTCTTAATTATCTATCACCAGTTAAAGTCTTAGGATTGTCAAGGGAGGGGATGAATAATGAGCTTCTAAATATTTATGAGGCTACCTGACCCAGTTCTAGTTGTCCCTGGTATGAGAGAGCCATGGAGACCTGTATCACTTTAAGAGTTATGATGCTGGCCTACCCAATAAATCAATAAACTCATATTCCTACCCCAATCCTAGACACTTGAGATAATTTTAATCACAACAGTATTGGCTGACCATGAAAGAACTACTGAATCCTCCTTTTGCTTACCAGAAAAAGTTTCACTCTAACACCGGACCCAGGTGGGAGCTCTTCCACAGAGTGATTCCTTTTCTAATGAGTAAAAATTAGAGGAAGTTCTTCCCTGTTCCTGATGAAGAGATTTTTTGTGGGTAAAAATGATGTCTTATATGTATGCATATTAAATATATCATTTTGTAAGGTCTGTCTATCTTGTATGTTAGGCATGCATATGTTTTATATATATAATTTTGTAAGCATTGCAAAATCCAAGGTTGATTAACTTAGAGGGAGAGAGAAGGATGGAGAAGTTTACTTGAATAAATAGTTGCAGGTAGTGATGGGCATTAAATTGGGGTTCTTTGACTAAGTCTCTGTGTAAGACTTCTTTTTTCAAGAAAAAAATAGGTTCTGGGAGTGGCTCAGTGGATTGAGAGCCAGGCCCAGAGATGGGAGGTCCTGGGTTCAAATCTCAGACACTTCCTAGCTGTGTGCCCCCGGGCAAGTCACTTCACCCTCCCCCACCCCCATCCCGTTGCCTAGCCCTGTGATGGTGAACCAATGGCACACATGCCAAAGATGGCACTCAGAGGCCTCTTCTGGCTGGAAGGCTGGCCCCGCCCCCAAACATAGTGGGTGGGGCATTCTAGCCTCTCTCTACTGTTGCCAGGGGCTGAGCTCAGTTGGGCTCAGGGGTAGCCGAGCAGTGCAGGTGGCCACTCCCCTCAGATTGTTATTAGATTCTACACACTATCACTTCGAAAAAGGTAGAAAGTCCTTTTAGTCTTTGTGGGCAACCTTACTGGGTGAATAGAACAGGTAACAGTCCTGCTTTTGTAAGCAAAGAATTGGTTGGGTCCAGGTTTGGAATAAATAGTCCTTGCCCCCCCCTTATAAAAAAAGGCCATCTTTTAAGGCTCGAGGTCCCTGCTTCTGATAGGATCAGGGCCCAATTTTTTTGTGAAGTGGGCCTCCTCTCAATAAACCTATTATTTAGCTTGGAGTTCTGTATTGGTGTGATACATTTTTGCCACATTTTGGTGGCCTCAAAGTGATCCACAGGAAATCCTGTGCCTCAGGGGTCCTTCCTCTAAGAAGGATTTTCTTTCTCAGCCCCTTCTTGGAGGAGAGATCCATGAGTAAATATTCCTCGTGGGTCTGAAGCAAACTCCAAGCTGGTAAGTATTCCTGAGTGGCTTCTCAAACTGTAGGTTGAAAACCCACTCAAACCCTTCTTTCTTTCCTGATTTTAAGCAAAATTAGCTCTTAATTTGACATATGCCATAGTTCCTGAACATTTAGAGCTTGCTTCAGTAAGATTTCCTTCTGCTTTTTCTGCTGTGAAGTTTATCTTTGAAACTGAGCAAGAACTGGGTATTTTCTAAAAAAACAAACAAACAAACAACTAAATTTATTTTCTTTAGGAGGAAGTCTTTTGGGTTGATTAGTGATCCTAGCCAAAGTAGCATTGATCCAGCTTGCATAAGCTGACTAATTCAGTCCCCCAAAATGAGAGAATGGTTTTAGTCTGACCTGAGTGCCTAGTCATGTCCAGACAGGCCCTCCTTTCTTCAGGTTTTCCCCTAGGCATTGGTTAGGGACTCTCCATTGGAAGAAGAGAAATGAAGCAAATTGGTGTAAGACTAGGGAACTTTTGGTCTACATTTAGAACTTTTGGGCTTTGTCTTCTAGACAAATTTAAATCCCTTCTAAAAATGATTAACAAAACATGGGAACAGTTTAAAAATAAGAGTAGATATTTTGGAGAACACAAAGAAAAAATGAGATTGCCCTTTTGATTCTGTCTTCCTATTTTGAACTAGAGGGTGAGCAGTACAAGGAAAGAAATGAGGAACAGAGACCAGTTCCAGCCCCTGCTCTCTTTTTATTAAACAATTCCTAGCTAAAAGCTCAGGAAAACCTAAACAACTACAAAAAAGTGCCCCAATAGTACTCTAATATGAGATTTCAGTTAAGAGATGCTAGAGATAATCTAAAATTAGAAAAATGGAACTTTTCTCAGAATGCCCAAAAAATTACAGCAAATTTTAGGAAACTACTCAGGAGATTAGTCTCCTATGAGGTTTTATGATTGACTCTGTAAAAGTGCTAAAAAATTTGCTAGATTAGAACCTATTAACCCAAGAAATGCCAGGATAATTAATGCAGCCTTTGTAAACCAGTTGCTTCCCAATGTCAAGGAGTATTTCTTAAAAATTTACCCAGGATGGCAGGAAAAGCCAATAGGTGAATTAAAGACAATTGTTTTATATGTGTATGAAGGGAAAGATAAGGAAATAACATCACAAGCTAGCCAAAAGATGACAACAGTCTTAGCCCCTGTCCAACAACTACCTCAAGATCATAGAATAAGGTTGGCAGGACGTTGTTACTATTGCAGAATCAGAGGACACAATGCCCGAGACTGTTATAAGAAAAAGAGAGGTCTGGAAAGGAACTATTTCAAGAACAAGTAACAACATGGGTTGAGACTCAGGCTAAAAACTGGAATCAAAATAGGGAAGTTGCTTTAGCTTGACAGTGTGGGGAAAGAAGCAGAGAATGAGTGCACGATCTATATTTGGTGTAAATGTTTTTACTTAATCAATACTGGAATATCACTGTCAGTTATCTGATGTGTACATTGAGAACTATTATTTATTGTATGCCAGACATAATATTTACGGCCTATTTGCCTGATGAAATTTTGTTAACTTCATTGTTTAATGATTTTTTAAAAATAAATATTGTAGTGAGTATTTGTCTATTGCATTATTAACCCAGGATAAAAATCTCTCAATACCTGATTTCTTACCTAATGAGGTAATGACAAAGAGACCATGGTAACATGCAAACCAGATTTCAGGGGTCTGGAAAGGCAATTTTTTTCCTTCTAAAATTGTTATCATCAAGCCCACCTGGCAGTTCCTGCCAGAGTTTATTTTGCAGGCAGTTGCAGTCACAATAAGACAGGTAGCTACTGGGATCACTTTAGTAGCTTTTAGTATAACATTAGGATGTCTAGAATATATGGCTTATTAATATGTGTCAAAAGAGTTGCGTGTGATGGTCATCCTCTCGTGTATATTTTGTTTGAGTTTTTAATATATGAATTTTATAAATTGCTTGTGATACAAATTGATTTTATAAATTTGTAATAAATTGGTTATTTGTAATATTGTTTAGTTATTCTTGATAAATTAACCAGAGGAAGGAAGCTCTTCTTTTTTTTTAATTAAAAAATTGTTTTAAATTTAAAAATTTTTTTTTAATTTTTTAAAAAATTTAAAACCCTTAACTTCTGTCTTAGAACCAATACTTAGTATTGGTTCTAAGACAGAAGAGTGGTAAGGGCTAGGCAGTGGGGGTTAAGTGACTTGCCCAAGGTCACACAGCTAGGAAGTGTCTGAGGCCAGATTTGAACCCAGGACCTCCCATCTCTGGGTCTGACTCTCAATCCAGTGAGCCACCCAGCTGCCCTCTAGGGAAGCTCTTCTTAAATATAAAAACAAACAAACAAACAAACAAACTTAATGCTGAAATTCGTTTGGGTATATATGTAGATAATCTGAAATATGATTGGAAATAAAGACTAGAGGGACTAAGCATGTAGAAGAAGTGTAGAATGAGCAAAATTAGTTTGAAAGTACTTTTCTTTTAAGCAAGCTGAGGAAGAGACAAATAAGAAAGTTTGAAAGAAGAAGCCTGAATGTAAAGGAAGATTTTTTAAGTATGTTTGATCCAGTTATTGCACTTGGGATTATTCATAGTTTGGTTTAAATCTATGACACAACTATATATCACTAAGATGAGGGACTATATAGTTTTGAAAATTCGTTTTGAGGGATAATATAGTTTTGAAAAAATAAAATCAGAAGTAAAATTTTTTAAATAAAATAAGGTCATAGAAATACAATTTTAAACTTAACTTTGAATGTATGAGAATATAGACATTTTATGGAAAATTGTCTATAGAAATTTTAGAAAGTATTTTAGAAATGAAAGCAATAAATTAATATTAACATAGTTGAGAAAATATTTTTTGAGACAAGATAGTTAAGAAAATATTTTAGAAATTAAAGTTGATATAAACAAAATTCGGGGCCTACATTTCAACTTTGAAATTTAAGCTTCATCTGGATACTCAATTTTAAATGTCAAAATTAAAAAAACCTGAGATCTTAATCAATCCTACAAATTAGAACATCATTTTTCCATATAGATTTTCTTGTTAATTATATTAAACATGTATAATACTTGAGGATTAGATTGAACTCCTTACTTAAAGAATAGATTCTTAATGTGAACTACAAATTATAAACAGGGGACAAGAAACTAATGAACCTAAAATTCTGGATGCTGAAATTCAGACCAATGACTTTGAGGATACTGGGAGTACTAATAATGATAAGAATGTAGATAGGCCCTCAAGGATGAAATCCATCCACAAAGTTTAATTATAGTCATCCTTTAGACTCCCTTTTAAGACTCAAGGTTTCTCCAACCAAACTTATGCCAATTTTAAGTCCAAGATTTCTCCTCTGAGTTGCTATAATTAATTATTTTATGTGTGATCCAGCACAAGGTTTCTCATACAACTATTAACTTGAGCTCCAGCATTTACTATAACCTTTGAGATTCCTCCTGAAAGCAATTTGACTTCTTTAATCTGTGCTGTTACACATCTCAGGAAAAAAAGGAAGGAATTCCATGATTCCTTTTTTACATTCTCTTACAAAAGGACAAATAAGACAAGGTCTATTCCAGCATTATCTTGGGGATTAGTAATCCCTGGAAAAATTCTTTATTTGTGCTGGTCAAGTCTTTTCTTCTTTTCTCTCAGACTTGTTTGATACTTATGGAATAGTTTGAGCTTCTCTGATCCCAACTGTGACCCTAAAAATCATTCAGAGGGTTTGAATGGTGTCAGAGTTTGAACACTTATTCCTAACCTAGGGATCACCTAAACTTGAGGGATGGCCCAAAATACAACAGCCACTCATTTATATCCATCTAGTGCTAGCTTCAGGATGAATTCTTGCTTATATGATTATGGAAATTGATCCTGTGCTCTAATTGATCAGTCATATTGGCTATACATATATAACTTGTTTAGGAGATACCACCAATGATGTTGGAGAAGTATAAAAATTATTGAGATAAATTATACAGATAGCACAACACACTCATGTAAATGAGGATATTACATTTGGGTGGGACCCATCCTCATGGATAGCCATTTTGTTTGTTAAGTGGTGGCTTATTACAATTCATTCTTAAATGAGCCTTAATCACTCTGTATAAATAGAAATTTTGAACCTTAGACTTCATCCCCCATAAGTCCCTTAGTATTTCCCAAAATTTCCTTTAATCTTTTCTGAGCCTCCACGTTTGCGGGGTCACGTTATTGTTTTTATAAATTCTGTAGCTCCTCCCTCTCTTTTCAAGTGTTGTCTGGGAGCCTTGTCTTTACTCTAGCCCAGTAGATCCCAAACTTTTTTGGCCTACCTCCCCCTTTCCAGAAAAAAATATTACTTAGCGCCCCTGGAAATTAATTTTTTTAAATTTTAATAGCAATTAATAGGAAAGATAAATGTACCTGTGGCCATCACCGCCTTCCTGGATTGCTGCAGCACTCACCAGGGGGCGGTGGCACCCACTTTGGGAATCACTGATCTAGCCTTTTGTTTTAATAAATCTTATTAAACATAATACTTAGGTATTGGATATTAATTTTAAAATCCACAACTCTTTGAATTCTTATCATTGTAAACTATTGTACAACTTAACTTCCTACATGTTAGCTTACTTCTAAGTAATATGTTATAGTTTGTTCTTTAGGCGTGTTTTTTAGGCAGGAACTCTTTCAAGATATTGGATTCTGCTCAACTTCCTATTGCATTGTTCTCTGCAAGTCTACAATTACAACTGCAAGGATCCTAATTTAGTCTCCTCTGGACTTCTTATTACTTATTTTCACTTCTTTTTTTTTAAAACATTTATTAATATTCATTTTTAACATGGTTACATGATTCATGCTCCTACTTTCCCCTTCACCCCCTGCATTCCCCCCAACCATGGCCGACGCACATTTCCACTAGTTTTGTCATGTGTCCTTGATCAAGACCAATTTCCAAATTGTTGGTGGTTGCATTGGTGTGGTAGTTTCGAGTCCACATCCCCAATCATGTCCACCTCAACTCATGCGTTCAAGCAGTTGTTTTTCTTATATGTTTCCTCTCCTGCAGTCCTTCCTCTGAATGTGGGTAGCGTCTTTACCATAAATCCCTCAGAGCTGTCCTGGGTCACTGCATTGCTGCTGGTACAGAGGTCCATTACATTCAATTTTACCACAGTATGTCAGTCTCTGTGTATAGAGTTCTTCTGGCTCTGCTCCTTTCGCTCTGCATC